>NC_139668.1:19753868-19801368 GCF_951799395.1 Argentina silus
CACATGGCAGCAACTCAATGCATTTAGGCATGTAGACATGGTCAAGACAACCTGCTGAAGTTCAAACTGAGCATCAGAATGGGGAAGAAAGGTGATTTACGTGACTTTGAACGTGGCATGGTTGTTGGTGCCAGGCTTGTCTGAGTATTTCAGAAACTGATCTACTGGGATTTTCACGCACAGCCATCTCTAGGGTTTACAGAGAATGGTCCGAAGAAGAGAAAATATCCAGTGAGCGGCAGTTCTGTGGCCGAAAATGCCTTGTTGATGCCAGAGGTCAGAGGAGAATGGCCAGACTGGTTTGAGATGATAGAAAGGCAACAGTAACTCAAAGGTTGGTGGTGGTGGTGGTGTGGGGGATATATTCTTGGCACACTTTGGGTCCCTTAGTACCAGTTGAGTGCCACAACCTACCTGAGTATTGTTGCTGACCATGTCCATCCCTTTCTGACCACAGTGTACCCATCTTCTGATGGCTACTTCCAGCAGGATAACGCGCCATGTCACAAAGCTCACATCATCTCAAACTGGTTTCTTGCACATGACAATGAGTTCACTGCACTCCAATGGCCTCCACGGTCACCAGATCGCATTATGGATGTGCAGCCGACAAATCTGCAGCAACTGCGTGATGCTATCATGTCAATATGGACCAAAATCTCTGAGGAATGTTTCCAGCACCTTGTTGAATCTATGCCACAAAGAATTAAAGTAGTTCTGAAGGCAAAAGGGGATCCAACCCGGTACTAGCAAGGTGTACCTAATAAAGTGGCCAGTGAGTGTATATCAAGGTGAAGACATACTGCACCTTTTCCCTGGAAAACATTATCCTTGCAACAACTTGTCGGTAAGTGTTTAACACAAACAAGCAAAATTCCAATTTAACCACACCAAGGCAGGTCTGCTTAATCGCTCAAATGAATCATATATATCATCCTGCTTCTGCCGAAACCAGATAAAAGAAGAGCAGTGGGGTGTCACATATAGTAAGTCAATCACCACCCAGAAAGCTAACGAGGCAGGAGTTGTGGGGAGGACATCATGCATGTTGAGCCCAGGAGGACATCATCCATGTTGAGCCCAGGCTGTAGCGCTCAGGCTGTCAGAGAGACGTGCCAGGTACCATATCAAGTGTTCAGACTTTTGGCAGATCAATTCCACTTCCTTATTTCAAAATAATAATTGATCCCTCAAGCAGGCCAGCTGTCTTCTTCAGCGCCATCTTTTCCAAACAACAATACAGTTTTCCAAACTAGGTGTGCATTTTATTTTACAACTCTCAGCACTTTGTTTATTTTTATTTTTTATTTTTTTATCACTTGTGGAATTTGTCAAGACAATATCTGCAAACGATGGTGTGAGAGGATCTGATGTTATCTTATGCTGTCACAAAGGACAGAATTCCATGTTACATTCGGGAGGGACAGGGACACACCCTCTTAACAGCAGGTAGGAGGTATTACCATCTGGACATCGACTTAGCTTAGGTCATTACCTCTCAGGACCAAGCCCTTAACAGTTTTGAGCCATCTATGACTACGACTTTTAAATGAGCACTGATTTAACATTGTACTTTGTAAAAAAAAACTGTATCTGTATTTGTAATGTATTGCATGTATTGCACTGTTATGTATTTATTGTATTCCACTGTCTGACCGATTGCCACACCTGAAGTTCCTATCTATCTATGTATCTATGCATCTCTCTCTCTCTCTCTCTCTCTCTCTCTCTCTCTTTGTCGTTCTCTCTCTCTCTCTCTCTCTCTCTCTCTCTCTCTCTCTCTTTGTCGTTCTCTCTCTCTCTCTCTCTCTCTCTCTCTTTGTCGTTCTCCTCTCTCGGTCTCGTCCTCTCTCTCTCTCTCTCTCTCTCTCTCTCTCTCTCTTTGTCGTTCTCTCTCTCTCTCTCTCTCTCTCTCTCTCTCTCTATCTATCTATCGTTTCTTACAGTACAGCAGGGGAAATGGGTTCTGTGGTTGAATAGTTTATTACAGACCATGTCAGCCAATTTACATGTATGTTGTGAAACAGTGAACAGTAAACAGTTGACTGTGTTCGTAAAACAACAGTTACCAGATCGTATTACATTTTGAATGATGGGAATGTGCTCAACTCCAAACCCAGGCCATTGCTTCAGGCAAATGCTTAGTCAGTCATAATGACTTCCAAACATGGACATCGGCCAAGTAATAATACTTTAAATGAAGGACCTATAGATCACACTATGTGTCATGCCTTGCAATTTGCTTTTGTCACATCATCACAAAGTCACCATAATCTTCGGAGGAGCCTAGAAGGTTAGAAGAGTTTCCCACCACTGCACAGGACTTGACTTGGCTCAGTCCAGGAGCTGTTCGCTCCCAGGAAACAAATCTCTACCCTGCCCTGGTGTTCCGAAGTGACATGTATTCACATACGCACACAGGCTTATGTGTTTGCCTTTAAAGGCTGGGTGCACTAATGAATGCATATTAATGTCTTATCACAATGACTTGGCACAATCATGCACTGTTCATGAGGCCTTGGAAACTTCAGAGTAAAAATTCGCGTTAAGTTATTTGATCCTGTTGGTTGATTCTGATACTCTCAAGAGTGGGAAACTCTGGAAGTTTCAGAGTAAGAGTTTACTAGTTCTGAGCACACATGAACACCACATCATCATCTAATAAATGTCCTGATATTGAGACAGCTGTCTTTGAGCATCACTGTAGCCTCAGACGTTCGTGGCCATAGTGGCCACAGTTAAAGAGAGGCTACAGGGGTTTGAGGTGTTGACTGTATGGTTCATGATATCATGTTCATCAGTTTCTTGTCTCATTAGACCGAGATTAGACAGTCCTCAGCTTAAGCTCTTGGGAGTAGGGAGTTGTGCCCCTTTTTGACCAATCAGATCCTTTCTTGACAATCTTTGTCTATTTTTGGGGGACCCGTTCTTTGGCTTGTGAGTGCTAATTTTAATTAGCAATTAGCACATTAGACAAACCTAATTTTGTCTTCAATCCCCAAACAGCCTTTCCCCGACTGGAAATTGGAGACGTTTAGGGCTGTGGTTTTTGAAAATCTTTTGTTTTTGTATCTTTTCATCTTATTTTTTAGACTACATAATGTGGAAGACTGCCATTGTGACATATGTAGACATATGTAGGCATGGTGCTGGAGATAATGAATATGATGTTAGAAAGTGGTGAAATGGCCCTTTAAGATTGTTAGGTAAGCAAAAACAGACAATGAGTACGGTATGGAATATTCTTAACGGCTTACGATGGTTACATTGGAAAATGAGTCAATGACATCACCTTCCACCACAGAGGGACAGCAGGGTGGATGTGTAGAGTTAGAACACTGGTCAAACCAGTCTGAGATGTTGGGCTGGGTTATACACTGTGTGCAGGCACAGACTGTGTGTCTGGTGGCATAATCCTCTGCTGTGTGAGGACTAAGTCCTTTGCGACTAAATGTTTTATTAAAAACAACAACAGATTAACAGATGATACTTTGGTGACCTTCCTTTTTTTAAATGAGCTGCATTGTTGTTGTCACGCAACTCGACCAGTAACCTGAGGACGAATCAAATGGATGAATCAGTAATATTTGACTAAACGATACTGGAGATGTGTATTCCCTGTTAGACAGACATGAAACCTCCCAATACACAAACCAGGAAAAGCAAGTATGAGGTATTTTTGAAGAACTGAACGCTTTTGGGAGAAAGAATCAATATTACAATCAGTGCTAAAGTATGTGGGGTTTACAACCACTGCTGTGTGTATCGTACACTACTGTTCTTTTGGAAGAAAGCACTGACCTCACAAACCTTGCTGCAGCACCGCGATAACGTTCATACTTAAATAATGATTGGTTGAGAATTTGGTTGAAAAATTGCATTCAAATTGTTTTTATATCTCATAACTTTATTTACATGATGTAAGGTTACATTAAAATATCACCCTACAGATAAACCATGCCTAGTAGCCCACCTCTTTAAAATAATCCTTCAAACCATTTATCATCACAACCAAAGAAGAAAGGCATTGATGGATATAACTTTTCATATTGCATCTTTTCAACCAAGTTAGTAAAACATGCAAAGCAAAAAATAGAATATATAATATGAAAATATAATGGACATTGAGATAGAACACGATGATTTACAAAGTAAGGAACGTCAAAACAATTAATTGTGATGGGGGTAAAAAAAAAAAAAAATACCGGTTCAGGAGGCCACACGACATGAAGCTTGAAGATATTTTTCAAAGAAAAGTTAATTCATGGCTTTCATTAATTTCCACTCTAAGTAGCAATATACAATATATAATACATTACATAACTTGTCAGTGAAGAAGAGATTTATAAATGTGAAATGTTAGTTGTTTTTGTGATAAACATTCATGTAAATCTTAGCCCTGTACAAATGCTCTTGGTATTATTCGATTCAAATAAATGGGTATTGATGCATGAATACTGTATAGAATGCATCTACAGTAAATGTGACATGAATTTGGGAAATATCCGATAACACAGAGCTGTGGGAAGCGTGTTTTTGTTTTCCACTTGTGCACTCAGGAAGGCTGGCGGAGGTAGAAATCGTAGGACCATCCCCTGATTTCCACCTACGCCAGCCTCCACAGTTGTGCACCAATCAACTTACGGTACAACTATTGCAAAAACCTTGTAACCTATCAATCTCTTTTAATGCATTGAATATGCAGGCACTTACAAAATACATTGTTTAAATTAAAGTGTTTCAAGTGACTGGTTATGGCTGTAACTGTTTTAGCTATACACTATATCAGTGAGCAGGTGTAGGGTTCAACAGTCAGTGGGTCTAATTCATAGTAAATATCTGCTTCTTCTGATTATGTGTGACATAAAAAGGCAATGAACGGTTGTTAAATGAGATGACTGAAACCATTGATGGATATTGTCCTGGTCTTGTGTGTGAACAGGGACCGCGGGCAAGGAGTTTATCTTCAAGGGCCTCAGGAAACAGGCAGACCTCAAAGCAGTGGAGCATACAGGGAGGGAGGAGACGGCTTACGAAGGAGTGCTCTGAGATACAAACAAAAACACACATTTGAACAAAATTAACCAAGGTATTATGAGACAATGTCAATGTCTGCTGAAGACCGCAGCACGTAAAGATGCAGAGGTTGTTTCAACGTAATTGGTAACCAATAGATAGGTGACAAAGTCAAAACTGAATGTGTTGAAAGATAAAACTGTCCATTTAAGCTATCAAAATGTCAAATGAATCAAATCAAATGAAGAAAGAGTTTAGAGATGTCACTCACGTTTAAACAGTGTCCAGTGAGGCAAGGGCTCTGATGAGATGAGACCAGGGACAGACCAGGGACAGGCCAGTGACAGACCAGAGACAGACCAGAGACAGACCAGGGACAGGCCAGTGACAGACCAGGGACAGACCAGGGACAGACCAGGGACAGGCCAGTGACAGACCAGAGACAGACCAGGGACAAACCAGGGACAAGCCAGAGACAGACCAGAGACAGGCCAGGGACAGACCAGAGACAGGCCAGGGACAGGCCAGGGACAGACCAAGGACAGACCAGGGACAGACCAGGGAATTCCAATGGTGTTTAATGGGAATTTGGAGTATCTTGCTCCTTGCTCTTAAAGTTGGAGCATCTTCCTCTTTGCTCTTCATACAGTAGGAGTTTCTTAGTGTTTTTTTACTGTGCTGGAATTGCTTTGTCCATTTGTGACTGTAAGACGCTAAGATACATGAATACTGCATAGTTTTAACTGGTTGGTAGTCCATTCAATACCATGAGCAGGTAGAGGACATGTAGAATCCGGACGTTGGCAGAATACTCTTTTAGTGGCAGTGTAGCCTAGAAGGGAAAAGATCTTAAAGCTTGGTATTCTTGAAGCGTATTTCCTCCAGTGTTAATAATTGTCCTGTGACTCCTTATTCTGCTCTGCAGATTGGAAGCTTGCCTGCCTATTTCTATAACTTTTTTCAAATGATTTTCTCTTACCAAATATACACAATGTACAGATAGATCTAATTTGGTTCATCATAGAAAATGTATACTTTCACATGGATACTTTCTTCAATGGCGTATGACCGAAAAAAATATACTGAAAATTAAAAAATCTCTAAATCTCTGATATTTCAGCTATAGAATATTCAATACGATAATGATAACTGTAAATTTAAAAAATAGAAAATATTAAAACCTGTTAATATGTCTAACACTGAAAACCTTATCATGAGTATCATTGCAGTTGCTCAAAAAATACGATAGTTTGAATTACAGCTCTTCTATATGAAGTGTATAAACAAAGGTTCAGCCGCGGCTAAAGTCAACCAAAAGCTGACTTCTAAGACCAGAAAATACAAATGAGGGAGCAACAGAAAATATGCCTTTATAAAGCAAAACGGAATAAACTATGAACAAATGACCTTGAAGATCAAAAACACTGCTCTAATATAACTGCAAAGTCCCTTACTAAGCACCAAATGCAGAGCAGAATAAAGGTAGTCTTTTGTTGATACTTTATGCAACTGGTGAGCACTGTGGCTGTGTTGTGTTAAATATTCTCTCTTCAGAACAGCAGTTCCTGCCCGTTGCCAACGCTGCCAGGGCCCGTGCCAGCTCATCCATGATCAGTCCACTTTGTGGTCCTGCATCATATCGGCGGCCGTAGCTGGTGGAGCTGTAGGAAGAGGAGGAGAAGGTTGTGGAGAACGGAGAGCCTGTGGCGTCGAAGCTGCCCCGTCTGGAGCCTGACCGGGAACCGGTTCTAGAACCGGGCCGAGATCCAGAGGCGGACCCAGAACCGCTGACGCTGTATGGACTGTAGAGACCTTTACTGGACTGAGATGAGGCTTCCAGCAGACGCAGACCGGATCCCTCCTCCACCATGCTTCTATCCATGGCATCCTTGTATGAGATCTTAAGCTTGGTTTTGGGGCAGGTAAGGTATTTGGAGTATGCGCTGACATCCCGTAGCTTTTGTGCAGTGCGGGCATCCAAGGTGCCCTTCTGTACAGCATCATCGAGCGCAACTCTGCCCGTAACGTCTGGTTCGATTAGTCCGCCAGTGAGATATTGTACCTCCAGGAAGCGTTGGCCAGCCTCGTAGTACAGCCAACCCTTCTTTAACGCTTGTGCTGCGGACATTTTTGTTTTAGTTCTGGGATCCTCGAATCCATTGTAGGCCTTCTGTGCAAGGTTAATGCGGTCGACCATGATCTTATCCACAAGTCCTTTGTTCATTGCGTCTGCAACTGTGAATTTCTCTCCAGTGTTTGGGTCTATAATGCCCCCGGTGCAGGCCTGAGCCTCCAGCAACCTTTGACCTGTGATGTTGTCGACAAGATTTCTGTGCATGGCTTCTGTGATGGACACCTTCTCCAATGTGTCTGTGTCCAGTATTCCGGCCACAGGGCCGGTCTCCTCTGTTGGGTCGTTCCAAGTGGTCGCTGGGGTTTTGATAGTGGGCACTGGGCTCATGGGGTAGGATGAGGAGGAACCGAAGGAGGATGAGCGCGATCTGCTGCCACTCGTGTTTCCAGCCAGCATATCGGCGAACTCTGTGATGGACAGAGTGCCAGCGCGATACTGATCCAGGGCAGACTGGTCAATGAGGCCCTTGGAGATGGCATCATCAATATCATACTGCCGCCCAGACCTCCTATCAATGATCATGGACTTCACAACACCATCGGATGAGGATATGGTAATCTCCTCCCACTCACACTCCTGCTCTGCAAGCTCCATGTAGGTCTGCTGGTCAATAAGCCCCTTGCGATACGCCTCGTACACAGACATCTCTTTGCCCGTCTCGGGGTCCACAATGACGACTCTGCGCTTACGCACGGAGGACTTGGAGGATGTCTTCCTCTCACTCTTCCTCTTTTCTTTCAACAGCAAAAGTGCAAGTCCTGTTTCGGGGTCTATCATGCATCTCTCCATCAGCTGTAGGTAAGTGAGATTCTCCTCAGTGTTGGGGTCGAAGAAGCCTTTAGTGTCGTCAGAGGGGTCCGTCAAGATGCTGTTCATCTCCTCGTCAAACAGGCCGCGATCGTAGGCCATCTCGACAGGCAAGCGATGGCTCTCCTCCGGATCAATGATGCCCCCGGTGGCGATTTGGGCTTCCAACAGACGAATGCCGTGGTCTTTCAGAATGAGCCCCTTTTTCATGGCCTGGAACAGAGAGATGATCTTGCCAGAGTAGGGATCCTTGTAGCCTATAACCGCACGCTCAGCTGAGACGAGTTTGTCTTTGAACTCCGAGCCTACGACTCCCATCTTAACAGCCTCACTCACATTCAGCTTCAGGTTCTTTATGGGGTCGATGACATATCCTGTTGCTGCCTGAGCTTCGAGAAGTTCAAATGCAGTGCCTGGTCTGATCATGTTCTTTTTCATGGCTTGATAGATGGACAGGCGGTCTTTAGTGGATTCTACATAAACCCCAGCGATGCAGCTTGTGCCCTCAAGATATTTTTTCACTTTTCTGCTGACCTCCTCTACACTAATGAGACCTTCAGTGAGCTCATTGTACGTCTTTTGGTCAATGATCTGAGAGCGGAGCAGCTCATCCAAGGTGATTTGCTTTCTGAGACCCTTGAAGAGCAGTTGTCTGTCCGCCAGTGACATCATTCGCATACCGCTTTCTTTATCAACCCTGCATCTCTTCAGTAGCTGGGCATAGGTCAGTTTCTCATCTGTGATTGGATCAACATAGCCCTGCACGTCACCATTTGGATCAGATATCCTGTCATATGTCTCCTTGTTGATGTATCCACGTTGCATGGCAACATCCGTGGGGAGGTGGAAGTAGTATTCTGGATCCATAAGACCCCCGGTGGCAGCCTGGGCCTCCAGAAGCTTTAGGGCATAGTCCTGGGGGATAAGATCTTTCTTCATAGCTTGGAAGAGAGAAATCACTTTTCCACTGTAAGGGTCCCTGTAGCCTGTGACGGCCCTCTCAGCGGACAGAAGCTTGTCGTGGATCTCAGGGCCGACTAGAGCTTTGCGCACAGCCTCATCGACTGTTAGATATTCATCTCTCACTGGGTCAATGATGAATCCTGTCGCTGCTTGGGCCTCGAGAAGACTGTGGGCAATATCGGGCTTAATGAGGCCTCTCTTCATGGCCTGGTAAATGCTGAGCTTAGAGGGGGAGTCTGAGAGGATTCCAGCAATGCAGCCAGAGCCAAAGAGATACTGCTTTACAGACGGCATTTCCATGACCTCCCGAATAGTCATCTTCTCTTGCTTCAGCAGGTTGTATGTTTCAAGGTCTATGATACGAGAACTGTACAGCTCCTCGATGGTAACCCTCCGCCTGATCACGTCACATGACATGCTCTGCTCGGTCTTGAGTATCTCCCTTTGTTCAATGATTTCTATGACGATGATGATCATTCTATCCTTTGTGATTTGTCCTGAGCGATACTGCTCTATGAGTCTGAGCTTCTCCTCCTCCGGAAGCAGATTTGACGTCATAATATCCCACAGCGTCATCGTCTTTCCTGCAAAGCTCTCATGGGGAATAGCCACTTGAGTGTCAGCCATGTCTGCCTGGGCCTGCTCTTCAGTGTATACATACGACTTTTCCACTGCACCTGGAGCCTCCGCCTTTGAGAGGGGCAGGAAGCACAGGCCAGTGTCAGGATCTCTTTTGCATTTCTCCTGCAGCTGTTTGTAGGTGGCACTTTCATTGGTGTTGGGGTCAGAGAAGCCCTTGACGTCACCAGAGGGGTCAACGAAGGTCTTCGCCATCTTCTTGCTGAAATAGTCACGTTGGTAGGCCACATCATTGGGAACGCGGTGGCTGTTGACTGGGTCAATAATTCCACCCGTGGCCACCTGGGCCTCCAGAAGAGGAATGGCATGTTCTCTTAGCACAAGCTCCTTCTTCATGGCTTGGAAGAGGGAAATCTTGTTCCCTGTGTAAGGATCTTTGTAACCAGTCACTGCTTTCTCAGCGGACAGAAGTTTTTCATGAAGCTCAGGACCAACAACTCCTACTTTTACAGCATCATCAACAGTGTAGGTCTGATTTTTGATAGGGTCAATAATGAAACCGGTCGCTGCTTGTGCCTCCAGCAATGGAAGTCCTGTATTTTGTCTCAATAGATTCTTTTTCATTGCTTGATAGATGCTCATTTTTTCGTTTGAGTCTCCAATACAGATGCCTGCAATGCTATCCTCACCTTGTAAATACTTCTTGACTGAGCCAATGTCACTGATTTCTTTGGGTTTCTTTTTGCCCTGCTGGAGTTGATCAAAGGTAGCTTTATCAATGATTTTGGACTCGAGCAAGGAGCTGGCAGTGACTGGTGCTCTTAGGCCTTCAAAGCTGGCCTTTTTCTGTTCCAGTTTTTTGGTCTCCGTTTCATCCACCATTGTCATTACAATCGTAATCATCCTTTCAATTGTCACTAGTCCATATCTGTACTGCCGAATTAACTCAATTCTTTGCTCCTCTGTAATGTATTCAGAGTTGATGATCTCCCAGATGGTGACTTTCCTTCCTTTGAAAGGTCCATACTCCAACTCCACCATCGCTTTGTTGAGGGCGTCTTTGGTTTGGACCTCGCTGAATTGATGCTCTGATTTTGACTTCATGGCTTTCTCTGCTTGTATGGCTTTCTCTGAGAGTGGGAGTAATGGTAGACCGGTTTCTTTGTCTGTGACACATGTTTTCATAAGTTGTGCATATGATGCGTCCTCCTGCGTGTTAGGATCATAAAAGACTTTAGTTTCGTCAGTATTGTTGCTCAAGGTCTTACTCATGTCCCCGTCAAAATAGCCACGTTTGCAGGCCACATCATTCGGAATGCGGTAACTTTTGACTGGGTCAATTATTCCCCCAGTAGCAAGCTGAGCCTCGAGGAGACGAATACCCTGGTCTCTCTTAATGAGGTCCTTGTTCATTGCCTCAAATAGGGATGCAGTCTTTCCAGTGTAGGGATCTTTGAATCCACTCACAGCTCTCTCGGCAGACAGAAGTTTTTCATGCAGCTCCGGGCCAACAACACCTGATTTAACAGCCTCATCCACAGTGAGTTTTTCATTTTTGACGGGGTCAATAACAAATCCAGTCCCAGCCTGAGCCTCCAGAAGATTCAATGCAGTCTCTGCTGAGAGCATCTCTTTCTTCATTGCTTGATAGAACGGCATTTTCTCCTTGGTGGCTTCATTGATCACCCCAGCAATGCTGTGTGTTCCTCTCAATGCTTTCTTAACAGGCTCCATCTCAGAGATTTCTTTAAGAGTGGTTTTACCATTATGCAGCTTGTTGAGCAGGTCTTTGTTGATGACCTTGGAGTCCAGAAGCTCGGTGGCAGAGACTGGAGTCCTCAGACCATCAAACACAATTTCATTCTTTTTCTCTTTGTCTTCCACAACAGTGATAACAATTTTGATTATTTTCTCCACTGTGATTTTTCCTGTCTTATACTGACGAATCAGATCCTTCCTCTGGTCCACTGTGAAATACTCAGAGTTAATGATTTCCCAAATGGTCACAGTCTTTCCCGCGAATCTTCCAAATGGCACAGAGATATTTGCTTTACTGAGTGCATCTTTAGCTTCTTCATCTGTACGAACAGACATGTCATCCGTCGTGTCACTTTGCGCGGCTTTATCAGTAATAGGTAAGATGAGCAAGCCTGTCTCTGCGTCTGGTGTGCACCGCTCCAACAATTGTTGATAGGTGAGTTTCTCCTTAGTGCTTGGGTCAAGGAATAACTTTGAGTCGTCAGCAGGGGTCGCTAGAGTCTTGTTCATGTCAGCATCGAATTGGCCCTGCTTGTAGGCTGTCTGGAGGGGGACGCGATGGCTATTGACGGGGTCAATTATCCCGCCAGTTGCAATCTGAGCATCCAGAAGTCTAAGAGCCTGGTCTTTCTCAATCAGGCCTTTTTTCATGGCTTCAAACAGTGAAATTGTATCACCGGTATAGGGATCTTTGTAACCAGTAGCTGCTCTTTCTGCAGAGAGCATTTTGTTATGGAGCTCTGGGCCAATCAGCTCCTCCCTTACTGCTTCATCTACGGAGAGCGCTCTGTTTTTAATTGGATCAATGATGTATCCAGAGGCTGCTTGAGCTTCGAGGAGCATCGAGGCAGTGTTGGGGGTTATTTTCTTTTCTTTCAAGGCCTGATAGACACTCATTTTTTGCTTGGATGGAGTCAAGACGCCACCAACAGAGTTCTTGCCCTTGAGGCATGTTTTCACTTTCTCGATTTTGCCCAGGTCTTGTACTGTGATTTTACCCTTCTTCAGCTTGTCAAACTCCTTTTTGTTCAGTATCCCAATCTCATGAAGCCTGCTTGCGGGAACTTTCTCCCGAAGCCCATCGAAAGCCAACGGCGATTCTCCGTTTCTCTTCGCGCCGTCGACATCCGAACCGTTGAAAACCTTCTTCGTGGTTTGCACCATCGTCATGGCAACCAACTGCTCCTCGGGGATCTCGTCGGTTTGAATCTCGATTTCTTTAGTGTGGGACGGCGCTGGTTTCTGAGCGACCTCTAGCTTCTGCAGCTTCTCACGAAGCTTTTTATTCTCCTCACCCAGCAGCTTTTCTTGCTCAAGCTTCTTCTTTTCAAGCTCTTGCATCTCCTTCTGCTTGTTGAGCATCTCCTCCTCGGCATCCTTCTGCTTCTTCACAGCAGCATCCATGGTGGCCTGGAGATTCTTCTTCTCCTGCTCCATCTGCTTCTGTTGACGTTCTTGCTCGTCTTTGAGGGCTTTGGCCTTCTTGACTTCATCCTCAAACTGTTTCTCAAGCTTCTTTTTCTCGTCCTCGATGAGCTTCTCTTTTTTCAGCAACATTTCTTTCTCTGTGAGGAAAGTCTGCTGAAGAATGGTCTTCTCCTGTTTGATTTGTTCCTGTTGGGCATTAGCCATCTAATTTGGAAAAGAGAAAGAAAATATAAGAACACCAAAGAAAACATTGCAAGTCTTAAAGGGATAGTTCACTACTTTACACCGAATAGTCATATGGTTCCTTACCCTTAAAGTAGTCTATGGAGAAACTGTAATATGTGGTTCAGAATTGTTTAAGTAGCTAACTTGAGCTAACTTTAGCCACACTAACAAAAAACAATGGGAGTGATTGAGGCAAGTAGACTTAGTTCAAAATGTGTGGACAAATCACCTCAAAGTAACCAACCAAGTCAGAGTTCCTTTGAGTTGATTTGGCCATGCAAACTTAGTCTACTTGTCCCTATCAGTCACATGGTTGTTTTGTCAGCAGTGGCTAAAGCTAGCTGAAGATAGTAGCGGCTATTTAAACAACTCTGAACTATGGTTTACAGTTTCCTCTGACCTATAGACTACTACCATAGTGATAGTAACCATAGTGACTATAACCATAGTAATATCCCTTTAACTTTACATATATCAATTTATCTTTACTCCTATAAACAGATAATCCTAAACTATAAGAAAAGTATCATTCATATATGTAACTAAAATATTCTATATGATTGGAAATGTATTTATAAAAGGTCACAGCCAACATTAAAAAAAGCTTTGGAATGACATACTGTCATCTTCTCTTTTGATAATCTTGGCATATGCTATAACAAAAAATGCATTTGCAATTGCATTCATGAAAAATTGCTAGACATTTGTTAAAGTCAGTCTCTGCAATTTACATGAATATCCAAATTTGGACCTCCTTTGATTGTTAGTGTTTTTGAGAAGGTTATGGTTATTTAGACAGGGATTTGAGCTTATTATTTCACAGTATGAGTTCACATTGCACAATACCTCTTTAGACTTATTCTGTAGGTCTGCAGCCTCTTTTTTCAAATTCTCCTTTTCTTTCTCAAGGTCAGCGATAGCTTTGCGTAGCTCATCAGCCTCTTTGGTGCTCTGTAATCTCTGCACCTCCAATTTTTCAACAACAACTTTATCTGCGGTTTCTTTCTCTGTCTCTTGAAGGCGGACTCTGATCTCATCCGCCTGTTTCTTGAATTTCTTAGCCTCCTTCTCTGCTTTGGACTGAGCATCGCTAAGCTGAGTCACCCTGAGTTTAAGCTTCTCTGCCTCTGCTGTTACTTCACGCTGCCTCTGGCGCTCAGCCTCCAGAGATTTCTGGAAGCCCTCCGTCTCGTCGGCCAGACGCTGCTGCATCTGCTGCTTGTCCTCCATCAATTTCTGGGCCTTCTCCTGGGCCTCATCCTTCTGTTTCTGGAGCTGCGCTGCTTCAGCTTTCAGTTTAGTCGCCTCTTGGATAGCTTGCATTTTTTCCTTCAGCATTTTCTCAGCGAGAGCCCTCTGCTGGGTGAGGTCGGTCTCAGCGATCTGCCTCTGTCTGGCTGCCTCCTGGGCCTCCAAGCTGAGCCTGGCGGCTTCCTCCGCCAGCTTTTTCATTTTCTCAGCTTCCTCCTCCAGGAACTTCTGAGTGTTGTCGTTATCTTTTTTCATGAGACGCTGATTCTCCTCCTCGATTCTGAGCTTCAGCTTAACCAGCTCCTCCATCTGGATTTTAACTCTGAACAATTCATCTTCCACCTGAGCTTTCTGCTTAACAGCGTCGCTAACTTCACCCTTCACCCTCTGCATCTCCTCGTCCAAAACAGATTTCTGCCTGTCGGTCTCATCCAGCTGCAGCTTCACCTTCGTCAGCTCCTTCTCAACCTGAGATTTCTGCTTCAACGTTTGTTCAGCCAGCTTCTTGTGCTTAGCCATCTCCGCATCGGCCTGCTGCTTCTGCTTGAGAGCAGCCGCCTCGGCCTCGCCTCTCTTGGAGGCCTCTTTCTCCGCTTCCTTCCTCAGCCTCTCTGCGTCCTCCTGCGCCTTGGCTTGCTTGGCAGCCTCAGCCTCAGCGGCTTCCTTCTGTTTCTCGGCATCCTCTGCTTTTTGACGGAGCAACGCGGCCTCCTTTTCAGCTTTCCCTCTGGCCTTCTCGGCAGCTTTGGCTAGCTTCTTAGCCTTGTCGAACTCCTCTTTCAGGTTTTCCTGGACGAGGGAGTCCTCTTTTTGCTTGACGAGAACATCCTGGGCCTTCTGTTCTGCAGCGCTGCACTTCTGCGCTGCCTCCTTGGCCAGAACAATCTGTTTCTCCGCCTCTTTATCGGCGCCCTCCTTCAGCTTGTTGGCCTCTGCAGCTTTCTTTTTGAGACGGTCCACTTCCTGCTGGGCTGCCTTGCGTTGTCGTGCTGCTTCTTCCTCTGCGGCAGTGATCTTCTTGACTTTCTCTTCAGCTTCTTTCCTCTTTTTCTCCTCCTCTAAAGCAAGCTTTCTGAGCTTCTCCGCCTCTTCCTGAGCTTTGACTTTGCTCTTCTGCGTCTCATCGGCAATGGTTTTCAGCTTATTCAACTCCAGCTCCAAGTCCAGCTTGCCTGTTGATGCTTTTTCAAAGTTGAGTTTGAGAATGCGAATCTCCTCTTCAACCACCCTCCTTTGCTTGATGGTTTCCTCTACAATCTTCTTCTGCCTCTCCAACTCAGAATCGGAGGATTTCTTCAGGTGGGCGATCTTTTCCTCAATGTCTTTCTTGTGCTCTGCCGCTTGGTCCTCCAAGGCCTTTCTCTGATAGGCTTCGTCTTCAGCTTTTCTCCTCAGCCGCTCATTTTCTGCCTCTTTGTCCTTCAGGGCAATCTCAGCTTCCGTTTTCAAGCGAGTTGCTTCGTTAATGGTTGACAGTTTTTCCTTGAGGACCTTCTCTGCCTCGGCTCTTTGCCGAGCTGCCTCGTCCTCTGCTATTTGCCTCTGTTTCTTTGCCTCCTCTGCAACTGACCTCAGCTTGGTCGCCTCTTCAGCAAGTTGCCTCATTCTGTTGGCCTCGGATTCGAGGAGCTGTTTGCTTTTTTCTGTGGTGGACATGGTCTCCTTCTCGGCTTTGTACTTCATCTGAAGGAGGATGTCCATTTCGCTTCTCACCTTGGCCAGTTCGTCCTCCAACTGCTTCCTCTGTGTCACTGCAGCAGTCACCTCGTTTTTAAGGCGCTGGAGCTCTCCGTCCAACAGGGAGCGCTGTTGCTCAGCGTGCTCAAAGTCGGCCCTCAAGCGGATTAGTTCTTGCTCTGCGGAGAGTTTCTGCTTGGCTGTTCCCTCAGCCAACTTTCTCTGTCTCTCCAGCTCCTTTTCCGCCGTTTCCTTTTGCTGCAGAGCAGTGTCCTCAGCCTTGGCCCGCTTCTTTGCCTCTCGCTCAGCCTCCTCTTTCTGCTTCTCCGCTTCCTCCTGGGCCTGGCTCTTCTTGTGGGCCTCCTCCTCAGCTTGGAGCCTCAAACGGAGTGCCTCGTTGGCCTTCTGCCTCCACTTCTCCAGCTCTTTCTCGGCTTCCTCCCTGGCTTTGTTGGCTTCCTCTTGTTGCTTCTTGAGGCGCTCTGCCTCCTCTTGCAGCTGAATAACGGTGCCCTGCTGTTGCTTCAGCGACGCCTCGAGTTTCGTGGTCTTCTCGTTAAACAACAAGCGCTTGCTTTGCAGCTCGGTGGCAGCGCTCTTCTGCGCCACCTCCTCCACGACCTTGATCTGCCTCTGTTTCTCCTCCTCCGCCTGCTTCATGCACCTCTCCGCCTCCTCGGCTTGCATCTTGAACTTCTGCAGCTCATCCAGGGCTTTCTGCTTTTGCTTGGCGGCCTCTTTCTCCGCCTCGGACTTGCGTTTCAGCTCCTCCTCGGCGTTGCGCTTCTTCTGCGTCTCCTCGTTCACCTGCTTGCGGAGCTTCTCCGCCTCCTCCTGCGCGGCCTTCCTCAGCCTCTCGGCCTCAGCAGCCATGTCCCTGAGCTGCTTGAGCTCTTCCTCGGCCGTGGCCTTCTGCTTCATGGTCATCTCCAGCTGGATCCTGATGATGTGGATCTCCTCCTCGATCTTGGTGCGGCTCTGCAGTGCCTCATCCACCTGCTGACTCTTGGATTTGATCTCCTGCTCTGACAGGTCCTTGAGCTGGTGCAGCTCCTGCTGTATGTTGTGCTTCTGCTTCTCGGCGTCCACCGCCACGACCTCCCTCCTAGTGACCTCCTCTTTCATCTGTAACTTAAGCTCTTGGGCTTCTTGCTCGGCCTTGGCGACGGCCTTAGCGTGCGCCGCGGCTAACTGCTTTTGCTTCTCTAACTCAGCCTGCATGTCGGCCATCTTTTTTCTTTCCTCTTCCTTAAGTTTTTCAGTAGCTTTCTGTATTAGTGGAAGCAAACAGTAAAGGGGATAAAAACAATGTTAGTTATTACAGTGTTATAACACCTATGTTTGAGTAGTTAGTAAGCACATGTAGGTACATATGGATGTATACATGAACAAAAAGTTAAGGATAGTTATTTCAAATGAAGCAATATTTGTATTTGCTTTGGGAAAATAATTAAAAATGTCTTGTCACATTTACTTAATGTATGGCACACAGAATGAGACTTCACAGCACAACACAACACTACACTTGGGATCTTGAATGGGATCATGCAGTTGAGTTTGTTTGTATTGTGGTATCTTTAATCTTAATCCTAAATCTTTCATATAATTAACTGAGAATCTAATTTATAATGATTTAGCCACTACTCTTGATCTTGACCTTGGACTTGGGACTGTATCACTTATTAAGGCGATATATGTCTACCCCTGGGGTCATCACACTTAACATTTAGTGTTGCCCCATTGCCCCTATACTCTAGTAACAACATTATAATAGCAGTGTGACAACATTGTAATAACACATTTTTATTCCACTTGTGTTTAATAGAACTGCTAAACGTAGTAATTAGTAATTGCCTGGCACATGGAGTACATTACATTACATTTACATTTATGGCATTTAGCAGACGCCTTTATCCAAAGCGTCTTACAACAAATATATTTGTTTAAGTAAGTGAATCATCTATTAATCAGTCATCATAAGATAAAGTAATCAATGCTCAGACCAGGGGCCATAGGCAGTCACAATGCTAGAAGAAGGATTTTTTTTTAACAGGAGAGAAACTTGTATAGGGGGGTAGTGGGGGTGAAGAGGTCTTTAGGAGGGACCGTTGAGATGTAGCCTGAAGAGATGGGTCTTCAATCTACGGCGGAGTTGTGCAGTTTGCGTTGTTATTAGGTGTTATTACACAAGTGGAACAAGGGGTAGTCCTTATTCCATGTGTGTATAATAACACATGTGTAATAACACAAACTGCTCAACTACATTACTATGCAATCGGAAAAGGAATTACTAATGTACTCTGAAATAGTATGGTAATACAATGCTGCTACTAGAGTAATTACGGTATAACTATGTACACATCCATCCTGGATATAAATGTGGTTTTTTTGGGGTCTGGCTCATGGACTAAAGGGACAGCAGCAGAGAGAAAATAATGAGACATAGCATGCATAGCAAGTGTATTAAGGACAGTGCGTAAGCATAGATTGAGCTTGTCTATTGATTAAAGACTATATTTTTACCACATTAAATACTCATTTAGCAATGTAGTGAGTAAAATATCCAAGTAGATCTGATGCTTCTGTATTCAAACAAGTCAATCTCTAGAACTCTGCCTTAGAGGAAACTGCTTAGTGATGCAGCAAATAAATGAGACTCACAAAAACATGGCACCACAAAATGACTACGGGCTAATGTCATTTACGAGACAGAAAAATGGACACTACGAGAAATGTGTATCCATCTCTGGTAAGAAAATGTTCATGTCATGTTGATTGTTAGGTATGTGTGAATGAAACACAGATGTTTAAAGACCGTTAACAGGGTTAGAAGTCCAATGATAAAGTGGTGATATGTGGTATGTACATTTATTCAAATACCTGGTGCTTTGTGGTTTATTCATCTCTTATGCGCCCAAACATGATTAATATTCATCATGATAAAGCACTGGCAAGCAGTTTTGAGAAGCAAACAAAAATACAAGGTTAGAAAATAACGAAAGGGGGAAACAAAACTGTTATTATTTGAAAATAATAATTCCGAGGTGGCAGTTGGTCAGACTGGAGCATCCTAATCACCAAATCAGATAAAAAGAGGGGGGGGGGGCGGAACTTTGGAAGAGAAAAAAAAAAAAAAGAGAAAAATAATAAATGAAAAAGCAAAAGAAGGGGGAATTAGAAAAAAAAAAAAAAGAGAGAGAGAAAAAAAGTGATGTTCGCTTCGGACCGAGGAGAAAACTGTACTAATAAATACTTGCAAAGTGTAATTTAGTGACAGATTGTACATCTATGCACCACAGAGTAAGGGGAATGAGAGACATACTGTTGGCGAGGAATGGGATGTGCTGCAACACTATAGCACTCAACGCTTTGCATACTACGCAGTTAGCCTCCTACGCTCAGTTCATATTTCATTCCTTCATAGATCCCATCAGCTAAATATATTTTGATCCCTTTTGAAAAACTATCCCTAACGCTCTTAAAAATGCCAACATTCTGAAACCATTTCATGTTTAATCAGGACAAAGACATATTAGGATTTCCCATACATGATTAATCTGTAAGATAATGTGTTTATGGTTAGTTTGTTTAAAGTTGTTGGGAGCAGAAGGAGCTGCTGCCCACTTTTGGAGTTTCGCTGCAATTACCTCATCATCCTCTAGGCGGAGCTGTGTGTTTGTGATGAACTTGATGTACTGGCTGGTGAGAGTCATCAGCTCGCTGTAGCGGGTCCTCAGAGTCACATACTGGAGACAGGAAAACATGTTGTCAGAAGTTGCTCTCATGATTCTTAACAACTTTAAAATGTTGTCAGAAGTTGTTCTCATGATTCTTAACCACTTTAAAACTAAAACTGCAGCTGTAAAAAAGCATACAAGTGACATCTGATCTGGTTATGTCTGCAAGACCTAGGCGTCCTCTTGGTTTGCTGGTCAGATGTGTGCCCTTTGCTGTGTCCCCTACCTCTTGTATGATATTATCAGAGGCAGACTCCATTTTGGTCTTCTTGAGGGGTGAAGCCAGGGGCTCCACTAGAGCCTTGTAGGTCACCACCTGGAGCTCGTAGTCCTGGAGACAAACACATGGATGTATTGGTCAGAGAAGACAACCAGCTCACAGGGACATCAGGGGAGGCTGGTGGAAGTAGAAATCGGAGGACGGGCTCATTGTAACGTATGAAATGGAATGAGGAATGGTATCAAACACACATGTTTGATACCATTCCTCATTCCATTTCATACATTACAGTGACAATGAGCCCATTTCATACATTACAATGAGCCCGTCCTCCGATTTCTACCTCCACCAGCCTCCCCTGATGGACATATTGGCCAGGCAAGAAGACTCAGCACTCAGGTTAGAAATACTTTGAACGCATAATTATTTAATGCATTGCAGTAGAGGTCAAGAAAGGACGTGTTTCGGCGTTCGCCTTCTTCAGCAAGACAATCACTGTACCTGGAAAATGATTTCAAATTAATTCTACATGTCATACGCACCTTGACTGCATCGATATATGCCTTCGCATGTTTCTGACACTCCTCAACCTTGTCTTTGTTTTTCTCGATCTCTTCAAGCAGTTTCTGTAATGGTAAAGGTGAAGATGTTAATAATGATGGTTCAGGTGCTCCCCAAGATAGGGCAGAGGCAGAAATCGGAGGATAGGCTCATTGTGATGCATGGAACGGAATGAGGAATGGTATGCAAACATATCATTCCTCATTCCGTTCCATGCCTCACTATGAGATCCTCCGATCTCTGCCTCCACCAGCCTCCCCTGATTGTATTGTTCTGGACTGTACCTTCTCCTGAGCCAGCTGCTCCTTGAGGGCCTTGCTGTCACGGATGGGCACGGCCTGGATCTTCTCCTGCCTCTGCTTGGCGTCGCCGATCCACCGGATCAGCCAATCGTAGCTCTCCCTGTAGGAGCGCATCTGCCTCCCCAGCAGGTCCAGCTCGTGTTCGCGCAGGTCTATCTGGGCGAACACTGCCTGCCAGCGCTCCTGCAGCCCCACCACCAGGTGGCGATAGTGCTCCAGCTCGGCATCGCGCTCGCTGTGGACCCTCGTCATCTGGTCGTTCACGGCGGTCGCCTGCAGGAGTTCTTCCTGGAGACTGTCGAACACGGCCTGGTCCCCTTCAGCCTCGCCACGCATTTTCTACCAGAGAGAGAGAGGGAGCGGAGGGGGGGGGGGGGGTGGTGGGGGGGGGGGGAGAGGGAGGAGGGGTGGGGAGAGGGAGAGGGCGGAGGGGGATAGAGGGAGGAGGGGAGGGAGAGGGAGGGGGGGAGAGAGAGAGGAGGGGGGGAGGGGGAGGAGGGGGGGAAAAAGAGGGGGAGAGAGATAGGAGAAAGAGGGGAAGAGAGAACAAGACCGAGAGAAGAGAACGACAAAGCGAGAGAGAGAGAGAGAGAGAGACAGAGAGAAGGAAAGAGACAGAGAGAGAGAGAGAGAGACAGAGAGAGACAGAGAGAAAAAGACACACAGACAGAGAGGAGGGGGGCGGAGGAGGGTGGAAGCACAGTATTACTTTTCGTCTCTTGTCTCTTGTCCATATGAAAGCATTGATCTTCACATCAATAAACGACAAACCAAATACAGTTCATGACAACTGAGTTACCTTGAGCTGGGTGCGGTAGTTCTCCACCTCCCTCTCATCCGTAGGCATCTTGTTGACGTCACGTAAACGGGTCTCGTACTTCTTAAGCGCGTCCTCGGCTCCTTTGGCGCTGCGGATCACCACGTTGATGGTCTTCAGTCTGGAAGCAGGGGATGTTTATAGGACAGCGTTAGCCTTCCGTTAGCATTAGCATCACCCTAACCCTAACCCGATTAAGATGAACATCTTTTTAAATTGTATTTTTATTAGCCACTCTTCAACGGAGGACCTAACAACTTTGTTTGTTGTATTTGTTTTCACAGCTTTTACATTTTATCTACAAGGTACTTATTTTTTTTGACAGAAAAAATGTTGGACTTGATTGGTAATTTCAATCGTTTCTGCTGTCGTTCGTTCGGTATTATTTCTTGTGTACATCTGTGATGTATTTCAATGATTGATATACGTAGTTACAGTAACCTAACCCTAACCCTAACCCTAACCCGTGAGGAGCTTTGATTGATATACGTAGTTACAGTAACCTAACCTAACCCTAACCCTAACCCGTGAGGAGCTTTGATTGATATACGTAGTTACAGTAACCTAACCTAACCCTAACCCTAACCCGTGAGGAGCTTTGATTGATATACGTAGTTACAGTAACCTAACCTAACCCTAACCCTAACCCGTGAGGAGCTTTGATTGATATACGTAGTTACAGTAACCTAACCCTAACCCTAACCCTAACCCGTGAGGAGCTTTGATTGATATACGTAGTTACAGTCGACCCGTGAGGAGCTTTGATTGATATACGTAGTTACAGTCGACCCGTGAGGAGCTTTGATTGATATACGTAGTTACAGTCGACCCGTGAGGAGCTTTGAGCATTTGGAAAAGCTCTTTATTTTATAAATCCAATCAACTGTCATAACTCTGAGTTGGGTTTGGAGCTTACTTGTCCAGGTAGACGGAGGACAGGCTGTAGACATGCTCCATCTTCTTCATGGTGACGTCCAGCTCAGAGCGCAGCACCGGGGCTGAGTTGGACTGCTGTGGAGAGGCCAGGACCTCCTCTGTCTGCTCCACCACACTGCTCAGGTCCTTCTTCAAGCCCTCCAGCTCTGACTGGACTTTCTATGGACGGAGAACGGAGGGAATAAGATGTTATTTAATAGATTTTTCTTAAATATGTTTTTTAGGGCATTTCTGCTTTATTGGGACAGAGACAGTAGAGACTGACAGGAAGGATGGGTGAGAGAGAGGAGGGATGACATGCAAGACGTGTCGAGGGTCGGAATCGAACCAGGAACCTTGCGGTTATGCGGTACGCGCATTAGTATGCTACGCCAATAAGCACCCCGTTTTATTTTATTTGAATAATAAATAATCTCTCGATTGAGATTGAGATTGAGATTCTGGGAGTGTAGGAGAGGAAGGGAGCGCTGACTGATAGAATCTGTGGCGTAAACTTCACCCGGTAGAGTCGATACTTTCCTCCCCCGAACCCACGGTTCGCCATCTCCATTTATGGAGTCTGACTCAGTGAGACCAAACAATAAATGACCAAACAATGGAGTTGTTAACAAGCTAAAACAACAGTATCAACACGGAAGATATCAATACATTGTCCTCGTCTTTGAGATGTTTATGTCATGTCTGTGTTTCAAGGGAGGCTGGTGGAGGTGGAAATCGGAGGACGGGCTCATTGTAATGCATGGAACGGAATGAGGAATGGTATCAAGGACGGCTTTGAAAGCCGTAACACAAAACATAGCAGGGGAGGCTGGTGGAGGTAGAAATCGGAGGATTCTCCCCTGCTATGTTTTGTGTTATGGCTTTCAAAGCCAGGGAAAAGCTCAGACTAATACAACACAGCATGACTGATCTAATCACGTTGTTGTCCCTTCTTCTGTCTAACTTAATTTAGTCCCCTTAACAATAACCACATGTTGAGTCATGGAGCCGGGCTTGATATAAAATAGGCCGATTATTTATTTTGGTCTCATAATTCGTCCTAATTCTGCCATTAGCTTCTGTCTTTGGTCTGGGCCCAGGGCTTCAGTTTAGACATTGATTTGTGGATGTTTTTTAGTTGAGAAACGAACAAACAAGTATCAGGTTCCAACAACCATTGTTAGATCAAAGACGCCCAAGTTGGCCACGGACACCCGGGACGCCTTGTGCCGTTTTTTTGGGGGGGGAAAACGCTTGCCCTTCAATAAGTCTTATTGCAGGTCCCTGACAGACACCCTGCAGCAGAGAGGACAACCCTCACCCTCACCATTAGGACCACATTAAACCCAACTGTGCCCTCTGTAATATCACCCTTGGGGATTACATCATCGACTCTTAGAGGTACCTAACGACCCCTGTGGGGGTCAACATAGATCATTTTGGAAGGGGGGGGGGGGGGCTGATTCTTCGCCATTTGTATATTCAACCCATGTGTGGGTTGTGACCAATGAACATGGTGATGTCACCAGTGAACATAGATCATTTTGAAAGGGGGGGTGGGGGGGGGGCATTGATATTTTAATTCTTATGGAAGTGTGGGGGGGGGGGGGTGGGTCTGAGTCGTTATGGGGGTGCCTGTCTGTGTCTTGAGACCTTGGGGAAAATGCACTTTAAAACGAAATAAACTTGAGTATTACCCTCACCCCTAACCCCTAACCCTAATTCTAACCCTAACCCCTAACCCTAACCATTAGTACCATATTAAACATTCATCATCATCATTGTACCTTCTGTTCGGCGGTCTTCAGAGCGCAGGCCTTGAGCGGCTCCTTGTCGACGGGCTGGCGCAGACGCATCACGGTGCGGGTCTCACAGCCCTCCAGCTTCAGACGCAGGTCCTTGATCCGGGTCAGGTAGCCCCGACACACAGACTCGTCCTGCTCGCCTGGGGAGAGATGATCCAGCAGGTTAACCCACCAACTGCCAAAGAGCTCCGGAACACTCACCACCTAGAGTGTTCCAAGTGTTCTATGTGGTGTTCACCTAGCAACAACACTCTGACTGGCTCCAAAACGTAGAATCATAATTTATGCATTTTGGGTGAATAAAGAGTTCACGAGGACTGATTTACACCAGATGAGGTCAGATGGAGACTAGGTTGAAGTGTCATTAGATAGGCTCTGGTTGTCTGATTAACAATGTATTCAGTGATATGAGGCTGGTGGAGGTGGATATCGGAGGACGGGCTCATTGTAATGGATGGGACGAGATGTGTCTGATGTGTCTGATGTGTTCCTCATTCCATTCCATGCATTACATTGAGCCCGTCCTCTGGTTTCTACCTCCACCAGCCTCCCCTTGGGAGGACATACAGTAAGTTTTCACTTCCAATTATTTAGTTACATGGTGTGGTGTTCGTGGTACTGTAATTTTATACGATCCTTAATCCATAATTGATGTCCCCAAAATATGAATGTAAATCACTTCTGATGGGAAGTTATGATCAACATTATTGTGTCAGTAATTGGTTCATCAAGTCACATCAAAGGGAATCACTCAAGCTCTGGTTATGATCATGCAGGCACAGATTCAGAATAGACACGTTTTTAGATCACAGAACACTGCAACGCAGCAACACACGCGCATGCGTCCGGTCAAGGAAAGGCAATTAAAAAGTGGAGTTAGAGATGACAATGGAACCAATGATGATCCAGATGAGAGATGTAGATGGAGCGATATGACACACGCACGCACGCACGCACACACACACACACACGCGCGCGCGCGCACACCTACACACACACACACACACACACACACACAGAAACACGCACACACACATACACATACACACACATACACGCACACGCGCACACACACACACACACACACACACACACACACACACACACACACACACACACACACACACACACACAGAAACACACATACACACAAACACAGCCCCTATGTTCATCAACCCTAATCAACAGTATTACTGCAGAGTGCAGACACACAAAAAGCTCAGCCAGTCAAACTGCTTAGTCTCAAACTGCAACCAAAGATCTTACCTCCAGTGGGCGCCAACGAGCCTGGAATGTGAATTCAACAGTTAACCACTATCTTAGTACCCATGCCTAAGATAATGAATCTCAACATGTTCAACAATGAATGAATGAATGAATACACGGACATTGGAAATAATCATAATGTTCATGTACAGAAAATTAAATGTGAACCAATTTAATAATGTTCAGCTCTTCAATTGATAACATCAAAAGACACATCAATGTGAGGCAAACACAGTTATGGTTGAATGTCTCTGGCTATGGCATGCTGATGAATGATGTCTCCAATGTGCACCCAGTTTATCCTTGACTTCCCCTACAAGTCTACACATTTTACATGTTTTATTTAACCTTTTTTTATTTATCGAGGGAAAACACACCGAGACCAAGGTCTCTTTTGCAGGTGCGCCGTTGTCCACAATATAAATACAATTTCCAAACAACACAGTAAATATACAACACAATCAAACACAAAATACACACGAAAGGATGCCTCTACGAATGTGTGGCTCAGTGTCATTAAGGTGTACCATGACCCGTTGGACAGCACCTCCGGTCCCGACTACACCTTAACCCTAACCCTAACCCTATCCTGTACTATGACCCGTTCGACAGCACCTCCGGTCCCGACTACACCCCAACCCTACCACAGCAGTCCATCATCACCCACCTTGCTCTGCAGGGCGCTGCAGTTCATGGTCAACTCTTTGTGTGAAATGTGCTTTATAAATAAAGTTTGACTGATTGATTGATTGATGGATCACCCACCTTGCTCCACAGAGTTCAGCAGGTCGGTGTAGTGCTGGCTGGCCTTGTTGTAGCTGGCCTCCACCTGCATACGGTCGTCCGCTCCAAACATCTGGGAGTCTTGGCTGTCCCTCAGGAAGTTCTGGTGGTGGAGTTCCATGTTCCTCAACGTCAGTCTGTACTCCTCTACCTTCAGGGTCCGGAACTGAGGATTAGACACGATTAGATTAGATTATTGTCCTTCACTCTCAGGACAGCAGATGAACAGACAGGACACTGAGATTGTTGTATAAAACAGTGATAGGTGGTCCATTCAGCTGCAAGGGGTGGGACAGAGGGAGGGAGGTAGGTAGGGAGGTAGGGAGGTAGGGAGGTAGGTAGGGAGGGAGGGATGGGAGGCATGGAGGGGGAGAATGGTCAGGAGTGGCTTTATTCTATTTGACTACACAGAGAGCCTACTGTTGGGAAAATCCCTCCTATTCCAGGACCATTTAAATCTATATTAAAGAATTAGGTAGTAAGGGAAAGTACAAGTTTATCCTTGTATCTATTTAGATCAACCTGAAAAGTGTCTGATTCATAGGCTAACAATACATCTAACACATTCCTAAGGTGCAGAGTAAATTCAATTCTGGACCCAGGAGACATCGTCTAATGGCCACAGGCACCCGCGGTCCCCTTCCTGACAGTCTGTCAGACAGCGTGATCTCAGGAATTAACACAATAACATGTTCACTGCAGACACGTATTAAAAACACTCTGTTCAGGCGCTGAAACCTTGTAGAAAAGAATCATAGAAAATGAGAAAATAGATATATATATATATAATAGCACTCCTTTTAAAATCTTGCTGTAAACAAACCAAATCAAATGTGCCACGTACATACAGCATACAGCTGTAGATATAGTCACTAGTGACGTGTGGTATGAGATATTTCGTAATCAGGGCACCCTTGAAAAAGAGACCTTGGTCTCAAAGGGACTCCCCTGAATAAATAAAGGATAAAATAAAATTGTAAAAAAATAAACCTTTATTATATATGTTAAAGTTTATTCTATGGAGAGTGCTGTTGATTTGTAATTGTCTTTGAGAGTGTGACCTCACCATGGTGATGTTCCAGGAGTTCATGAGCTTGATGTCCCTCATCAGATACTGCCAGGACAGCAGGCTCTTCATGTCCACGTGCATGGTCCTCCACAGCACCAGCAGCTTCTGCAGACTGCTGTCCAGACTGGGAGAGGGGAGAGCAGGGGTTAGGGGCCCGCACCAGGTGCTTGGGGGTAGTGTCTGTGTGTGTAGTATGTGTGTGTGTGTGTGTGTGTGTGTGTGTGTGTTTGTGTGTGTGTCTAGTATGTGTGTGTGTGTGTGCATGTGCGTGTGCGTGTGTGTGTGTGTGTGTGTGTTTAGTATGTGTGTGTGTGTGTGTGTGTGTGTGCTGGTGTGTGCGTGTGTGTGTGTCTAGTATGTGTGTGTGTGTGCGCGTGCGTGTGCGTGTGTGTGTGTGTCTAGTATGTGTGTGTGCGTGCGTGTGTGTGTGTGTGTGTGCGTGTGTGTGTGTGTTGAGCTCACCCTGAGACGCTGTTCACAGCCTCCTTATTGGTGGGGGTAACCAGGAAGCAGATGGAGGGGACTGTGGCCTCGCTGCCTCTGGCGTTCAACACCTTCCACTTGAAGGGCTTGGAGTTGTCCATCAGGGCACACTCATCCCCTCTGTGGACAGTGATCTGGGGGGGAGACGGACCACCGTCACTCAACCCTGATTCACACCACAGAACCCGACTGGGCTGAGCCGAGCCGAGCTGAGCTGAGCTGAGCTGAGCTGAGCTAGGCTGGCCTGGCTACACATCTACTGCACCATAGTTTCTGATCCAGTGCTGGGAAGGATAATGTGTAAAGGAAATATCCGAGCTTTAGGCGTGACCATTAAGATGTAGCCTGAAGAGATGGGTCTTCAATCTACGGCAGAAGATTGGTAGTGACTCTGCACTCGTGACAGCAGTGAGGAGCCAACCATAGTGTGTCAGTCCACTTGAAATGGTACGCATTTGCGCAAGCGTTTGAGTTTTGAAGGGGGCCCACATTGACATTTCAATTCAATTCTTCTAGGGAGGGGGGGGGCTGATTTGTTATGGGGGTACTTGCCCCCCCCCACCCCCCCCCCCAAACACCACTGTCATTCGAACCAAGCTCACCTCCATCTGTTTGAAGTCGCAGACGGCCTGGATCGGAACCTTAGCCTTGATCGGCATGGCAGGGTTGCGTGGCTTCAGCTGGATAACCGTCTTGGCTCGGCGGTTCAGGCCGTCCAAATGGGTCTTGAACTCTTTCAGCTGTTCCTTCTCATCCTACATAAGAAAACAGCAAAGGACACATTCAATGTAGATGTATAACCTTAGTTAACAACAACAAAGGAAATATAGATGTATTGTATTCCCCTAGCAAACACAACAACAACAGCTGATGTTGTAGCTTACATTATGTCAACAGACATTATGTCACTATTTTAAGACTTTTTTTTATCTTTGTGTGAAGTTGAACTGCAGGTTATGTACAACATGTTTTATGTCAATAAAGCTTGATTTAATTGACAATCAAAACAGGCGTCTCTCACGTCTGCGTCCTGTAGCAAGTCCTCGAGGCGCGTGACGGTGATGGAGCGGTCACACTTGTACTTCCTCTTCATCGTCTCCTGATTCTTCCTCAGCTTCTCCTCGGCCTCCTTCACGTCAGAGAAGAACTGCAGGAAGCACGGGACAGGAGAGGAAGAAGAAGAAGGAGAAGAAGAAGGAGAAGAAGAAGAAGAAGAAGAAGAAGAAGAAGAAGAAGAAGAAGAAGGAGAAGAAGAAGAAGAGTGCACACCATGTTAGAGTCAAACAGGAGAAAAAGAGAAAGAGAAAATGTGTTCACACCTGTAATGTTGGTCCAGGTCCTTAAAAGTACAAAACTAGTAACTAGTAACAAACTACTAGTAACTAGTAAAAAAAGAAAGGAGACTTAAGCTTGAGTGCTTGAGTCTTCTTTCAATTCAACAGTAAACACTGTGTTGGTTGACGTTTGTTGAGGACTTGTTGTACCAAGAGGTGGTTGATGTTGATTCATTAACTCACCAACTGCCAAAGCATTCAGGAACACTCATCACCTAGAGCGCTGAGTGTTTTATGTGGTGTTTACATAGCAACAACACTCTGATTGACTACAAAATGAAGCATCATCATTTATGTATTTTTGGTGAATAAAGTCACCTTTGGCACTCTAGAATGTTGACAACCCTCGGCACTAAGTTAGATAAACACTATGTAAAGGGGAATGTATGAACTTGCGTACTTGGAAGTAGGCAGTGTTCTCCTTCAGGTGAGATTCGAGGCAACAGCACAGCTGGAGGATCCAGCTCCACTGGGTCTGCAGGGCGGAAGTGAAGGCCTGGAGGGAGGAGGGAGGGGGAGAAGGAGGGAGGGAGGGAGGGGGAGAAGGAGGGAGGGGGAGAAAAGGAGGGAGGGAGGGAGGGAGGGAGGGGGAGAAAAGGAGGGGGAGAGGGAAGGAGGGAGTCAGAGAGAGAAAGAGAGAGAGAGAGAGAGATAGAGAGACAGAGAGAGAGAGATTAAAACAATCATCTGAAGACTGCTAAAACAAAACAACATTCCTTTAACATGATAACATTGTTAGCCGTTTCATATACGGTCTGTATGTGCGTAGATACTGTTAATGACATTTAACTCTCAAAACAAAACTCAAAACAACAAATAGCCTGGACTGCACTCTGTCCTCAACCTGGGTTCAAATACTATTTTAAATCATTTCAAATACTTATCTATGTGACTGTTATTGCCGGTGCAATTGAACCAATGGAATAATCCCCAAGTTAAAAGAAATGCCCTTCTGGCATTCCAGGCAGGTTCGAGCAAACGCTCAGTAAAGTATTCGAAAGGATACTATCAAATGGTATTTGACCCAGCCGTGTCTGCCCTGTCCTCACCTCCACAGTCTTCCTGCCCGGGTGTCCCTCCTTCAGCAGCTTGTCTCCCATGGTCTGGACCGTGTTCACCCTCTTCTCCCTCAGCTCCAGGTCTCTCATCAGCCCCTGCAGGGACACAGAGGACGCGGCCATGCTATGGTTACGGCATGGGGATCGTTAAAGGGACACTTCACCTGTTTTAAACATCACATTCATTATCTCCAGCACCGCACTAGTGTCTACATTTGTGAAAACGGCGGTTTTTGTACGTTCTGTAGTTAAAAAGATCCTAAGGAAATTAGGCTCTAAATTATTGAATTCATTGATTTTCAAATACTACAGGTAGAGGTAGAAATCAGAGAATGGGCTCATTGCAATGCATGGAATGTGTGTTTGATACCATTCCTCATTCTGTGCCGATCTCCGTCCTCCGATTTCTACCTCCACCAGCCTCCCCCTGAGTCAGAGTGAGGGCCGTCCTCCGATTTCTACCTCCACCAGCCTCCCCCTGAGTCAGAGTGAGGGCCGTCCTCCGATTTCTACCTCCACCAGCCTCCCCCTGAGTCAGAGTGAGAGACCTGTCCTCCGATTTCTACCTCCACCAGCCTCCCCCTGAGTCAGAGTGAGAGACCTGTCCTCCGATTTCTACCTCCACCAGCCTCCCCCTGAGTCAGAGTGAGGGCCGTCCTACCGAGTAGTTGTCCTTCTTGGCGGTCATGTTGGTGTTGCGTTCGCTCCAGTCGTAGTTCACCTCCTCCTCCTCCTTCTCATTTAACCACATCAGCTCCTTGGTGGCGGCCGTCACGAAGGCCTGCAGCTGGTCCAGGCTGCGCAGGCGGGACTTGGAGGAATTCTGGGGGGATGATGAAGGGATGAAATCAAAGAGAAGTGGATGAAATCACGCATTCATCTGAAATCATTGATTAATCATACAGTCTCAATAGGATTATGTCCATAGAAGAGGTGTGACACACCCGTAATACAAAAATACAGGATTTCATTTGACTGAAAAATAAAAACACATTTGGGTCTCACAACCTCTGTCAGAGTGTGGCACATACACAGATAATAACAGATATTTATTAAAGGCAGCCCCCCCTTCTCTTGCTGTTGTTGTTTATGCACGAAACCCTCTTCCCTAACAGAGGGAGTCTGAAGAGAGAACCTACCAGAAGCTTTCCGTACTGCAGCTCCAGCTTGCCCAGGTAGTCTCTGTAGGCCACTTTACTGACGGGGGAGAGCTGGCTCTGAGGGGGGAGGGGGAACAAACCAATCATTAGAGAGGAAACATGTCACATGGGTTTGCAAAATATAGAATATATATATGCCATTTAGCTGTGGTCCTCTGTGGCTCAGTTGGTAGAGCATGGCGCTAACAACGCTTAGGTTGGGGGTCTATATATATATATATATATATAATTGTGACGGGTCAGGTGGCAAATGGTACACATCGACTGTACCTCGTCCGCCCTCGCCCGTTCGATCTTGGAGCGGAACTCGTCCACGGACTGGTGCAGGCCGCGGTGGCTGCCCAGCTGAGACTCCACGGTGGGCAGGTCGGAGCCCCACTCCCCCTGGTCCACCCTCCTCTGGTTCTCCTCCACCCAGGCCAGCAGGTCCTGGACGTAGCGCAGGGTCACCTCGTCCAGCTCCGGGCGCACCCTCTGGGGGGCCTGCTGCAGGGTCTGGGCCATGTGGGCGGGGCTCTGGCTCATGTGGGTGGGGCTCTGGCTCATCATCATCAGGGGCACCTGGGCCGCGGTCACGCCGGACTTCAGGCGCAGGTTGTACTCGCTGCGCAGGTTCACCAGTCTCTCGTGGAGGCGGTACACTCTGAGGGGGAGGGGCACGAGGAAGGGTCACATGATATTGTAAAAAATATAGGAAGCTGTGGCCTGGGGAGGTTCAGTGGTCTAGCACCAGTACCATGGTCTGGGGTGGTCCAGTGGTCTAGCACCATGGCCTGGGGTGGTCCAGTGGTCTAGCACCATGGCCTGGGGTGGTCCAGAGGTCTAGCACCATGGCTTGGGGTGGTCCAGTGGTCTAGCACCATGGTCTGGTACTGGTCCAGTGGTCTAGCACCATGGCCTGGGGTGGTCCAGAGGTCTAGTACCATGGCCTGGGGTGGTCCAGTGGTCTAGCACCACGGCCTGGGGTGGTCCAGTGGTCTAGCACCATGGCCTGGGGTGGACCAGTGGTCTAGCACCATGGCCTGGGGTGGTCCAGTGGTCTAGCACCATGGCCTGGGGTGGACCAGTGGTCTAGCACCACGGCCTGGGGTGGTCCAGTGGTCTAGCACCACGGCCTACACTGCACACGTATGCCCATGCCGGCTTGGGTAAGAATCCGGCCCGTGCCCTGCTGACATACCCTCTCCTCCTTACTTTTCTGTCTCTATCCAATAAAGATGAAAAATGTAAGAGTGGGACTGCCCCACTCCAAAAAAAAAAAAAAAAAAAAGTTAAAACAATATAGAAAGCCATAACTTTGAAAGCCATAACACAACGCAGACATAACATAAACATCTCAAAGACGAGGACAATGTATTGATATTTTCCGTGTTGATACTGTTGTTTTAGCTTGTTCACAACTCCATTGTTGGGTAATTGATTGTTTGGTCTCACTGAGTCAGACTCCATAAACGGACAGTTTGACGGCGAACCGTGGGGCTGGTATAATACTACATTAGCTCTCTCTTGAAGAAGAGATGTTATCTCATTGAGACCAACGGAGGCTGGTGGAGGTAGAAATCGGAGGACGGGCTCATTGTAATGCATGGAACGGAATGACGAGTGGTATCAAACATGTGTATATGTCCACATATTAAAAAGCATAAATATTTTTGTTAATATTTTGCTCATATATTGTTTTTTATGTCCTATGCACCAACCTCACCAAGTCAATTTCCTGTATGTGCAAATATACTTGGCCAAATAAAATAATTCTAATTCTGATTCTGATTCTGATTCTAAAACAGCCCAATGGGACGCACCTAGAATGAGTGACATGACCACTCAATGGTTGTGCTGTACTAACCTGCGGTACATCTGCTCAGCCTGCAGGTGGCGCCCGTCCTTCAGCAGCTGCACGTCGTTGAAGAGGTACCGGATCATTCCCTCGGCCTTGTCCAGGTCCATCTCGATCTCCGCTGTGTGCTGGGCTGGCTTCCCCGAGCTCAGCAAACGCACGTCCTGGAAATACAGATTAAGTTTAAGATTAAGATCACTGTTGTCCATTATGAAGAGGTAACATCATTTTTTGTCGTGAATGACGTTGTTGGATCTTGGTACATCGAACAGAATGACGGCATTTTAAATCAGAGAATTGAACACAAACTGCTGACATCATCATTTAATGTCAGCCGCCATTAGAAAAAAAAACATACTGCATATTAGGTATAAATAGTGTGGTTAATGGGCCTCTGTCACTGACAAGCTATCAGAGACAAGCCTAATTGTGTCGTGGTAAGTGGTTGTCCTCACTGGCTGGTTGGGATCACATTTCACATTTCACAGTCTATGTTAGCCAATAGGAAGTTGGGGGGCTCAGGGTGAGCTACAGTGTTTACACGTTTACGTCTGAGACTCACCGTCTGCAGCTGAGTCTCCACCTGGTTGAGCTGTTCCTCACACACTCCAGACTCCATCTGGACCTTACTGACGATCCTCTGGAGACGCTCCAGCCTGCAGGCAGAGGTCAGAGGTCAGAGGTCAACAAAGCACTTCAGACACATCTGACAGTTTCCCAGGCCCTGTTCAAATACTTTCAAAAATTCCTTCCTTCCTTCCTTCCTTCCTTCCTTCCTTCCTTCCTTCCTTCCTTCCTTCCTTCCCCCCTTCCCCCCTCATTTGGTTGAGGAAATAACTGATTTAATGTGATTGTTGTGGTCAAAGCAAGCTTGTCATTGCATTGCCTCCAGCAGCCTTGTCATGTCAGTGGCTTCTTCCTCCAGGAAAAGGAGAATATTCAAACAGGGCCCAGCTGTAACTCAGCAGTGAGTTTGGGGCTTTGTCCGACGATGTAAAGAGGTAACTCAAAGACGATAAGTAATCAGGACCGACATCACTTCTAGAAGGATTCCAACTGAAACACAACATTGACAACGCTTGCACGCAGAACAGCCATACATTTCTATGAATAGGCAATATCATTTCTAAATTAAATTCTAAACTCTGTAACCCAATCTGAGAAGTAAACAAATGCAGGCATGTACAGTATCGACACACTCACTCCCTCTCCTGGCGAAGCAGATACTTTAAACTGTAGCCATAATTGAGAAAGGCCATGACGAAAGGTGACGACGAAGAGGAGGAGGAGGAAGGACGTTTCTCTGACGAAGAGGATTCTGTGACGAAGAGGGTTCTCTGACTGCTAGTCCTCCCAAGGGCCTGGAAGCCTCCAGAACACAGCGGCTCGCCAGTGTTGTGATGCGATGCGATGTGGTGGCAGTGGGGTTGTTATGAGATCTGTCTCTGTGAGGATGTGTGGTGTTGTAATGATATGTGGTGCCGTGTGGTGAATGGTGAGATGAGTCAGAGCCCACAGCATCTCCCCTGACCGCTGCTTACTCAGGGAGGACCGGCAGTCTTGTGACAGGGGGGGGGGGGGCTAACCGTGTCGGCGCCAACCCTTTCCAAAAAGCTACGCCCTGCTTTCTTGTGATTCGGAGAAGGTCGTTCAATAATAACTAGCTTATGATGCAAATAATTGTGTTATTTAAGGGTTTGGAGCTCTTTGCCATGGCGATGGGAGGGTGTGGGGTTCTCAGTGAGTCATCCTGTCACCGACCATCCTCCAACTCACAATGCAGACTCAGTTTCCCTCTCATCCAACGGGGGCTACAATTATGAATTATCACAGAGCCTTGTGTGTGCGCGGTGAATCACTTTTGCAGTGTGTTTGATGTCCTGTGGCGGTGTACAGAAAAGTAATTTCTCACAAACTATTAACATTTATGAGTTTGCTTTGGTAAAACAAAGCATGTGACAGAGAGTTCCGAAACTGTGTGTTTCAACAGTTGTTTGTGTTGCAATACATCTCCATTTTATCAAAACATAATAAATATGAAGTAAATATGAACATAATCTATGTTATCTATACAAAAATCTCACAAAAATACTTTTGAAATGTGTCGTAGTATACTGTTGTCTAACCTGATAAGAGATCTCAATGTCAATCAAAGGCGAAGGTATAAACTGAAACCCCATTGGCTGAAAGGTCCTGTGTGGCTCAGTGGGTAGAGCATGATGCTACAAGTAGCTATGCTAAGGTTGAGAGTTTGATTCCCACTGGGATTATATATACAGTACAAACAATGACACACGACAAAGTGAATGCCCTCACCGTACAGGTAAGTTGCTTTGGATAAAAGTGCCACTTGTATCAAGTGCTGAATGTCATAAATCCTATATGACTCACCTCTCAAACTCTGTCCTGAGGAGACGCTCTCTCTCCAGGATGGCCACGTGCAGACGGCCCCAGTCCTTCTCCACATCGATGGGGTGGTAACCAGGAGGCACCTTGACGTGGCCTGCCTGGACAGCACCCTGCATGGGGAGACAGCCAGGGACAATGAGTCAGGAAGGAACAGTCAGCCAGGGACAATCAGTCAGGAAGGGACAGTCAGTTATGTCCAAATCATTACAAACATTGGTAGTACAGTACATATTCTTGTTGATGCATTATCCTACATATTATAGATAGATGGATACATAGATAGACAGATAGATAGATAGATAGATAGATAGATAGATAGATAGATAGATAGACAGATAGACAGATAGACAGATAGATAGATAGATAGATAGATAGATAGATAGATAGATAGATAGATAGATAGCACACATTTTTATCAGGAGATCTGTCACCAACCTCAAAAGATTTGTAGATGTGTTTGGAGCGATTCTTGTCTGCCTCCTTCGCAGGCAGCTCCGTCTCCTTGAACTTCAGAAACTGGCGCCACAGAACCTACAGATTTAAAACACGAGCTGGATGAATTTCCCAAGAATTTTCCAAATCTAAAAACTACAGTAAATGTTTGAATACCGGTATTCACGTATCCGGGGAAGAAATACAGTACTATGGAAACATTCCATCACCAGTGACCCTCTACTGCAGACCAGAGCCCAGCGCCTCAGTGTCGGAGTGCTGATCCAGGATCAGGTCCCCTTTCTCTCCATATCAACTGATTCCAAAGGCGAAACTGATCCTCGATCAGCACTCCTTCCTTGAGACGCTTTGTGAATACAGGCCCAGTTCTAGAACTGCCATGTCACAGTGCCCCCCCCCACCCCACCCCACCCCCCAACAGGACAGGAGAGTCACCTCAATCTCCTCATAGCTGGTGGGGAACTTCCTCTCCTCAAACACGATCACATGGTGTCTGATCCACTGGAGCAGCATGGTGACCAGCTCATAGTACTCCTGCCAGCGCAGCTCCAGCTCCTGAGGGACAGACAGACAGACAGACAGACAGACAGGCAGACAGACAGACAGACAGCCAGGCAGACAGACAGACAGACAGACAGACAGACAGGCAGACAGACAGACAGCCAGGCAGACAGACAGACAGACAGACAGACAGACAGACAGACAGACGGACAGACAGACAAGAGAGAGTGTTAACTCTGATTGATTGAAAATACATATAAATACCACATCCCACTCAAATCACAGATGATGAAAAAAGTTGACTACATGGCACTCCCCCATATAATCCCAATTAACCAGGGGTATAATCTACGGAGGACACTCACATTGGCTTTCACCCCATCCTGAACGTCAGGTACCCGGGGCATGACATCATAGAGGGAGGAGACGTACGTGATGATGGACTTCTCGTCTGGGTGTGGCACGTCCACATCTGCAACACAGGGAAGAAGAGACAACGAACAGTGGTTACCCATCAGCGGAGGCTGGTGGAGGTAGAAGTCAGAGGACGGGGACCTTGAATGAATTCATCGAAGTCGAGCCAGCACATACATCTGAGGACAGGCTCATTGTCCTCCGATTTCTACCTCCACCAGCCTCCCCTGTTATACACGGTGTACAAACTGCTGAATGTAGAGTTAGTATGCGACCTAAACGAACATCAGACACCCGATCGTAGCATTGATGACACTCAGTGAAGAGATTCAAGCTCCTCCTCCAACTCCTAGTGGATGTCCGTACAAAGAGGTGTTCTTACCCTCCGGGTCAAGCAGCCGGGTGACGCCCAGGTCTCTCTCCGCCACACTGAAGGCCTGCTCCAGGTTCTCCAGGTTGGTTCCTCTGTACACCTTGCTCATGTCGATCAGAGTGGGCCTGCAGGAGAGAGAACAAGGTTGTGGAACAAGGTTGTGGGTTCGATCCCCGACTCGGGGAGAGAGAACAAGGTTGTGGAACAAGGTTGTGGGTTCGATCCCCGACTTGGGGAGAGAGAACAAGGTTGTGGGTTCGATCCCCGACTTGGGGAGAGAGAACAAGGTTGTGGGTTCGATCCCCGACTCCACTGCACTCTCCTCTCTCCTCCCTCTAGTCTGTCTCAGTCTAGCATAAAAAAATACGAAAAGAGGAAAGAAATGTATCCAGAAGTATGTGTATGTTTTTAATGTGGTGGCAGACATTAAATGATGTCAGAAGTTTGTGTTGATACCTAGACTACTGTTGATATCTCGAGCAATCAAGACTACATCCGTCATTCTGCCCAAGCATAAAAAAAAAACACCAAAGGAGGAAGAAATTCCACTCTCCTTAAAAAAAAGAAAAAACGTGGATCCAGGACTGTACCATCCCATCATAGTGTCTGCCTGAGGCAACATGAGTCTAATGGGGGACAACATACATGTCATCAACCTATTATACCTGTATTATACCTGTATTATACCTGTATCCCTACCCAGACATTCATGTAGTGTGGTAAATAATGTGATACGAATCCCCATTGAGCCAAGTTATAATCCTATGATTACATAGTCCTGGAACCCACAGCCATCGTACTGTAAAATACAGAATATAAAAGTGAATCAATCCGTAAATTAATCCCTTTGATTCAGCTGCTCACCCCTGTAGGCAGTTCAGTTTGAACATCACAGCTGACATGCCATCTGAGGCGAATGTAAGCTGAGACAGGGCATGCAAAGACAAGAGTCCTCAAGAACTCATCTAGGTAGAAATTCCCCTCTCATTTTATATACAAAGAAAACAGGGCTTTTCCATGCCCACTGCCAAGGTGGTAATTTGAGGAAAACAGCATGCAGGTACAAGCTTCAGCTCCTCTGAATGAACACAGGGCATCATATATCTCCCAAGTGGCTACCAGGGGGGTCAAATACAGAAGTGAAGAAGGAGAAGAAGAAGAAGAAGAAGAAGAAGAAGAAGAAGAAGAAGAAGAAGAAGAAGAAGAAGAAGAAGAAGAATGCATAACATTCTGTATCTGCTGACATTTCCTATTAGACAACCTCTCTAATATCTAGAAACAACCCAACACAAAGCACGACATCCCAAAGCTTTGGAAGAGAATTTCTAGCTATGAAGGAGAAGTGTGCACGTTATATTCAGCCTTGCATGCCCATCCAACAATTCCAACCACCACCACCATCTTATAAAACAACAACAGAAACCCTCCATACACTTGCACGACTTTCTGGACAAAGTAGTCTCCGTGTCCTCTCGGGGGACACTTCTCCACGTAGCAGGCCTGTCTGTACGAGAGTCTATCCCTGCTGAGGTGCATGAAACGTGGGTCAGAGGGCGACCCCGGAGACCCGGGAGAGGACTCCCCCTCCCCGCTCTCGGAGCCTCTGCTGGAGCGGGCCCTCGGGCTCTGCGACCACCGGCCCGAGTTGAAGGGGGACCTCTCGGCGGGTATGTCGTCACAGAGCATGACGACGCGGTCCTCCAGGTCGCTGACGGAGCCCTGTGTGCTGCTGGATGAACTGTTCAAACGCTTCCTGGACCGGAACTTTTTCTTGAAGCTGTGAATCATGACGGCGGCAATGTTGGGGGTCTCCAAGTGCAGAAGTGTCACGGTTCGAGGGGGTCCTGTCTCTTGCAGTCCTCTGTTATTAGTCTTTATCTCTTACGGGCCCATTTGCAAATCCACCGTATGAGATTGCGGCTGGTGTCTTTGCCAGATGTTTTAAGGTTAATATTGCATTATCACCCTCCAGATGCTCAAAGTCACTCCCCACAGAACACGATCTCTTCAAAGCATCTGGTCACTCTTCAGTTCAGCGGCTCAACAAGCATCCGAATGGTCCTCCAGCACCCAGCCTTTCACAGCTAGACAACGCTAGACAAGTCTTTAACGTGGACGACCACTGAATAACTCTCTCATGCATTCGCCTTGATCAGTGATTTATTTGCGAGCCAAGCTGCTCTGCAGCTCTCCGTCTGCCTCTCTGTCCGTCTCTGGGTCTGTGTGGAGGTTCTATAGCAGACACACCTGAGACACACCTGAGAAAGGCGTACCTGTTGGGCGTACCTGTGCTTCGCTGCTACATGCTAAGCCTCTCAAAATGCACACCCTCTGGGCAGCCTATTTGAAATTCCGTGAGACACACCCCCTCAGTCTACAGTCGGTAGTACCTCACACACACACTCCTCCTTATGCTACCTCCACCTCACACACACACCTCCTTATGCTACCTCCACCTCACACACACTCCTCCTTATGCTACCTCCACCTCACACACACACTCCTCCTTATGCTACCTCCACCTCACACACACACTCCTCCTTATGCTACCTCCACCTCACACACACACTCCTCCTTATGCTACCTCCACCTCACACACACTCCTCCTTATGCTACCTCCACCTCACACACACACTCCTCCTTATGCTACCTCCACCTCACACACACACTCCTCCTTATGCTACCTCCACCTCACACACACACTCCTCCTTATGCTACCTCCACCTCACACACACACCTCCTTATGCTACCTCCACCTCACACACACTCCTCCTTATGCTACCTCCACCTCACACACACTCCTCCTTATGGGCCTCTTATGTTGCCTGCCTCTCTACGGGCCGTGTGCAATGTAGTGTGTGTGTGTGTGTGTGTGCGTGCGTGTGCGTGTGCGTGTGTGCATGTGTGTGTCTGTGCCAACATGAAAAGACTGTTGTCAAAATCTATCATGACCTGTCTTATGATCGCGGTTACGCCTATGCTGTTTATAGTCCCGCAGGTACCAAGCCAAATGTGTTGACTGAGTAAAGCTGTACGGTATGTGCTTGAACACAAACATGGACAGGGGTGATGATACTGTAGCTGCAGTACGATCAATAACAACCAGATTGAGATCTAGGGTGCAGCTCCCAATCGAATTCACTGATGAAAATTATTTGTAATGTTTGACTGAACCCGTCTGATGATGGAATGCCTGGTTGTCCTAACAGGTCAGTACAATACTGCTGTGTGACACAAAACATGAATTCCACATTCCTTTCTTTGTGTGTTCAGGATCACATTAAAAAATATCAAACATGAACGTAAAGGTTATAAAGGGCCGAAGGGGTGCTGTCGTGAAATACGTGTCCCGAAGAGGTACAAGAATGCAAGTCCAGACAAGCACAGAGAACCACAAATTGGTTTAAAAGCATAGCTTAGAAATTGCTTCGGCAAATTTCTTTAAAAGACTCAATTATAAAGTCTCATGTTAAATTAAATGCATCAAATGCATCAAAAGCATGTGCTCACATGGTACTCCACTCCAATCACCATCAATCTCCCTTATCACCATCAATCTCCCTCAAATCACACCCGTTTTCATTTTACTGCTTTAAACCCTGTGTCTACCTGATGTGTCTCACCTGTGTTTGTGTCTCACCTGTGCTTGTGTCTCACCTGTGTGTGTCTCACCTGTGTCTCACCTGTGTTTGTGTCTCACCTGTGTTTGTGTCTCACCTGTGTTTGTGTCTCACCTGTGTCTCACCTGTGTTTGTGTCTCACCTGTGTTTGTGTCTCACCTGTGTCTCACCTGTGTTTGTGTCTCACCTGTGCTTGTGTATGACAGCGTTGAAGAGCTTGCCGTCCCTCCAGCTGGTGGTGAAGTTGTCGCAGCGCATCCCGTGGTATCCCTCCACCATGCGCTGAGACCACAGCAGAAGCTTCTCCTTCGCCGTCATGTTGTCTGACTGGCCGTTCACCTGGATGTCCGAGATCTGGCGGGGAGACGGGGGCGTTGAGATATGAATTCATGGAAGGGACCTTGAATTCACTGAAGCAAGGGGCCCGTACATAAATAAAGGTGTGATGAAGCATTTGAGTTTGCAGGCCCTACTTTAACCAGTGGAGGCTGGTGGAGGTAGAAATCGGGTGACATCGTGGCTCATTGCAATGCATGGAACAGAATGAGGAATGAACTCAAACATGCATGTTTGATACTATTCAATGCATTACAGTGAGCCCGTCCTCCGATTTCTACCTCCACCAGCCTCCCCTGACTTCACACATTACTAATGGAACACCACAACTGAGGGGACACGGAGACTGAGGAGGTTTGTAATAAAATGGGATTATGGGTAACAGAAGGGCCCAAGTTGGTCAGGGAAAACTCAAAGAATTCTAGTTCAAAGGCACATCCAATATTGGATGGGAACTTTGCGTGCTTTGGTAAAGTAATTACTGATGGCAAAAAGGCAGAAAAGCCTTATTCTAATAAGCCAGTTGACCTATTCCAGGCTTGAGATGACTCACATACTAAACCCCAATAACACTGAACTGAAAAGAACATGAAACCCATTCCACACTGAATGTTCACTGCTTTGTAAAAACAAGAAAGCAGCTTTATGTATGAATGAGCCGGGTGCAGAAGCAAGCTCGTTCGTGAGTAAAAAAAAACATCTACAGAGCATGTTATGGATTTGAACAGGTGTGGCCCAGGTCGAAATCCTCAATAAGGTTCTCTTCCGTGCGTGAATAAATGCTGTAGTGGATCTGCCACAAGATGTCCTCGGGCGGATTCCTCAATAAACAAGCTGGAAGCTCAAAGCTATGAGTCACAGCAACAGCATTTCCCTGCTGCCTGAGTGAGAGATCCTCTGGTGAGAGATCGGATCAACAGCTTCAGCAGTACTGAGGTAAATGGTAGACGTGTGTTTTTTAGGGCATTTCTGCTTTATTGGGATAGAGACTAGTGGAGATTGACAGGAAGGATGGAGGATGGAAGAGAGAGGAGGGATGACATGCAAGATGGGTCGAGGGTCAGAATCGAACCATGAACCTTGCGATTACGTGGTAAGCGCATTAGTGTGTTACGCCACTAAGCGCCCCCAGTGTGTTTGCCAAGAGTTTACTAGTGTTTACAACTGTACTACTGATTAGACGCTTTGGTGAGAGATGGGATAACAGCAGCCTCTACAGGAGGCTGAGTCCCTATGGTGAGAGATGGGAGTTACTGAGGTAACTTAAGGTAAATGGTAGATTTACAAGTGTGTTTACAAGGGTTTTGTACTGTATTACTGTGTGGCTCGGTTGGTAGAGCATACACCTAGCAACGTTGGGGGTTTGATTCCCCGCCGGGACCGTATGCAAAACATGAATGTGTTCACTGCATACTAATGTGTTACTACTGTGTTATTACTGCACTGTAATTCACTTTCGATAAAAGTGTCCGCAAACCCAACCACTGAACAAACGAAACAAACAAACCAAATAGAAAGCTGACGCAGAAGTAGTGGTTGCTTTCAGTCATAAGACACTTTATACTGCGTATAAACCCTCACTAGAACAAACGGGCCTTTATGACGGAGGTTTAATTTTTTGGGCGGTGATGAGTCATACACAGGGGTTCTAATATTATATGAGGCTTTCTTAAAGGAAAGGGAAGGCTCGAGGATGGAAAAATCTGGACACGGTCTAAGTCACCCCCCCTTTCCCTGAAGAGGGGACCCCCCCCCCCCCCCCCCCCCCACTGCTATGTGCCTACGCATGACGTGACTCACACACCACATGGAAACAGACCCTCCGCCCTCTCGCTTCGCTTTTACGAGAATCCAGAGAGGTTCCAGCTTCCTTTCACATCGCCGAGCAGCGTCGTTATCTGATTGGTCACCTGGGAGACGGCTAACTGCTAACTGCTGAGGGAGCTCAAAGGAAAACTGCCTTTTGTTTACAATGAATGACTACCATGTGCCCCTGCATTAGATTAGATATCCATGACTTTGTTTTGAGCAAACGATTGCTGCCAGATGAGTAAGCGCTCCTGTATGAGATCAGGTCAGATCTGGCCTCAGCCAGCGCGTTGAGTGCCACATCCTGCTTTAAAACTGGAATCATGATTTAGTTGGCATCGTCTCGACCCAAATGCCCACAAGGCCACACAGAGGCTGTAGGTCTGAGAGTGCTCATGGGTGGCATCCAAGCAAAGGCCAGAAGAACAGTCAGGGTAAACTGAGCTGTATTTTAAATACACAACCTGATTCAGGTCTGGGTCTACTCATCCTGATTTGCATTGTAAATACATACGGGAGATGCAAATGGTGGCCCTGGTAAACAGTGGCACTGGTAAATGCTGGCACTGGTAAATGGTGGCACTGGTAAACGGTGGCACTGGTAAATGGTGGCACTGGTAAATGATGGCACTGGTAAATGGTGGCACTGGTAAACGGTGGCACTGGTAAACGGTGGCACTGGTAAATAGTGGCACTGGTAAATGGTGGCACTGGTAAATGGTGGCACTGGTAAATGGTGGCACTGGTAAACGGTGGCACTGGTAAACGGTGGCACTGGTAAATAGTGGCACTGGTAAATGGTGGCACTGGTAAATGGTGGCACTGGTAAATGCCACGCCTGCATCTCTTTCCTGCTGCCTCTAACCCTACACTGACTCACACTGGGAAAACACTGACTCACACTGGGTGGACTGGATCCCAGATCCTAATCCCAGTTTAACCATGATGCCCGTTATAGCATCAAAGAAACTCCCTGTGTTCCTATTTCTCTTTTTCCACATGAGAAAAAAAAGCTCCCAACTGCCAAATGAAACACCAAACGGTTCTGTCTTCTTCCATTGAGGGAAAAAAAAGTGTGTTCCATCCATCTCTCACAGAGTTATACATTGAGAGTGAAAACTCCACATGTTCTTCAAATGAGCGTGTCATTACTCTTTCTTTCTTCAATGTTTAGTCTGAAATCCCTCAAGAGAAATGGGAATCATGTGTAGAGTCCAGTGGAGGCTGGTGGAGGTAGAAATTGGAGGACAGGCTCATTGTAATGCATGGAACGAAACGATACAATTTCTCGTTCCATTTCATGCATTACAATAAGCCCGTCCTCCGATTTCTACCTCCATCAGCCTCCTCCGGTGTATAGAGAGCATAAGTGGAGATAAATGCAGAGAAGAGCAGAGCAGAGAAGAGCAGAGGGAGGTATAGGGCCATGTGTGGAGCATGAAGTAGATGCCGTACCTGGAAGTGAAGGATGATGGTCCATATCAGCCCGAGGGTCAGCTTGGGGTTGCCATCAGCGATGTCATCATTCCTGATGTTGACCAGTTTCACCTGTCAACCACAGGGTCAATAGAATGTCAACAACCGTTGCAGGAAAACTGTCCTTCAAAATCGCTCTTGGGCACATTCTACACGTTCATTGCACAGTATCAGAAGTAGGAAGAACACATTAATGTGTTCACAATAACGTAGAAACTTCAAAGCAATGCAGTTTGCCGTCACATCATCGGTAATGAGATCGTCCACCCCCCCCACTACTTGATCAACTTAATGAATGAATGAATTCATTGATTCATTGATTGATCGACCATACCTGTCTGTGTTTGAGGAAGTCCAGTGCGATCTGTACATTCTGCAGCTTGTGGAAACGCATACGGCCCTTCTCCCGTGGCTGTGAAGGAGGAGAGAAAAGAGAGGGACTTTAGAAGAGGGAGAACACCCATAGAAGGAACAGGACAGAGAGGAGGAGGAGCAGGTCGCATGTGCATACCTGAATACCTAAAATACATACCTGAGGACAGGTATGTATTTCAATCTCTGAGAACACACCTGTTATCATGTTTAATAACACACCTTTAATCAGGTTTAATAACACACCTTTCATCACGATCAATAACAAGCGGCAGATTTGTTCTGCAAATCTTGACAGTCACGGTACTCTCAATCAACCCAGGTCATGTCTCTCAATGAACCACGTTGAATGACGAATTCGGTTCAGTTTGTGGTCAGGGAGATTACGGCACGGCAGGTCATCGCTGGCCAGTGACAACTAAGTCACTCATTCACCTCAATAGGATCCGACTGTGACAGGACCCCAATGGGAAGCATTGGGGTGAGATCCAGAAGCATTCTAACACCGTCAGGAGAATGAGTGACGGTGAGAACGTTTAATGAACCTGGCTGGATCACGACGGGACTCTTCCAACCTCCGTTGAGCACATCCGTTGTGTCCTCACGAGCCTATCCACACCCATGATTCACTTAATGAGGTGCTTCTTCAAAATCGAAACATTATATTTAAAAGCTGCCCTTGGGCCTAGGAGTGTCCGACTGAACGGTACGTACGTGAATCAATGACTTGTTTTTTCAGGTAAATGAAAACTAATATGAGAAGAGGCCACTCCATTTGTTTGGGAACACAATCCATTCTCTCCAGGCAGATGTACCTCTCAAGCCAAGCAGCGGTGTGTGTCTGCAGCACGTGAATACTGTGTCTGGTGAGCAGTCCACCATCGCTTCCCATCGTTGGAAGGGGAGGGCACATCTATCCGACTCAACGTCACATGCATTTGGTGCAGCATGTCACAAGCTTCTCAGCCAATCACAAGCTTAGCTGCGGTACAGGTCGATCACTTATTGGCTTGCAGTGATGTCACTATAGGCGGTAACTTGTGTTTTTTTTCGATGCATTCGGGCAAATGACATACGGGATTGGCTGGGTTTCCCTCTCCTCAGGCTATGAACTACACTGACTCCCTCTTGGAGGGAGGGCAGATATAGGTGTAGCAGATGGAACGCTGGTATCACAGCTGCATACGACATGACTTTCAGATGCCTTCTGAGGCACCAAGCTTGACATCACAATACTCTGACTGAACAAGGCTTCAGTGGCACACAACAACCCCCGGAACGCATGACAAGATGAGCTCACATCTACGTCTACACCAGGGGAGGCTGGTGGAGGTAGAAATCGGAGGACGGGCTTATTGTAATGCATGGAACGGAATGAGGGATGGTATCAAACACCATGCCTCATTCCATTCCATGCATTACAATGAGCCCATCCTCCGATTTCTACCTCCACCAGCCTCCCCTGATCTACACCTCATATCAAATAAACCTGAATCTATACTTCTCTTCTCTACGTTCACTACCGTCTCTGCAAGATGCTCTTCAACAAGATGGAGGACGCTGACACACAGTAGAGAGGACAAGACAAGGAGTGACATCATCATCATGCACCACCGAGACCCCTGCTGGGAGTGACAGGCATGCCACGCCCCCCACAAGGAGGCCCCGCCCCCAAAGTCCAGCAGACCCACTCACCAACCGCACGTTCCTGACAACGTCGCGTTCCCTCGGCTACCACGGCAAGAGCATCGCAAGAGAAGAGGCAGAGGCAAAGGGGGACAGGTCAGGGTTCAAAGGTCAGCAAACAGGAATTAGAGAAAAGGGAAAAGCAAGGGGTCAAACAAACAAACAAACAAACAAGTCAAAGGTCAAAGTGCAAAAAGGTTACGAGAGAGAGAGAGAGAGAGAGAAGCAAAATTATGAAATTAGTGTTCAGGCTTTATTAAATACTGCTTAATAAGCAGTTAATGCGTTAATTGCCAGAAATTGCTTCAATCAATCTGTGTGCACTATGGTACTGTAGGTGAAGTCCAATTGTGAGGCATTCTGTAATGATTGTGGACCCCATATCAAGTTTCAGTTCAACACATGCAAGGTGGTGGTGAAAACACATGGATGTGAATTCGACATGTTCAACTCAAGTGTTCAATGAAAGGTAGTGAGTTGCTACAGTCATAACTGATTGCTGGATCACAGCAGAATGGACTGGAAAGCAACAGAAGAGAGTAGGATGGGGGTGTGGGGGGGGGGGGGGGGGGAGAGACACAGGAGGGGGGTGGGGGGGGGGGGGTCAGTGGGGGTTCAGGGTTGGAGCGGAAGCGGAGGTCCCTTCCATTCACAGGTCAAAGTTCACAGGGACTCACCAGCGTCTCTCCAGAGAGCACCTCCAGCAGGGAGATGAGGTTGTGTCCATCTCTCAGGTCCTCGTAGAGGTCTGTCACATGCCGCTGCGCCTGAGGAGAGGAGGAGAGGAGGAGGAGAGGAGGAGGAGGAGGAGACGAGGAGGAGAGGAGGAGAGGAGGAGGAGAGGAGGAGGAGGAGGAGAGGAGGAG
>NC_139668.1:19803868-19811368 GCF_951799395.1 Argentina silus
TTCCGCACAGTGTTTGATACACTTCAGTTCACAGGCGAAAAACAAATAGGAGGAGAGAGAGAGAGAGAGAGAAAGAGAGAGAGATTCCCGACTTTCACTCCTCCCCCCCCCCCCCCCCCCCCCCAGCCCCCCCTTGGTCGGTTGCCATCTTCACCAACATTCAAATCGGTAAAATACAGACTATTCTATGAAGTAAGTGCTATGCTGCAGTTCTTGTTTGGTCCTCTAGGGGGAGAGTGAAGGGTTGGAGATGGGACGGTCTTCTTCCCTTACCTAGAGGCCTGCTGCTGTATTCAGAGTATTGAGAGGCAGACAGAACGATCCATGCAAATCCAACTCATGGAAAACTGCACCCTGGTCCTGCCTGCCTCTGTCTGCCCACTCCTGAGCCCCAGAAGCCAGACTGTCTGTGGGCCAGATGTGGATCCATTACCCCCCAACCACCCCCCTACCCCACCACCCCCCTCCACCACCACCCCCCTCCCCCAACCACCCCCCTCTCCAACCACCCCCTCCCCCCCCATGCCCAGAGCTCCAGCTAGTTCCTTCTCCTCCTTCGAGCACCACCTAAAGCGAAGCCAGATGTCTGTGACTCATGCTCACACACTCACGTACCACAAATAGCATGTGTGTGTGTGTGTGTGTGTGTGTGTGTGTGTGTGTGTGTGTGTTGCATTGTGCTGACTGGGAACCGAACAACAAGCTGAACAGAGATGTACGTTCCACCACGTAGGAGGGACGTCTCTTCCAATTAGCTGTAGACCAGTGACACAGCAGCCTGCAGGGTTACCCTACATGCAGTCGCTGTCGGTCACCCAAGGACAGAGGAGATCCTCTCACCAGACTATTGTTGCACATAAGAGTGGAACTGGCGGGGTCTGAAACAGGGACGTCCCGCATGGACGCCACAGGCGTAAACCGCTACACCAAGAGGACATCCTCGAGGTGTGAGGGCTATATCTGGGCTTCGAAGTCACGGGCAGGGCTACCTCCTCACCAGAGCGTGATTCCAAATCACCTCCGCTACAAGAGTGATAGCCCTAATAGCCTACACTTAACAAAGTGTTCAAGCTGTGCAAATGGTTCTAGTTCGGTTTTATGATCCGCTGGCTGAACGAACGACTAATGAAAACCTGCTGCAGAAACGTAGACATGTAGCCTGATATACAGGCAGAGCCCAAGAGAGCCACCGAAAGTACAAAAGTACCAAGGTTCAGTGACAGTTGGACATAATTTGAACGGAATTCCGCTGCTCATCAACCGATTCCTGTTCAATACTTGTTATCCATCTTATTACATGAAGCTTTAAAAGTAGTTTTATTACGTGAAGCTTTAAAAGTAGTTTTATTACGTGAAGCTTCAAAAGTAGTTTTATTATGTGAAGCTTTAAAAGCAGCTGCCATGGCATTGGCTGTGGTCTGAGGGCAGCTGAACAGACACAAAGACGAGACGCAATTGCAGCAATCCAATGAAAACGCTTTTCTGTATATGATCAATAGAAGCCTTTTGAAAGGCTTTTGGACAACATTCGCCAGGAGGCAGAGGGAGCTTGCATCAGCAGGATTCATCAGTGGTGGCTGGTGGAGGTTGAAATCGGAAGAAGGGTTCATTTTAATGCACGGAATGGAATGAGGACTGGCATCAAACACATTGCGTTTGACACCATTCCTCATTCCTTTCCATGCGTTACAATGAGCCCGTCCTCCGATTTCTCCCTCCACCAGCCTCACCTGGACCACATACCCTAAGGCCAATACGGGCTGATTGTGACTCAAAATAAAAACATTCATTTGTGGCCACGAGCAGTAAACCAGCCATCTAACCTACAGTAGATTAGTTTCCTGTATGTGGATCCTTTCCCTGTCTTTTGTCTTTGGCAGTATCACAAACTGCTGTTTTGACCATCTAATACATCAATCAAATAAGCAAACCTAATGGGTTAATTCATTTAGCTGTGATTTTATCAGTTGACTGAGATTACAGTTGGACCAAAAAAACTGTACTTTATCTGCTATGTGATGCACTAAATGACTTTGTCTCAGCTTCTTTCCCAACAGAGCTGTTTGAGTTAGGAACCTCAATAAAAATACTTGAATGAGATGATCATATTGCACTGCAATGAGCTGAATCTCCTTTACCATGTTCTGAGGGATGGGAACGCCCCGTCAGTGTGTTATAGTTGAGGTAGGCCAGAGATGATTGCTGTGGTAGCTAAGGGATGATTTTTTTATTTAGGTTAGGGATGAGGATAGAAGCACTGGTGGAATGGATGGAATGGAATGAGAAATGGTACCTGACACGTGTTTGATATGTGTTTGATTCCATTCCTCATTCCATTCCATGTCTTACAATGAGCCCGTCCTCCGATTTCTCCCTCCACCCGCCTCCCCTGTTGGTACTGTAGGTGTTGTGGCTGTGGCCTTACCTTCATCAAGTGTTTGTTGACCCATTTTGTGAAGGTCTTTTTCTGAACCCGGTCCCGTTCATCTGTGGGAGAGACAGAGGGAGAGAGGTTTACTATCTGATGACAGTAAGATGACCTCTGTGGACTCAACCTTAACTTAGGGACTCAGACAAACGCTGGTCTTTCATAGAGTACTGGACCAGAGCCTTTTTTTGTAGTAGTCTATGGGAATCGCCAAAAGCAGGGGAGGCTGGTGGAGGTAGAAATCGGAGGACGGGCTCGTTGTAAGGCATGGAATGAAATGAGGAATGGTATCAATTCCCCATTCCGTTCCCTGCGTTACAACGAGCCCGTCCTCCGATTTCAACCTCGAGCCCCTTTCCCTGATCTACACAGACAGAACAGTGTTCTATATCTCTGATCACAAGAACAGCATCTCCGCAGCACATGGACATGTCCCACCATGCAGGGCTGTCTGAAGGCCCGGGTTTGTGGGTGATTCCATAGTGTGATTAGAGTTAACCAAGGGGTCCTGTCAACGCCTGTCTGACTGTGGGGAAGAGTGAAGGAATCTGTCCTGTATCACTTTCAGGATCCACCACTGAAATGATGGTATGTTGCACAATGTTTTCCTCAGTCACTGCCTAACAACCAAGCCTGGTCACTGCCTAACAACCAAGCCTGGTGACAAAGAACCAACGGCCATGGTCAACTCTCACTTCCCCTCGCCAGGAGGGTTCTGTACAGTGAGAGTGACGACGCGTTATCTTACAACAGACAATATTGGGCAATACTGACCTAAAATAGGTTAGGAGAGACCGGCAATGAGAGAGAGAGACCAGAGGGGAACAACAACAAATTACCATGACAACTGATTCTAAAATGAAAAAAGGATAATACGGTATGATACTGTATGATTCCTCCTTTTATGACTTCATTTCAAAGCCGAGACTGGAAGCTGAAGCCTTTAACTCCTTTACTAGTGACCTGTGGCATGACAAGGTTTGATTTCATCCTGAGGATGAGCTCCGGGATCAGAGCAGATGTGGTGAAACAGGCAGGATGAAGAGGACAATGGCAGTCAGGGTCATGTCATGGTGCAAGGCCACAGACAGGCAGACAGACAGACAGACAGACAGACAGACAGACAGACAGACACACAGACAGACACACAGACAGACAGACAGACAGACAGACAGACAGACAGACAGACAGTCAGACAGACAAACAGGCAGGCAGGCAGGCAGACAGACAGACAGATAGACAGACAGACAGGCAGACAGAGGATGTGCCCATAGTGAACACTCCACCCTACTGTACGTGACTGTGGTTGGCATCGTCTGTGAGTCATACTCACCAGGGGAGGCTGGTGGAGGAAGAAATCGGAGGACGGGCTCATTGTGATTTCTACTTCCACCAGCCTTGCCTTGGATGTGCCCATAGTGAAAAAGCCACCTTGCTTAAACTGTTGTTTTGTATTGTATATTTATTTCATGTGTGTGTTCTCTGTAAACAGGGCCCTTCCTGTTTGTCTCTCGAGGTTTTCCTGTATAAATGAAGCTTAAAAAAATAATTAATATATTTTTTTATTTTTAGTATTATTAATTATATAATACTTCCATAAGCTGAAAGTGAGGAACCACAACACTGCCTGCTTCTAACAGCTTCATACGAATGCAGAACCCTCTCAGGGTGGATTACCATGACAACTCCAACACACACGCACACACACACACACACACACACACACACACACACACACATACACACACACACACACACACACTGATTACTGACATGACTTTCTGTGCTGTACAGTTATGTTGGTATGTTGTTATGCGTCTTTCTTTGTCTGTAACAACGGGTTGTTAACCTAATGTTCTGCTCTGAGGACAATAAAGCATCTGCAGTATCTTTCAGTTATAGCATATGTCACGGTAGTTAGAGGACTTTGAGGAAATGATTGTATTTAGAGACAATTAGACACCATGCGATATCAAAAGAGAGGCTTCGGAAGGCTTTGTAGTCAATTATTGTTCAATAATTCAGACTATGCCACTGCCAAACAGTTGAAGAGCATAGCCCACATCACAGCCCACAGCATCTACAAGCAAAGAGAAAACAAAACTCCTGACTTGTTTTGAAGTGCTAATAAAAGGCCCTCCTGGCTGTGGACCTGTTCCCTGGAGCAGGGCCTGGGAGGTGGACGACCCAGTGACACAATCATTCACCATGACGACACGTTCTCTAAAGTGTGGGAGTAGACGGGTGGGGGGCTCGTCTGTGACCTGACACACTGATCTATAGAGATCTGCAGGGGTCAGAGGGCGAAGGTCAGAGGGTACCAGTACACGTAACATTCCAATCCCCAAGGCATTCCAGTAAAGAACCTTCATCATGGGAAGTTAGGAACTTCGGCCCATTGATCCTGTTTTGTTTTGGGGTTTTTTTTGGGGGTTGAAATGCTCACATATTGTCTGTGGCCTCGAGCGCTTTAGCTCTGTGAAATGGTTATAACCTTTCATAGTCTGAGACACCAAAACAAAGGTTAGAGGTGAAATCAGAAGGTATCCAGTCTCCTCACAAAACCCCCTTCATTCTCCGTGCTGCTTCGACCTCCCTTGTAATTCAAAGATAAGGGCAATATGACTTCACTTAAACAGAAATGTAATAAACGGATAAATGGCAAACACTGTATTGCCGTTAAAAAAAATTAACGTCATGTCACATAAATGTCACGCTCTGCAGAATGCTGTACTGCCTTACAGATCAGCCCACGCCTTGCAATTGGCTGTCCAAAATTACAAACTCCAAAGTTTGGTGTGACACTTTCCTGAGCCAATAAGGCAGGACAAAACCAGTGACACATTAAAGGGGTGTGGCCCTCTGTGGACATGGTGGTGAGACACTGGACACTCTCACAGGACAGTGTTGGGTATGTCCTCCTTCACCACCTCAAACTTGATTAATCAATCACTAACACGTCACTGTCACATTTTCAAACACTTTACAACCAAACAAGCTACAAAGACTCAAAAAAGATCACTCCACCAAAATGAACAAATGCTGACGGCAGCAAAAAGGCAATTCCCAACAAGCAAATCAAATGACAACACAGACTTTTATCAGATTCTGCTTAAAAAAATGTCTCTCCCAAAAAACGGTCAAATTCAAAACCATAAGCCGTCCACGTGACTCTACCTTTCCTCTCATCCGTGGCCTTGAGCATCCCCTGGTAGTATCCCTCGTCAGTGAAGACCCTGTCACTCCCCAGGCTGTCTGAGGAGTAGGATCTGGACATCCCAACTGTCAGTTAGGTGGCGTTCACTCAGAGAAATATAACCAGTAACCAGTTACCAGTAACAGTCACAGTGAGGCTAAAGGCTAAAGGCTACCGGTCCCTGGTTGGTTGGGTCTCTGGGACTTCTGCTAAAGGTCCCTGGTTGGTCGGGTCTCTGGGACTTCTGCTTCTCCTGAGTGACCAAACGGCTGCCTCAGTCAGTCAGAGAGGGAGAGAGAGGGAGGGGGAGGGAGAGGAGAGGAGAGAGAGAGAGAGCATGCAGACAAGAAGTGGGTGTGTTCTCCGAGGCTGCGGCTTCGGTTCCTGCACAAGCCCTCACTCACTCCCTTTTTTTCCCTCTCTCTCTCTCTTTCTCTCTCTCTCTCTCTCTCTCTCTCTCTCTCTCTTTCTGGTCCTGTTTTTTTCTTCTTTCTCGAGCTCTTGCAAAATGCCTGCCTGCAGGCTACAATGTCAAGGCCTGTCATTCACTGCTCTGTGTTTGGTGCTCTGAGAAGGAACGCTCTCATCCCCACCCAACCCAGCCACAACCCCACCTGGCCCAGGCCCATTCCCAGCCCCAGGCCCCAGCCCCAGCCCCAGCCCCAGCCCCAGCCCCAGCCACAGCCCCAGCCTCAGCCCCAGCCCCAGCCCCAGCCCCAGCCCCAGCCCCCAGCCCCAGCCCCAGCCACAGCCCCAGCCTCAGCCCCAGCCCCAGCCCCAGCCCCAGCCCCAGCCCCAGCCCCAGCCCCAGCCCCAGCCACAGCCCCAGCCTCAGCCCCAGCCCCAGCCCCAGCCCCAGCCCCAGCCCCCAGCCCCAGCCCCATTCCCAGCCCCAGGCCCCAGCCCCAGCCCCAGCCCCTGCCCCAGCCCCAGCCCCAGCCCAAGCCCCAGCCCCTGCCCCAGGCCCCAGCCCCAGCCCCAGCCCCAGCCCCAGCCCCAGCCCCAGCCCCAGCCCCAGCCCCAGCCCCAGCCCCAGCCCCAGGCGAGAGAAGCTGGGGAATATGAGAGGTTGGAATGACAGCTAACCAGAGAGAGCCTTCAGGTAGAAATACAGAACCGCATCAAGTTACACAACTGAACAAACACTGAATGAAAAAAACAGTGTGATGCAGGGGAGGCTGGTGGAGGTAGAAATCGGAGGACGGGTCTCATTGTAACGCACGGAATGGACTGAGGAATGGTATGAAACACACATGTTTGATACCATTCCTCATTCCATTCCATGCTTTTGTTACAATCCGACTACACAACGCACAACGATTCCAAACTCATTTCTACCTTTCATACCGTAGGAGAGATCACTAGTGATCAAACAGAAGCAAACAAACAGCTGTGTCTAAGGAAGAGTGAGTCACAGTGAGTGGACATCCCCTCCTCTTAGTCATAGGAAGGGTTAGCCACATAATACAAACACACACACACACACACACACTGTTATACTAACACACACACACACACACACACTTTTATCCAATGCAACTTCCAGTGCAGTGAGGGCATAGGTTTAAACTGTACACTGTATAGTCTGAGCGGGAATCGAACCCACAACCTTAGTATAGCTAGTGCAACAGGCCAACAGGACAACAAGACTGCGATGAGCCTCTCCTCTGCCCACACGGGGCTCCACGTATTCCTCTGCCCACATGGGGCTCCACGTATTCCTCTGCCCACACGGGACTCCGCGTATTCTGTCCCGAGGTTTCCAAGTGTGTGATGAGAGACAGGAAGGCAGTGCATGCCACAGACCACCGCATCCCGAGCCCACACTGAATGAAAGGCCTTTGGATAAAACTGTATGTGTGTGTGTGTGTGTGTG
>NC_139668.1:19816368-19826368 GCF_951799395.1 Argentina silus
CTCGGCTTCCCTGGACCTTTTTATTCTGGTCGTTGTTTGTGTGCTAGAACTCCTGATCTCTGTCGGTAGTGCGGTCCTCTGGGGCTCAGTTGGTAGAGCACGGCGCTAACAATGCTTAGCTTGGGGGTTTGATTCCCGCTGGGACCATACATACTGAAATGTAAGTCGCTAAATGGCATATACATATAGTGTTTATTAAATATCACAATCTTATGAATAGGTAGAGTTCGTGTCAGTGGGCTTAGTTCATGCCACACCCAAAACTACTACACAATCCTGTGACCCAGAACAGTCACACATGTCATTGATCCCTCTTCCCTACACACACACACACACACACACACACACCAGATGTGGTGCATAGCATGGCCATTAATCACTTTTACTATGCTTTTAAATAACTCAGGGACTGCAAACCCTAAGAGGCGGTTTCCCGGACACAGATTAAGCACAGTCTTATACTAAATCACACTTTCAATGGTCCATTAAAAAGGCTTTTAGTCTAGGAATAGGCTTATTCTAAGTCTGGGAAACAGGCCCTTAAGAGTTCTCAGGGAACAGAGTTCTTTATCTGACACAGACAGGTGTTATTTGTCAAACTGGTCGTGTCGCCCTCTTCTGTTGAACACATGGTACTACAAAACACCTACATCTGAATTTAATTGAGACCTGTACATCTGTTTTTGGCTCATTCAGAGACCGACCGACCGACCAGGGTTTAGCCTTGCAGAGCTTTGACAGGGTTCCCTTCCAACCTTCGTTGCACTGACTCAAGAAACATCAGAGTTCCCCAGAACATAAAACTCCTTTAATGTCTAAATTATCTCGGACACCTTTTCCTCTGCATCAGGGGAGGCTGGTGGAGGTAGAAATCGGAAGACGGGCTCATTATGATGCATTGAATGGAATAAGGAATATGGTTTGATACCATTCATCATTCCATTCCACGCATTGCAATGAGCCGGTCCTCAGATTTTTTACCCCCACCAGCCTCCCCTGCTCTGCACGTCTAGCCCCTAATCAGCGCTGTGACTACCTCTGCGGTGTCCAGGGTCATAGGCTACTGGGCTCTGACTCACGTTATCCGGCACAGACGTGGTGTGGAAAAATGAAATGTGAGAGAGAGCCGTTTCCACGACAACAGACCATAACACACACACAGAAGCCGGGAGCCCATCTATCCCATATTTATAGATGTGCGGTTTGAGCCAGAAAACCCCTGGAGAAGCAGAGAAAGTACTCCCTGGGGGGAGGACTGGGGAGGGCTGGGGAGGGCTGGGGAGGGAGAGGGAGGGCTGGGGAGAGAGAGGATGGGAGAGGGAGGGCTGGGGAGGAAGAGGGAGGGCTGGGGAGAGAGAGGGAGGGCTGGAGAGAGAGAGGGAGGGCTGGAGAGAGAGAGGGAGGGCTGGAGAGAGAGAGGGAGGGAGAGGGAGGGCTGGGGAGGGAGAGGGAGTTGGGAGGGGGGACCAACGGATCTCCTTTCTGGGAGAGTGGAGTAGTTGTGCTCTAGATGATCTAACCAGTATTTTCCTCAGCATGGCAGCACATCCATCATTACCACCCTGACGTCTCACCCCCTGGCACCCTCACCCCCTGGCACCCTCACCCCCTGGCTACCATTAGAATGATATAGAACATGTTACTGGAGACACAACAGACAAACTCATATGACATGAATCCCACTAATAATAATAATAATAATAATAATAATAATAATAATAATAATAATAATAAATGATTTGATTATAGTAATACTGTTATAATACATCCCATTCTCATTAGAATATGTTATATTTTAGGCATATCTCACTGAAGAGGTGGAATCTGCACCAAGAAAACATAAAACAATTGTTTTATATAAATTGTAAAATGTATAAATAAAGCAATGAAGTTGTTATTTCCATGAATCAGGCAAATACAAATTCAACATAACACAAAATACCACTCTAAAACACTGAGTTATATATAAAGTACTTCTGAAGTCTGATAGTTATACTGTGAGCAACATTGGACACACTGGACGCGCCAGTATTGTTTACATTGTGCTGGCATGCAATAGGTTAATGTCATGTGGCCCCCACCGCCGCCTCCCTGACAGAAGGGAACTCCTCCTCTCCAGCCGCGCAGTACGGCGTGCACTGGACACTGCTTACCTGCGCAACACATTCGGCTGTACAAGTGGGAGCCCACCTCTCCACAACTCATTTCATGGATGTAATTTGCGCGTCCATAATAAATGACTCCCTGGTCGAGGGCGCCGTACCAAGAGGGCATCGCTGCTTCGGGGGGATCGTTAGCGCCAGCCATACCCAGACGGAATATCCAAGGCGCAAAACGTTATGCCGCGGGGCGCACTCGCCTTTGAGGGGAGAGCTGCTTCTCTCAGTCGCCACAGCACTGGAAACACAAGTTCATTCGTTTCTCTCTGTACAACATGAGTAAAAAAAACTAAAACAAAGGGTCGTATCGGATTGCAAGGAGTCAAATCTTCACTTTCCAAAGCCCTGCCCACATTGTGTTTTGTTTAGTAAATTCAGCGAGTGAACGCTCTCTCTCGCCGCTGCAATCTACACGCGCCCGACGCCGCGGGACACGGCGTGCGTAATTCGTGGCATTGAAATGCCATTCTGAAGGACATCCCCGGTATAGGCTAACCGTCTGGAGAGTGTTTCAGTTTAGACTGTTTCAGTCCGACCCGCGATAGCTCTCTTTCAGCTTCGGGGTGTAGGCTCGTGTGTGATTCATTCCAAGCATGACACAATCCTCTCTGGAATGGTGTCACTGGCACCGTTAGAGAACAATACTTTGTGCGAAATAAAGGTGACATAGGTCGAACGTCACTATTGCACAAATATGTATATCTCCTCATGCGTTTTATAGGCAAACATTTAGATATCATTTTATAACATTGAATGAGGTTAACTTTAGATGTTATTACTATACTTTATATGCTGTTATATAGGTCCAAAATATTCCATTTATGCACATACACTATACTAATCCGTACATGTGTGTATTTTTACTACCATTACAAGTGTGCTGCATATACAAAGATATATAGAAGACTTCTACACTAATATGATATCCTAAGCCTCTCCTATCCCGACTCTCTACCAGGAACAGCTGCCAGTCATAAATCATGTGAACACAACCAACTGGTTACCTCAGCCACAGCACAATCCACGGTTACCCCGGTTACCACACATTTTTACTGTTAATGAAACTCACGTGTGTGTGTGTGTGTGTGTGTGTGTGTGTGTGTGTGTGTGTGTGTGTGTGTGTGAGCCTCTCACATACTGCAGTACTGTAGGCAGGGTTCGAATTACAGGGGTTTCAGGGGCCCCAAAGCCCCCTCATAACAAATCAGCTCCCACCCCACCCCCTCTTTTAATTTAGATTTCAATGTGGGCCCCCCCCCTAGAAAATGACCTATGATCTATGTTGGGACCCCCCAAGAATAGTTGAGCCCCCCCCCTCCCTTCCCCAAGAGTTGGTATGTAATTTGAACTCTGATTTTGGGCTGTCTGTTATGACCAGGAGGGTCTCACAGTAGCCACTGGGTGGAGTATCATGTGTAAAGTACAGGTCATCATCTCACATCATCAAGGGAGGCTGGTGGAGGTAGAAATCAGAGGATGGGCTCATTGTAATACATGGAATCATTCCGTTCCATGCATTACTTTACAGTGAGCCCGTCGTCCGATTTCTACCACCACCAGCCTCCAGTGCACATCATCAAAGGCAATTAAAAAAAACAACACATCAAAAAAATAAAGCAACTCCAACAAATTAAATAATACAAAACAAAGAGTCATAAGTCAATTTCCAGCTTGTTTGGTTGTTATAAAAATGAAGACAAACATGTTATTCTCCAAAGTGTCTTTTAATGTTATTAAAATCCAGACAAACACGGGGTACATCATTTCCTGCAAGAAGAAGAGGCCATTCCCAAACACCTGTAAGAGGATCTAAACAGCCTAGAAACCATTAAACAGTTTCAAAAAAGGCCCAGATTAAATAAACCAATTAAATGCATCTTGAAGGGGGTTGGTTAAAAGTAAACGTTTGCAAACGTGCCATTTAGTTCCACATTGCAATTCATTAATTAATTTATTAATTCATTAATTACTCAATGCAATTATCAGTCAACAGACTGACGTTACAGTACTAGTAGGTTTTGTTTACATGTAGCTGCTGCACTCTGAGTTGGTGATTAAGGATGGTTTTAATTCAACTCAGCAGCAGAGTCGGCCAGGATTGGATCGTGGATTGGATCGTGGATTGGATCGTGGATTGAATCGTGGATTGGATCGTGGTCGCTTGACTGAGCATTGCACTCAACCTTCGGTACACGCTGTTGTTTCCTTCTTCCCTTTTATATTTCCATCCTAAAAGTGTCTCATAGCATTTTATTAACCTATAACGTAAACAATGAAAAAGGCGAAACCACAATTCAATAACTCTAAAGGAAAGGGAAACCGTATTTTAAAGCTGTGAAGAGTGTCTTGACTGCATTTGATGCATTCAATTTGGCTGCGTTCAATCAGAAAAGGAAGACTCTCAACCTCTGAGTCATAGGTCATAGGTCAGGACTCGAGTCAGAATGTTGGGAGATTGGTTAGAAGCCGTCCAATGAGGACCCCCCCCCCACCCACCCCCACCCCTAGAGTCCTTCTGATTGGCCTCTGTGCACACCTGACCCCCTGAGAGGATCAGCAGACAGTGTGCCCTATCAAAACGTATTAAAACTTGAATAGAAGATAAACTACAGACTACGCTTTTAAAATCACGATAATAAAGTTTCACATAAAAAGTTTCACAAAAAAAAAAAAAAACATTCCTAAAGCCCTAATCACATGAAGTAGCCCTTGCATTCCTTTCCAATGCTCACACACGGTCATCTCCTAAATCTATCCGACAGGCACCCTTGTACTGCATCCTAAACTTGAAAGTGTTGTGTTGATGGAAGAGAAGTGAATCCAGCGTTTTAGCAGAGGTAGTTGGTGGCGTTTCCCTGAAAAGAGTGAGCCAGTTTTGTTGGGTAAGGGCGTGGCGCGCGGCCGGGTCTTCATCCTGGATGGGACATAATTGGACAGTGCTCAGAGAGGCGGCGGCACCGGGACGGTCAACAGTGTCGCCATCGACGGGGACATGCGGCACGTGACGGGGGACATGCCAAAATGCTGGAGAGGACCAATGTGACGTAGTGGTGCATGTGTGTGCGTGTGTGTGTGTGTGTGTGTGTGTGTGACACTCTGGAGAGCATATGAGGACAGTCCTGAAGCATTGTGTGTCGAGTGTATCGTGTATTGTGCAACGGTTTGATCAGAACAAGCATTACGATTGGTCGAGAAGCTGTGATCTTGCAGGCGATGATGTCACGGTGAAATCACCTGTTATCACATCAGTGCCAGCGTCTGCAGCACTGGAGTCAAGCAACATGGCCATTTAAAACATGTACAAGCAAAGATGACAATGTAACAAGCGTGTATTGTGAATGTGTATGTTTCGGGTGTTGCTGTGTTTATTGTGTATTATTGTTTTAAACCTGGTATCCTTTAACAGCATTAGAGAGACCCGTATCAGGGTGTGTCACATGGATTAGACAAAAGATATTTTCAACAACCGTGCCATAAAAATGAATTGCTCTCAGTTATTCTCCAGAGAATGACAATAACACAATAACAGACAGGACTGGAATCTCAAAGTGCACGAAAAGCATCACAGCCCAGAAGTGGAGCCGCCAGGACAGGGTGTGTTCCAAATGTCTCAATGAAACCCAGAAACGTCGAGTCTGTGAACACAGAAACCATTTTGGCCACATGGACAGAGGGCCTTATCACTCTCCTGGAGAGGCCAGAATCAACTCAAAACACACTTGACAAGCTCTTGACAAGATCGTTAGCAATTGGTGCAAATAACTACGATCACTCACTCAACTGCGATGGTAAGAAGTCACACTGCACTAATGGCTCTGTGATTAGAAAAGTACACTGAGAGCAGAGACAGACGCCTTGAGATGCAACGACCCAGTCTGGTCTGGGACCCTGAGAGGTAGTCAAGGGGAACTTCCAGTCTGTTATGATCGTATCCAGGATACAGTATGTACATAAACACACACACACACACACCGTCCATGCACACACGCGCACACACACACACACACACACATGCGCGTGCACACACACACACACACACACCATCCAGTGTTGAGTGTAAACCGTCTTCCACCCTCCCAGTGTGCAGAGCCGTTTTGTGAGCTTTATTTAAACTGGCTCTGGGCAAATCCCCTGTGCCTGCCCTCTCTCACCTCCCCCGCCCTCTCTCACACCCCCCCCCCCCCCCTTCGACCTCCCCCGCCCTCTCTCACCCCCCCCCCCCCCCCCCCCCCCCTTCTTCGACCTCCCCCGCCCTCTCTCACCTCTCCATAAGGGAGCCATGTCAAAGTATGTTGTTTATATATACATCAAAGGCGACAGTATGATTTGCTCTTCCTGTCTATGACTCACGTATGACTCACATACTGTAGATGTCTTCTTTGATCTGTAGTATACTGAGACTGTACTGTATACTGGGACAGGGATGTGTACTGGGACTGTATACTGGGACAGGGATGTGTACTGGGACTGTATACTGGGACAGGGATGTGTACTGGGACTGTATACTGGCAATATACCAGTAGGCTCGTCAGACTTTATCCTGATAGCCTGGCAACAAAACATTTGGCCAATGAAAGTTCAGGGAATTCAGCAACTCCTGGAGGACAATGGAGCTTGATAAAAAAAAAACTTATTTTTCGGCCTATAGCCTTCATCTGGGTTTTGATTACAATTCAAGTCCAGTGACAGTACCTGATACAACAATTAGACCAGGGGAGGCCGGCGGAGGTAATAATCGGAGGACGGGCTCGTTGTCATGCACGGAATGGAATGAGGAATGGCATCAAACACACACGCACACACCATTCCTCATGCCATTCCGTGCATGACGATGAGCCCGTCCTCCGATTTCTACCTCCGCCGGCCTCCCCTGAGTTAGACCAACAGCTAATGCAACAGCGTTGGCAGCACGACCACAACTCTGTACAGTACAGGTCACCGGTGGCCTTCCCCTGTGTTCTGTAGGCACGGCAACAGCAACAGGTGCGTGCATCAGCGCCTGGAGGCATTGGCTGCAAATGCAAATCAGCATCAGAGTATTGACATAACCTGTGGTACAGTTTTGCAATGCAATGTTTGCCTGACATTTCCCAGTCAAACTGACACACTCTGCATTGGCTCGGGGCAGCAGGTCGACTGTACATGTCCATCTGTGTGGTGATATACAGAACCAGTCACCAGTCATCACCAGTGCAAAGATTTTTATTTTTTTATTTAACCTTTATTTAGTCAAGATTTTTCAAGAGAGACCTGTATGCATACTATAGGCCAGTTACAGTAACAGTCAAAAGTTTGGACACACCTCGCCAAGAGTGTGCAAAGCTGTCATCAAAGCAAAAGGTGGCTACTTTGAAGAATCTAAAATATAAAACATATTCTGGTTTGTTTAACACTTTTTTGTTTACTACATAATTCCATATGTGTTCCTTCATAGTTTTGATGTCTTCAATATTAATCTACAATGTAGAAAATAATAAAAATAAAGAAAAACCATTGAATGAGAAGGTGTGTCCAAACCTTTGACTGGTACTGTACTTTGAGAAAACAACACAAGAAACGATAAAGGCTCTCTGTAGAGATATCGGTTGTTTTTAGGAACCAGAAGCAGTACTTTTTTTTCTTTCTTTTTTTTACACTAATAACAAACCACAAACAGTATTTTTCACACTTTTACGTTTATCTCTGACATAAATCACAATGTTGTGGTAGAACAGAAACACCCTGATCTGATACGAGGGTCCTTTCCTCTTCTCCCTTCCCTGTGACAATGACTCGGCAGTCTCTCAACCAGAGGCACCGCTGGGGCAGATGAGGATAGAGGATAAAGGATAACGCTGTCGTCAGTCTAGACCAGAGTGGCAGAGAGCCAGGGCTAGCCAGGAAGAGCCAGGAGGAGCCAGGAAGAGCCATTAGCGGCCGCGGTCATGCCGGTACCTGCTTCGGCCAACAACAAATTAGCTCCACAAATCCCGTCTCAACAGGCTTCAGGCACATTAGATTAAGAGCTTCTCTGACGGCGGCCATTTTAAGTAAGGTGCCATCCTGTTAGTGGTTGCTGCGTCATTCATCCTCACCTCACGGTCCTGTCCTGTGCGTCTGTCACGCTTTGTGAATGTTTCAAGTTTATTTGCGTTTAAAGTGCATTTTACACAGTCGTAATACTGTACTATAGACACACACACAATACGAGCTTAGGTTCTGTATTGTGTGTCACTGTCCTCCTGTGGCCCCTTGGTTGTTCCTGGATGCATTGTTGAGCAAGGCGTTGCTTGTTTTACTACTGTTTTCTCAGGTAAAGTACTATTATTATCCTCCTCCTCTCTCTCTCTCTCTCTCTCTCTCGCTCTCTCCACACCTGCATACTTTCACCCAGGCATCCTGTAATTAGCCTGGGTGGGGGGGTGGGGGCGGGCGCCCTCAGACAGAGGTGGTTGGGGGGGGGGGTGTGGTCTGTCGGTCGTTCGACAGCTATCCCTTTGTGACAAGCTGAGTCAACAGCGGAGAACACCTGACAGGTGTGTCTGTCTGTCTGACAGGCCGAACATCTCACCTGTCACACACAGACGTTACACACATCACACACAGAGGCTACCTTCCAGCTGTCGGCAGAACAGATCGCCTGAGGAGATTCAACGGCCCGTGTTCCATCGTGAACATTCCATCGTGAACATTCCCTACAGACATACAGTCCTGTGGAACAAACACGTAAACAATACCAGAGTCTCCTCAACAGACATCTCAGCGGAGTTCAGCTTTCATCTCTCAAATAAGACATGAAGGGGCATGAATAAAAAGAAAGAAGAGTATCCAGGAACGTATCAATTCAATTGAGGGCTTGAAAGGTCAGTTGTTTTGCTTTCACATGTGACTCTGTTTAGTACCCTGTCGTCCACAAACAGAGAATCACGTTTTGCCGTCAAACAAAATCCACACCACACACACACACACACACACACACACACACACACACACACACACACACACACACACACCACACACACACCAGTCCAAGAGTCCAACTGAAGCCAAACATCCCTACAGCTCCTACGTCATCATATCACAAACCAGCATTTCCAGGGTTAACTTCACCCTCTACCACGGCAGGAAACAAGAGAAGGAGAGAGAGGGGGGGGGGGAGAGAAAGAGGGGGAGATAGGAAGAGAGACCGGGAGTGTGTGCACCACAAACGCACAGAGAGAGAGAGAGAGAGAGAGAGAAGAGAGCAGAGCAGAGCCGTAAGAACGAACAACCAGAACTAGGCAAGCGGAGACACATTTACACAAAACAAACTTTCCACCTCTCTCTCTCTCTGTCTGTCTCTCTCTCTCTCTGTCTGTCTCTCTCTCTCTCTCTGTCTCCCTTCGCCCTAAGGACAAACGGAAGCATCACCTTCTTTCCCTTCTGAAGTAAAGCCTCGGACAAAGTCCAGTTTGTTTTCCCATCGGTCTTACCTTCGCCTATTCGCCTCCTATGTTGCCTCCACTGCCAGACAGCGATCAGAGTCACTATGTGTCCCGCCACCACCAGGGCAGGGAACACGTTTCCAGGGGGGCTTGCCGGCATCGGGCCTGGGACAGAGTGGGGAGTCGCAGTCTCCACGGAGGGGAGGGAGGGGCTGGGTGAAAGGTGAGGAGTGGAGGAGGAGGAGGAGGAGGGGAGGAGTGGGAGGGGGCCCGTCTAGGGGTGTGGCGGAGCCGTACGTAGCGGACTTTAAAAAACGAGACGGGCAGCCAACTGGCCTCGCGACTTACGGGAGAGCAGAATGAAAGGGCACCCCTCCCATTTCTTTTTCCTCTCCCTCTCTCTGTGTGTGTGTGTGTGTGAGTCACTCAAGTGTGTGA
>NC_139668.1:19828868-19866368 GCF_951799395.1 Argentina silus
CGGTACGCAGGAGAGTTCAAAGTGGACAGTGACATCAGTGACTGGGCCGTTCAGTTTGATCCGGTTTTCGAGTTCCGAGCGCACATGAACGCAGCATGACTCTGTGATGTCAGCGGTGTTGTATATAACCCCGCCCATATGGGTGGAGTCTGTGCTCCATTTCCACTGCATGTAGAAGGAGAGATTATTCAGATGCATCACGAAAGGCCTCAATATCCCCTCAGAGCTTGTCATCATAATAAGAAGACCCAGGCCTCGCTGTATCAAAAAGGTAAGAAATAAAATCATCTCATACCAATTTATAAACATATGTGTTGAATTACACAATATTTGTTATTATTATAGAACAGTGTGCATCTTGCCTATGCTTTCACCCAGTAATGCACTATCAAGGTCAGGCTGAATATATTGCCTCAAGACTCAATATAAATATTACTGACAAAGACATCCATCAAATTCCAGGACAAACAACTGGTAAGACACTGGCTTTCTATGTAAATAAAGAATCATATAAAGAAGGTCATGTAAAGAACCTTAATCACGTTAAACCTCCCCGCTTAGCACAGTCAAAACAAGCTGTTTCTGTTGGGCGTGGCAGAGGCCTGAGATAGCACCATCCACCGAGGCTAGAGATCCCACATTCCTCCAAGTCCACCCTCTCCGACATCCCCTAGTGCCTTAGCAACGAAAAAAAAAAAAAAAACAGCATCCCATAATACTCAACACACCCTGCAGAGTGACCTACCGTGGTTGCCAGGGCGGTCAGAGCGGCCGAAACGGCGACAACAGCAACAACACAGCTCCATCTCTATCTCTGTCTCTGTCTCTCCTCCCCAGTCAGCCGGCCTGGCCTCCCATCAGACAAAACACTGACACTGTGACACCGGCTACGGGGAAACACACATCTGACCTCAAAGACATTGTATGCTGATCAGAACCAGAGGGGCGTGCTAGAGAGGGAAGGCACGAAGAGAAAAAAGTAGGGAGAGAAAAAGAATGAAAAAAAAAAAAAAAAGAAAGAAAAGAAAAAGACTGACTCCCAGACCCACAGTTTTGATTCGATTTGTGAGAGTCTTTCTCTTTTCCGCAGTGGAAACGTCGGGGAAACGTCGATGGTGCGGTGGGGGTCCTGACACCGGGCCCTCTGGATGAGTTCCACGTGCTTAACCATAAACACCAGAAGGGACACATTCATCTCTTTACAGGAAGAAGGGAGACAAAGAACGGAAAACATGATTTTGCCAATGCCTCCCTTTACCCAAACAAAGGTCTCTCTGTGGGAGAAGGGGGTTTTTGTAGGCATTGAGCTGTGGACTGATCTGCCACATGTCTACAAGTACAGTGCAGTGCATCTGACCAAGGGGAGGCTGGCGGAGGTAGAAGTCGGAGGACGGGCTCATTGTGATGCATGGAATACATGGCACGTGCGTTTGATGCCATTCCTTATTCCGCTCCAGGTATCCTCCGATTTCTACCTCCACCAGCCTCCCCTGCATCTGACGCAGGCCTAGGTGTTCATGCAGCGAAGCGGAGGTGGTTTGGAATCACACTCTCGTGATGAGGTAGCCCTGTCGGACCTTGAGGATGTCCTCTTGGCTTAATGGTAGACACCAAGGTCCCCCACGTGGGAGACACGGGTTCGAACCCCACCCGTCAAATGATGTACTGTGTGTAAACAGCTTTTGCCTAGAAGGGCATATAGTATCTTCTCTCTTCTCCCAATCAGCTGAACACAGAGTGCACCATAACACACGACATCATACAGCAACTTCACTATGCCTGCCTAGCCCCCGCCCCTGCTGCCACAAAGCCATAAGAACTGCAGTAAACCGGGATAAACAGTATATCACACACTGTATAGACCCATAGGTTTGCAGTAGCCTTTAACATGAGAAAGGGAATAAACTACGTCCATGTGTGAGTCTATTCAGGGCCCCGTCTGCCAGCCAGGCGTGATGAGAACGTTGTTTATACAGCTGTACATTATCGACCCCAGCCCACGCAGTCCTGATACTGGGCTTCACCACTGTGACGGCTGGCTGTGACCCATAATTCTCCTGTAGGGGTACAGAGCATAGACATAGAATGAGTAGAACAGACATATTTGGTGTACTGGCTGAATCTGCCGTGGTCTGAGGTCTACTTATTCTATGTCTATGGTACAAAGTCCCATTGGAGGGGAGGAGAGGGGATGGGAGGATCAGCCACTCAGGGGCCTTCTCCCAGGTCACAACCCCAGGTTTACAGCAGGGTACGGGAACATAATCCCAGACAGCCAGACTGTATGAGAGTGTGTGTGTGTGTGTGTGTGTGTGTGTGTGTGTGTGTGTGTGTGTGTGTGTGTGTGTGTGTGTGTGTGTGTGTGTGTGTGTGTGTGTGTGTGTGTGTGCGTGCGTGCGTGCGTGCGTGCGTGCGTGCGTGTGTGTGCCCCTGAAGACAAAGTCTGAGCTCCAAATTACTTCACAATTGTTTCTCATTGTCAATCCACCTGAAGAACTGCAAATGCAGGGGTATAAAGGCTTGCTGAATCTAATTATACCAGCGACCAGAAGTTTACAACACCATAATACAATCTAATGGAACACAGATAAATGCAAACCATATGTTACAATTCCATCACCAGGACTAAATGAGCCTACTGTAAACTGTAACATGATCCCCTGTCTGGCAGTAGGAGATCACACAGCAAAGCCTCGACTCAGTGCAGGACATTTCTGTGCTGACACCTCTTGGTAAGAAGACAGAACTGTAGGTAGTACAGTCTGTATACAGTAAAACCATCTCCTACCTTGGCACTGTTGAATCAAGTCTTCCATGAAGGATCTACCATCATCAACCTCCATTATAGCGAGAAATGAACCCCGCTCACAGTGCCACACAATGGAGCACCTCAGACGTGGAGACGTGGAAACACCTAGAGTCGTCTCTGTGTGTTGTTACTGGACCCTAACCCTAACCCTGTTAGTCTACTGCATCTAGAGCAGTCTGACAGCTCAAACAGGGAGTATACTGCTGTAGACAAGGCCAGATTAGAGGCAGCTACTGCCATGCATTCTCATCTGGGCTCTGTGTACTGTATAAGCCCGGGCTTCGCCCCGCTCCAGAGAGGACCGGGCAGGAAAAGCTGAGTGTAGCCTAATTGGACTCACATTTCCTCACATCTCTGCTTGCTTAGTCATTTATCCGTCGGAGAATGGAAAGTTCTCATGGCTGCTGCCTTCCTGCGTGTCGAGGGAAAGGATTAGAAAAAATAATCATAATAAGGAAAAGACAATAAATAAAGTTTGGTTTTGGTTTAAATGTGGGTGCCGTGTAGAAGCACTCGAAGCATGTCCACAGTGGCTATGCTGATGCTGATTAAACTATCATTTATTTTTCCATTTGAGAGGCTGTTTGTATTATTCCCGTAAAGCACTGACAAGGCCAGTGTATTGTGTTCTGACTGCTTGTTGGATGAGAGTCAGAATGGTGGCTAGTTATGTCATATGTCATATGTCTAATCAATCCAAGGATTTTATCAAATTGATTTTATCAAACAATAACAGAGCAGTGTTCCCGACACTTTTTAGTTGTGTACGCAATTGGCATTCACACTGCACTGTATTAATCCTTTAAAAAAAATAATGTGCTAAGCTGATCATGTAGCTTAGATGACTCCATTGGTTGTGCAGTAGAATTAACACAGGGATCTAAAACTCAGAGGAAATGAATGATCCTCCCACAGACAGACGCCTGAGTTGGGCTACCCAGCAGGTGGCAGCAGCAAGTCCCGAAAGATTAACAACACGTGGAGACTGGGTGTGTCTGTGTGTGTGTGTGTGTGTGTGTGGGTGTGTGTGTGTGTGTGTGTGTGTGTGTGTGTGTGTGTGTGTGTGTGTGTGTGTATGTGTGTGCATGTGCGCACGTGTGTGCGTGTGTGTGTGTGTGGATATATAACTGAATGAATGCAATCGCTCCATGTGGTTGCCTTGAGAAGCACCTTAGAAGCTAAATCCCACGGATTTGAAGTTTCCTTAAATGCCTTATGACAGAAAGTTCAACGGTCAACAACACATTGAATCCTCCAATAGGTAAGATCAGTGTAAGCCAAAAGCATGAGGGATGCTAATTACAGTGCAGTCCGTACTAATTAGACGCTGATTAAAATACAGTGGAGATTTAAACACTGGCAAGTCCTGCATACATGTACGCTTGGATCTTAACAGCACACCAACACTGCAGGACCCTACCTCTGCTAAAATGCAAAGCTTAACAAAAAAATCTAAAAAAAAGTTTCGCTTACATAACCAGATTTTTTTTGGGAGTCTGCTAGGCCCCTTCCCTTCCCTCCGCAGCCCTGAGGGGTTTTGGAGTGAGGAGTTGCTACACTCCTTTCAGCCCAGTGAGAAGAAGGCATACTTTTCTCATTCACTCTATGCTAATAATAACAGTTGTTCGAAACGACACGTGAAATGTATTAAACTTTTCTTTTCGGTGGGAAAGAGGCAAGACACAACATGTGCTGTTAAGCCCTAATATATGTATAAAAGAGTTATAAACAGTTATAAACAGTTATAAACAGGATATGAAAAATTAAACAAACTGGCACACTGGCTGTCAAGTCATCTAACGAAGTCTACCCCAAGGGAGGCTGGGGGAGGCAGAAATCGGAGGACGGGCTCATTGTAATGCATGGAACGGAATGAGGAACGGTATCAAACACGTGTGATTGATACCATTCCTCATTCTGCTCCTTTGATACCATTCCTGATTCCATTCCATGCATTACAAAGAGCCTCTCTGATTTCCACCCTCCGCTGATCCACATCCACACTCCCCATGCAGCAGAAGTCCATGCACGGTCACTATCACACCACGTCATCCTACATCCTGCGTACCAGACCACCATGATCTGAGAGAGGTGAGCCCTGTGTTATCAATAACAATAGGCCTATACTTCCAGCACACGCACTTACAGTAGCACTTTACTTTATTATATACACTCACCGAAAACTTTATTAGGAACACCTGTACACCTTCTCATGGTGGAGGTGGTATAATGGTGTGGGGAATGTTTTCTTGGCACACTTTGGGCCTGTTAATAGCAATCAATCACCTCTTGAATGCCACAGCCTATTTGAGTGTTGTTGCTGACCATGTGCATCCCTTCATGGCCACAATTTACCCACCTTTTAATGCCTACTTCCAGCATGACAATGCACCATGTCACAAAGCAAAAGTCGTCTCAAACTGGTTTTATGAACATGACAATGAGTTCAGTGTTCTTCAGTGGCCTTCCCAGTCACCGGATCTGAATCCAGTAGAACACCTTTGGGATGTGGTCGAACGGGAGATTCACAGCTTGAAAGTGCACCTGAAAAATCTGCAGGAATTGCGTGATGCAATCATGTCATCATGGACCAGAATCTCAAAAGAGTTTTTGCAACATCTTGTGGAATCAATGCCACGAATTGAGGCTGGTTTGAGAGCAAAGGGAGGCCCTACCCAGTATTAGTATAGTGTTCCTCATAAAGTGCTCGGTGAGCATATATACAGTACCAGTCAAAAGTTTGGACACACCTTCTCATTCAATGGTTTTCCTTTTTTTAAAATTATTTTCTACATTGTAGATTAATGTTGAATGCATCAAAACTACGAAGGAACACCTATGGTTAAACAAACCAGAATATGTTTTATATTTTAGATTCTTCAAAGTAGCCACCTTTTGCTTTGATGACAGCCTTGCACACTCTTGGCAAGGTGTGTCCAAACCTTTGACTGGTACTGTATCTATATATATATACATAATATGGACCAGCTACAGTACAGTACAGTATCGCATTCTTCTTTAACTGGTTTCTAGGAATCCACAACGTGCTCCTGCTGCTACTGCTGTCTCTGCAGCCTCGTATGGAGGAGGATGAGATCACATTACCAGTCTAACAGGCTTCCCTTAAAATCACAACACGCTGGCCAGCGTTGAGCACGGAGCGCTCGTTTTTCCGTTCTAACTACGTTACGAAAAAACCTGCCATAGCAGCAGAGAGGTGTGAGCTAGCTAGCTAGCTACCTAGCTAGGCTTCCCAGCCAGCGGCCACGGCAACAACAACAAAAAAAGTTCCATCATAGCCTTTTCTCTTTCATTCCTTCATGCCTTCACTCCACCTCTCGCCATTAGCAGGGGAAGGGTTGGGGGGGTAGGGAGTCTGGGTAGGGGGGGTAGGGAGTCTGGGTAGGGGGGGTAGGGAGTCTGGGTTGGGGGGGTAGGGAGTCTGGGTAGGGGGGGTAGGGAGTCTGGGTTGGGGGGGTAGGGAGTCTGGGTTGGGAGGGTAGGGAGTCTGGGTAGGGGGGGTAGGGAGTCTGGGTAGGGGGGGTAGGGAGTCTGGCTAGGGGGAGCGATAGCAGCAGAGAGAAAGTATGCTTTTGTAAATATTTGCAGCATACATAAATCAGAGACCAGGGTTACAGCATCGCTGGCCAAGCCAAAGAGCAGGCAAGAGAGGGGCCTGGGCAAACACAGTACAGCTCAGCTCAGCTCCGCTCAGCACAGCTCAGCTCAGCACAGCTCGACCTGACTGCATTCCTTATTTGAACACAGCTAGCGAGCGACAGAACAGCGCAGGAAGCCACGCTGGGTCGTTATCTAATGCAGGGATACCAGGCACGGTGCATGTCTTTTTTATTTTATTTTTTATTTTATTTTATTTTTACCTCAGTGATGTTTCCAGTGGGTTTTTCTAAGGCTTCCTAGTGGGATAAATGTTGTGTTGGATGTTGATTGTGTTTTTAATGTGAATGTCTCCAGCATTTTGGCAATCCTCTGTACACCGGCACGTTATGTCACATGGAAAACAATATTGATCGTTAAAACATTGAAAACAAGGACATAACAGACACAATCCATTGCATGCAACAGGTCAGACACATGAATATATCAGATATAGTGTGAAATTGTTTTCTGAAAATCAAGATTTTGTTACACGAGACTACACCTAAGGGAAGTGCCATGCAAGCAAGCCACAACCAAGCAATATCAGAATATTCTTCATGCATCCTACAAAATCACCATAATTGACAGTCTGGTTAATGTCTAGCCGTATTGAGGGTGACAAGACCATTACTTGTACGGTTACAGAATCAAATTAACCACAAAACGTCCTCCCACACATTTGCAAACACAAACAGTACCCATAGTTACGCCTGTGAGGTCACCGATGCAGTAAGGAAGAAGGGACAGAGAAGACGGAAGGGAAGGAGGGAGGAGGAGGAGGAGAAGAAACTACAATGAGCTCAAACCTTCTATGGAGTCAGGCCAGACCTTCTTCACCTCCATCTCCTCCTCAGGGTCTTCTGTGAGGAAGGCCCAGTCCCCCTGGGGCAGGCTGCTACTCAGGGCAGCGACGGGGCACACAGAGGGAACAACGGGAGCCACAAACTCATCCTCGAAGCCCGCAGCGCTCTGCTCCAACTCAAGTCCGGGCTCTGAAACCATGTCAGGCCCCGCCGCGGCGGTTTCCATGACGACACTAGACTCAGAGGTCACCTGGGTGGGCGTGATCGTGACAACATCCTCCTCAACCACTGAACCTACTTCCTGGGTCACCTCAGAGGGCATCTCGGGAGTGATGTGCTCCACCACTGTTTGGTCTGCTGCGTGCTGCTCTGCAGAGTGGTCTGTGAGGTCGTCTGTGAAGTCGTCTGTGAAGTCGTCTGTGAAGTCCTCTGTGACCGGGGGTGGAGGGGCGGGGAGGTCAGTGTCGGAGTCTGGCTCAGGGGACTCAGCTGAGGCCTCCGCCTCCTCCATGTCTTCAGTAACTGGTTCACTCTCTGCTTCGATGGCGACGGCAGCTGTGATTGGCTCAGGCTCCAGGGCCTTCTCAGGCTCCTCGTCAACGATAGGCTCATCCACAAGTCCTTTGGGCTCCTCGAGGATTTCAATTTCAGCATCTTCTGGAGTAACATCAAGGGCTTCCTCTGTAACCACCACTTCAGTGGCAGTATACTTCAGTTCCTCAATAGCATCTTCTTCTTCCTCTTCATCTTCCTCATCAGATTCCTCATCCTCTTCCTGATCCTCTTCCTCATCCTCTTCCTCGTCCTCGTCCTCGTCCTCTTCAACAGACTCCTCAGCTTCAGCAGATGGTTTAGGCTCCTCCTTCGGCTCTTCAACAGGAGCTGTTTCAACCACCACCTCTTCAACCACCTCCACAGGCTCTGGGGGCTCCTCCTCAACTACCTCTTCAACTACCTCCTCAACTACCTCCTCATCTGCCTCCTCAACTACCTCCTCAACTACCTCCTCATCTGTCTCCTCAACTACCTCCTCAACTACCTCCTCAACTACCTCCTCATCTGCCTCCTCAACTACCTCCTCAACTACCTCCTCATCTGCCTCCTCAACTACCTCCTCAACTACCTCCTCAACTACCTCCTCAGCTGCCTCCTCAGCTGCCTCCTCAGCTGCCTCCTCAGCTGCCTCCTCAGCTGCCTCCTCAGCTGCCTCCTCATCTGTCTCCTCATCTGACTCCTCATCTGACTCCTCATCTGACTCCTCTAGCTCCTCTATGACAGGCTTTAGCACTTCTTGTTCACACACATCTGGGATCACCTCTGCTGGTTCCACAGCAATGACCTCATCCTCTACTTGCTCTGCCTCTTCAACAGGTGTGGGTGCCTCAACTGCCACCTCCTCCACCACTTCCTCCACCTCTGGAGCTGGGGCCTCGGGCTCCACAGCAGGGGTGAATGCTGGTGGCAGGGCTGGTTCGATGACCTCCAGAACAACAGGCACAGCAGCCACAGGCCAAACAGCCACAGGCACAGCAACCTCCTTGGGTAGCTCCACCACAATGGGTGCAGAGACGGCGGGGGCCCTGGGCACCACTGGTTTGACATCTCGAGCTGGGGCAGCCGACCTAAGGGGCCTGCCCTCAGGGGGTGCATAAGAGCCTCTAAATTCTCTCCCCCGGCCCTCCTCTCCTCCACGTCCCTCCTCTCTGCGGAAGCCCTGGCCCCTCCAGGTCTGGGCCTGGGCTCCGGGCTCCCCAGCTGGGCCTTGGGCCTGGTAGGAGCCCCTGAACCTCATAGGAGGCCTATCAGATGGGGCTTCTTCATCGCCGCCCCCCCTCTTATGGCGGTAGCCCTGGCGGTCCATCATGCCCTCCTGGCTCTCCCTTTCAGCCCTGGGTTTGGGGACGTAGGAGGTGGGGCCCTCGACTGTCTGGGACCGGGCCCGACGCATCACATCCAGGGTGGAGGCAGGCTTGCGGATGCGCTGCAGGGAGGAGGGCACGATCTCTGGGGGCAGACGCAGGTATTCACGCAGGTACACGATGCCTTCGTTGGTGAGGTACCAGTAGGCGTGCTTCCATGCAAAGGTTTCGCGCACGAAGCCCCTGGACATGAGGGAGCCCATGGCTCGGATCACCTTCAGGTTGCTGACCCCCTGGATCTCAGGGTGCATGCACTGGGGGCGCTTGTCCTTCTTGGCCACCATGACGCCATCCCGGAAGAGGAGCTCGTAGATGGACCTCAGGTCCGCTAAGGGCATTACCATGCCGGCCACCATTTTGACTTCTTGGGTTTTCTTCTAGTATCTAATCAACTTCAATAAAAGAGTACAGTACAAGTCAAACTGGATGTTGTCACTCCTGGATGTACAATACAAAGGCAGAGACTTAAAAAAAATGCCAAAAAGAATATAACAAAATTCCTCTTGACAATGTCCCTTTGTCTTCTATTTTGTTGCAAAATCGCTTACAGAAAATCTAGAACACACCAAACAAAAACAGCTCCCCTAAAAAAAAAAAAAAACAACAACAGCCAACGTTTCCTCTCTGAAAACAGTTTCCCTTGGAGAAGTAAGAAGGCACTTCCACGAGTCAGAGTGGAAGCACAGAAAGCAAGCCCTCAACCCCCTCCTACCTTGTCTCCGGTTCGGGGGGGAGAAAACCAGCAGCCTCAGATGAGTGGCGAGTGGGAACAGAGGGGGAGAAGCCAGGGGGGTGTGTGTGTGCGACCGCGACGCACGGGGAACACAGGGGAAAGCAAAAGGAAGGAAGCCAAGCAGGCGAGCTAGAGAAAAGACACAGCCAGGAGTGACACACCTCCTCAGCTCCGACAGCACATGTGTTTGGTACACTGTGTGCCTGAAGGGGACACCCCCACTCCAGAGCCCGGACACTCCCCCTCAGGCTTCTCTCTGCACAGATCTCAGACCAGAGCGGGCTGGGCTCCAACACATGAACAAAGCACACAGGAGAGTGTAGCCCTCTGTGGCTCAGTTGGTAGAGCATGGCGCTAACAGCCCTTAGGTCGTGGGTTTGATTCCTGCTGGGACCATCTATACTGAAATGTATGCACTCAGTGCAATGTAAGTTGCTGTGGATAAAAGCGTCAGCTAAATGGCATATATTATTATTATTATTATATTATAGTCACCCCAGTGGATCTATCTATTCACTGGGTTTGTTCCTCATTCCCTCAGACATCTCCACCCCCTAACACCCGATTGTACAGCACATGACCTGAACGTTTGAAGACAAAAAAACGAACAAACTTGTTTTCTTTAGCGTCAGCTAAATGGCATACAGTACCAGTCAAAAGTTTGGACACACCGTCTCATTCAATAGTTTTTCTTTATTTTTTATTATTTTCTACATTGTAGATTAATATTGAAGACATCAAAACTATGAAGGAACACATATGGAATTATGTAGTAAACAAAAAAGTGTTAAACAAACCAGAATATGTTTTATATTTTAGATTCTTCAAAGTAGCCACCTTTTGCTTTGATGACAGCTTTGCACACTCTTGGCAAGGTGTGTCCAAACCTTTGACTGGTACTGTACATTATGAGAGACACCTTGTCCCATGCAAGCTACAGCTACAGCAGACGGCCACCCGTCACCATCAGAGGAGGCTGGTGGAGGTAGAAATCGGAGGACGGGGTCATTGTAATGCACGGAATGGTATCAAACATTCTTCATTCCGTCCCATGCATCACAATAATGCCTCGTCCTCCGATTTCTGCCTCCGCCAGCCTCCTCTGCCTCACAGCCAATACAGAGAGCAGCATACAGCGTCTCACCACACTCGCTGACATATTGAGGTTTTCTTTACATTCCCAGTGAGGGGGGAGGAGGGGGGAGAGAGGGGGGAGAGGGGGGAGGTAATACTGCAGCAACATGTTCTATCTGCTCTCATCCATATCTTTGGAAACTTTGACTCACCTTGGACAATGCAAAGATATGGAGCAGGGACACCCTGATGTTTGCAGTTTACTGTCCAATGCTAAATGTAATGTACAAACTCCGGTGACTGATTCACACAGCTAAGGCATACATGTTGCACATACATGTACATGAAGCAGCACATGTGTGTCTGCAGGAGCACATGTGACCCACGGAGGGGAACAGCATGTTCCTCCCTGCACCACACGAATGAAGAGTTCTGATTGGTTCCTGGTCCACTCTTACTTTCTACTTACTCAACACTGGATTTCAACACTTCACTTAAAGTACACAGTTAAAATGTGTTTATAATGCAAGACCTGTTACTGTATGAGCATGACTGACTGCATTATAAAGTCTTATAACCTCTTACAGTGATCCTAGGGCCACTAAAGTATACAGTATATGAGACATTTTCTGTCAGTTGATAAAATGCCTTGTAGGCAGACATAATGCATTATGAGTTGTTACAAAGACATTATAAGACTTCATGCATGACTATAACGGGTTATAATGCATTACATGTACATGCACTCTTAAAACTGAGTCTCTTTTCCTTTGCATTCTGTAAAATCCTGATTATTGTGCAGCTTACTGTGATTAGTTTCTAATTACCCGACTAAATGCAGGCATGACTACTGTACCGCTGATGCAACAGTTGGCCAACATTCTGACAAACCGCACTCTTTTACGAGATCAAAGGAAAGATGATAATCTGAGAATCCAGTGAAATCAAGCTGGTAACTGTTGTCTTTATACTACTGTAAAGAAACTAGTCAGACTCTCACTGTACTGTTGAACTTTGTCAGCAGCCAGGAACTTGAGATTGAATTGAACTTTGAGATTATCTTTCTAATGTCACATGTCAACTTCAACATGCATCTGTCTCTGCATGTGCGTGCTTCGTGAGTGTGTGTGAACCAGGGGAGGCTGGTGGAGGTTAGAGGCTGGCAGAGGTAGAAATCGGAGGACGGGGCTCATTGTAACGCATGAAACGGAATGAGGAACGGTATCAAAGGAACAATCACACGTGTTTGACACCGTTCCTCATTCCGTTCCATGCATTACAATGAGCCCGTCCTCCGATTTCTACCTCCACCAGCCTCCCTGGTCTGACGCCGCCTGTCAAACTGGTCTGAATGGGGCCTCAGAATATATGTGAAACACACTGGTGAGAACTAGTTAAAATGGATGAACTGAAGGATTTGAACTTGAAGCGAACTGAACAATATTAGCATTTGAAGACGCCTTTCATGTAGCTGTCAAGCTGCCCCTATACCTGTCATAGCAAGTATGTAATTACTCTAGTTACAGCATTCTTTGTTACATAAGTTATTACATAATCATTACACTGGTACGGGGACCACTTGGTAGCTGTCAACACAACTACTGGACAGTCTTAACAACCTATACTGTCTCAATAGTGGAGGCTGGTGGAGCTAGAAATCGGAGGACGGGCTCATTGTAATGTAACTCCGAGCCTCCGATTTCTACCTCCACCTGCCTCCCCTGATATACAATGGTATTATTATCATCATACCACAAAAACCCACAACAGCACAGTTACTTTACTGATAAGCGTTGGTAGAATGAACCCAGCGAGATATGGATCAAATTCCTCTGTCGAAACATCTCCTGTAGTCACACCCTACACAGCCCTGTGACACACCCCTGGCAGCTTATCACTGTATAAACTACAGTTCCCACACCCACCAACACTACCTCAGCTATTCAACCTCTCCAGTTCTTTAACCAAGCTTCAAAAGTATTGGAAATAATTTCAAACACTTGTTCAAATACTTTTGACGCACTTGTTTGAGCCTGGCCAGAGGGGAACAGGCTTTGCAGTGCACCTTTGCGACTACATTCCGTTCCATTGGTTCCATTGTACCAGGGCAAAACTCGACCAAGCACAGCCTAAGAGAAAACAGAAAATGATTTCAAATACTATTTGAAAACCCAGCTCCGGGTCTGGAACCTCTGATCAATAGCAGGAATCTGCTTGGCCACGCCAGGCGGGCCAGAGGGAGGATTTTACGACACGCTGATTGTAAACAAAGGCCTCTAACAACCTGTCCCAGAGGATCTAGTCACTGTGTGCATCCTGCCTTCCTCCATCCTTCCTACCTTGGCGAGGAGGCTGGGAGGGTGTGGCCGGCGTGGCGGAAGGCCAAGGTGATGTGAACCGTCACATAGTCCTCTGTGGCTCAGTTGGTAGAGCATGGCGCTAACAACGCTTAGGTTGTGGGTTTGATTCCTGCTGGGACCATATATACTGAAATGTATACACTCAGTGCAATGTAAGTTGCTGTGGATAAAAGCGTCAGCTAAATGGCATATATTATTATTCTAGTCATCCCAGTGGATCTGTCTATTCACTGGGTTTGTTCCTCATTCCCTCAGACATCTCCACCCCCTAACACCCGATTGTACAGCACATGACCTGAACGTTTGAAGACAAAAACGAGCTTGTTTTCTTCCTTTCTCTAGAACTGTGACTGCCGATGGAACTTGTTCTTCTTATGGAAGGTTTTTACTGACGATGACTGATGTGTAGTTGACTCACTTGCTTTCGACAAGGGTACTTACTGTAAGTCGCTGTGGATAAAAGCGTCTGCTAAATGACTTGAATGTAAAATGTAAATCATTCCCTTCTCCCTCCTACCTTGGTGATGTGACGACCAAGGTGCACACACACACACACACACACACGCACACACACACACACACACACGCACGCACGCACGCACGCACACACACACACACACACACGCACACGCACACACACACACACACACACAGGATAACGACAGATGACATTCGTACAGATGTTCAGAACCCTGTAACTGCAGTGAGAGTCCTGATCAACTGGATTTCCATTGCACCAATAGCCTACAACTGCCACGCAGCAATATAGTGTTTCATTAACTATGGCAATGCCTCTCTAAAAATAGACGAAAGACAAGATAATTTCCCAGCGCTGTCCACTGGTCCCCTCACTAGAATACACCCTAGTTTATATGTCACCAAGGGACAGCTGTCCGGCACACAGCAGGGAAGGCCGGGTCGGAGGAGACATGATACCATATATGTACTGTAGTCAGGGGAGGCTGGTGGAGGTAGAAATCGGAGGACGGGCTCATGGTAATGCATGGAATGGATGAGGTGATGGTTCCATTCCTCATTCCGTTGCATCCATTGCATTGAGCCCGTCCTCCGATTTCAACCTCCAACAGCCTCCCCTGGAGTGTCACAGGTTTCTACCTCCACCGGCCTCCCGTGGAATAGGCCTACGGTCTTCATTCATGAACCGTACTGTAGCCTTGAAACTGATACATACCAAACACATATGAATTCCATCACGGTCGCCACTGCTGAGTGGTCGACATGTCATCTACATGACAACTGACCATGCACATGCTGCACATGTATGTCACCGAGGAGACAGAAGTCAATGAACCTACTGGCCCAACCTAGACACAGAGCAACCAAAACCTACTGACCCAACCTAGACACAGAGCAACCAAAACCTACTGGCCCAACCTAGACACAGAGCAACCAAAACCTACTGACCCAACCTAGACACAGAGCAACCAAAACCTACTGACCCAACCTAGACATAGAGCAACCAAAACCTACTGACCCAACCGAGACACAGAGCAACCAAAACCTATTGAGCCAACCTAGACACAGAGCAACCAAAACCTACTGACCCAACCTAGACACAGAGCAACCAAAACCTACTGACCCAACCTAGACATAGAGCAACCAAAACCTACTGACCCAACCTAGACATAGAGCAACCAAAACCTACTGGCCCAACCTAGACACAGAGCAACATGCTCAAGGAAAGGTCAGTGTCTGGGAACACCTCAGTATGAAATCCGATAAAGTTCCCTGTAAAGTAAAAGGTCACTGCAAATAAGCTTTCTACATAACTCACACGCCTCGGTAGGCAGGAGCACACTGGAAGAACTTTACACATTTTGTATTTGTCTGTAATTATTCTAGTTATTTTCTATTTCATTGTTCCACCTTAAAGGGGAGGCTTCTGGACAAGCCCCACGGGGTTTCTTAACCTCCCCTGCACAATGCCTGGGTATATTTCTTCATGTTGTCTTTCATTTGTTATCGTGTGTGCAAATCAGTCGATAGCTCCAGATAAAGCTAGCGCTGTTAGCAGCAGCCGTCGTCGGTGCTTAACCGTTCTCCGCTTACGAAGTTACCGTGGTTACCATGGATACCATGCTTTCCGTCAGCCGTTACAGTTACGCATATGGATATGCATCCGGTAAATTCAAATGTTGCCAGTCATTTGTCTGACGCCACATACTGTAGAAACAAAAGTGTGTAAACCCTGGACACCGGAGAAAAAGAGGTATGTAATCAGTTAAAGGTTAAAATGCGCCAATCCCCCCCCCCCCCCCCCCCCCCCCCTTATTATTTGAATAGCGTTAAACGGTGGTTAAACGCTATTCACCCCCCAGAAAGGTACGTAAACGCTGTTCACTGTCCGTGTGTTTACCCTGCTATGCATCACTGCATCACTGCACATAATCTGGTGAGACCAGTACAATCACTATGGAGACAATTCCTCATTCCATTCCATGGCATTACAATGAGCCCGTCCTCCGATATCTACCTCCACCAGCCTCCCCCGGTCCAAACGCAGTCTAATGATATCGATATTTGGACTGAATCACAATAGGACTGAAATAAATCAGATGTTACATCACGTCGCCTGTTGGCACGTCCTTCAGACAGCTAATTCACACTAGCTTGATGATTGATAACCAGGATTTTCAGTTAACACCCAGGCTGATACAGACGTTCACTCACTTTCTCTCCAGTTAGAGGAATCAAAGCAGACGGGGGATCTGTGCAAAGGGTTTTTATACAGCACAATACACAAAACTGCCTCAAAACTGCCTTTTGCCTATATTCCAATACCAATTCATCAGTTTTTCAGCATCATGTGTCTTGCTTGATTGCAGTATGGCCTCCTACAGTGTGGGCTACAGGCTATTCTCACAAAAAAAACTACTACTAAAAGTTAGATATTTATAAAAGCTGAAAAAGACAGGAATTTCGATTGAGCACCATAACTCTGAACTCATAAATCTGATCGGCGCCGACAGCTTTTTCCAGAACACACACGCTTTGTTGGGCTACTGTACTTCAAACAACATAGGCTACACTCAGCACTGGGGATGTTAACTGCTTCCCTCCTTCGCTACTACTCACCCTTCAGAGAGGTAATGGACCTCATTGTGGACTGTTTTCCGAAGAATTAGCCTATCTATCTTAGGTTTGCATTTGGTTGATATATTGAGTGTCTCAAAAGTCTGCAGTATGGCCTGTACAAAAAATGAGTGTCAAAAAGAACATTGTGTGACTCCTCATTTGTAACCTGACACCCATCTCTCCCAGGACTCTAGAATGTTCTAGAATGTTCTTATGACACTGAGCACCTCAACATGGAATGGCTGGATGTTGCCCTACACCCTGCCTCCCTGGCCACAGAGCTGCAGTTGTTTCCCCAGAGTAGACATGCTGACAAGGCACTAGTGTTTCTATACAGAACGCTCTGAGGGAGGGAGGGAGGGAGGGAGGGCGGGAGGGAGGGGAGGAGGGGGGGAGGAGGGTGAGATGGAGTGGGGGAGGAGGGAGAAAGAGAGAGGTATAGAAAAAGAGAGAGGGAAAGCAGGACACAAGTGTTTCTTTAGAGTATGCTCAGAGGGAGGGGGAGGAGGGGGAGAGGGAGGCAGAGGGGAGGAGAGAGAGAGAGAGAAAGAGAGAGAGAGGTATAGAAGAAGTGAGAGAAAAGGCAGGCCACTCGTGTTTCTCTCTGCGGCTACTGTACAGTACACTCAGAGGGAGGGAGGGAGGGAGGGAGGGGTAGAGGGAGAGGCGTAGGGAAAGAGAGAGAGAAAGAGAAATTAAATCAGACCGCATCGCTGCAATGAGTTACGGATATCAGTGAGTTATGGATATCAGTGAGTTATGGATATCAGTGCCAACACCTGGGTTTTACTGCTGAAGCAGTTGTTATGCTCAGGAATGGTCACTGAAGCAAAGCATGACTTCCCCATCCTACACCTTGTGTACAGTCTGTCTGCTTCCTCCTAAGGCATCGGGCCAGATGCAGTGGTGGCTGCAAGGGCCTGAAACACACTGTATGCCAGGGGAGGCTAGAGGAGGTAGAAATCGGAGGACGGGGTCCTTGTACCGCATGAAACACACGTGTTTGATACCATTCCTCATTCCATGCACGTGTTATGAGCCACGTGGTAGTGGGGGGGTGGTTTCGGGCTCGACTGTGGAGAGAGAGAGAGAGAGAGAGAGAGAGAGAGAGAGAGAGAGAGAGAGAGGGAGAGAGAGAGGGAGAGAGGGACAGGAGTGGCTCAGGGGAACGGAGCCGGGGGGCGAGGTAAATTCCCTCAGGTGTGGGGAGTTGCTGACGAACCTTTTCCCCTTTCTGAAACGCAGTAGCGGCTGGAGCTGGAGAGGGGTCCGACACAGACGCCCACGCCACGCTGGAGAGAAGCAGAGCGGGCAGCGAAACCCGGCCATTTGGACGAGACCCGCAGTTACCGGGTATCCTATGTTTATGTTTAGATAACTGATGTCAAGGGTGCGTGGTGGAATAAACGAGGGGTATTACCCACTTCCTGACGACATCTCCTTGTGTGACATCACCTAGTGTGACATCATCTCCTAGTGTGACATCTCCTAGTGTGACATCACCTAGTGTGACATCTCCTAGTGTGACATCACCTAGTGTGACATCATCTCCTAGTGTGACATCACCTAGTGTGACATCATCTCCTAGTGTGACATCACCTAGTGTGACATCTCCTCGTATGACATCATCTCCTAGTGTGACATCTCTTCATGTGACATCTCCTCGTGTGACATCACCTAGTGTGACATCATCACCTAGTGTGACATCTCCTCGTGTGCTTCATGGTAAAGGACCCTCAGCGGCCAGAGTATTGCCACAGCTTGATTTAGTAGCCGTTCTCTAGCAGGAGAACAGACACGGTGTCCCATTTCCTGGTTGTCTGGCTTCCTCTCCAAGGCCCCCTGTTGGGATTGGTGCCAGGGGGAGAGCAGTAGGCCGACAGTATGCCTGACAGTAATGACCCAGCCATCTGGAATCCATAATGTCATTGCATAATGAGTGTGACTTTCCTTGGCTTGAACTCCTCAATGTGATTAATGTGTACACACACATGCACAAGTGTAAGCACACACACACACACACACACACACACACACACACACACACACACACACACACACACACACACACACACACACACAAGTGTAGTGTACATGACTGAAAGTATATGATGTAGCCTGCAGGTAGAAGAGTATGTAATGAAAGCGGTTATAAACATGTGATGATAAAAGCGTTGGCGTTGATTTGGGGACAGTCTGTTTTATTAGAACAATATGTACAGGTGACAGATGGGTTCGGACCAGGGTCTCCTACCTGGAAGACCCAAGCGTCTACCATTAGGCCAAGAGGACACTTCTCAAGTTTACATCTCTCAGGCAGGGCTACCTCAACCTAACCCGTTCTCAGACCTGACCTAATCCGTCGGTTAACTCTGGGTCGGTTAACTCTGGGACTGGGTCTCCACCTGAATTTCGTGAATCCGCTTTTAGTTCTGGTGCACCTAACTGCTGGAACAATCTACAGAAACAATTTCAGTTGAATGTTCCGGTGCCGCTTGGGCAATTTAGGTTAATTGAAAGATGTGATTGTTTCTCCTAATATATCGTGGTTTTATATGACGTATTGACGTATTGTGTAATATTTTGCACCTGTAAAAGAGGCCTTGGTCTCAGTGTGTTTCCCCTGTATAAACAAAGGTTAAACAACATAAATAAATATAATTATGGAAATGCACAATCTGCCTCGGTGCTCGAAGCAGAGAAGGAGTTGGAAGCTGGGCGGTGTGCTCCACACGGGGGAACCAGTTGGGTGAGAACAGTGCCAACTGGGGGGAGATGATCAGAGCTGACAGACAAACAGGGGCGCTGGCCAGCAGCGTGCCAAGAGGACATGCCATCTACAGTCAACAACCAGAACACGCCCTGGGGAAAACCAGTCCCTGAGAAACACCGTAACACACACACACACACACACACCAACACACACACACACACACACACACACACACACACACACATACAGACAGACAGACACACACACACACACACACACCCACGCATACAGACAGACAGACAGACAGATACACCCACACAGACATACACACACACAAGCACACACACAGACACACACACAGATAGACAGACACACACACACACACACACACACACACACACACACACACACACACACACACAGAGGACAGTGTCTTATTATTTGACTTTTAGCTCTTTTCTTGACAGAGAGCGAGGCGCCAGTGCCCATTCCTGAAATGTCACTTCTCTTCATGACAGCTTTGGTGAAGGGCTGAGGACTGGGAGGAGATGAACAAACACGCTGTTGTTGATGGTGTGTAAGCAATTAGCATGAGAGCTGAAAAACAACCAGCAGCCAGAACCCAACGATGCCAGAAATGATGTCAAAATCAACCTCCCAATATCCCAAAGTCAACGCCAACGCTTCTGGCAGTTCTCATAAACATTATTTACGGTAAATCACTTAAAAACAAAGTAAAGAAACTTAAAGGTCAAGGCAGGGGATTCTGGTGGAGGTAGAAACCGGAGGACGGGCTCCGGTTTCTACCTCCACCAGCCTCCCCTGCGTGACACACGTGCTACTGACAGGTCTGAGAAAGTCTCGCTCCTGTCCCCTCAGAAGTCCGAAAACAAACACACACACACACACACACACACACTTCCCAACTGTGCAAACCCAAACGCAAATGGAAAAGCCTTCACACCACTTCTCCGCCTTCAGAGAGAGGACAATTGTGGCTGTGTTCTGATCTACATGAGTCACCCAGCCATCACTCAGGCCTCCCCGGAGTAGGAGGGAAAGAAATATGAAGCCGGGAGTCCAGAGAGACACCTCCATGGTTTCCCGTGGTTGCAGGGCTAAAAAGTCATACGCTGCAGGCCGGTGTTCAGGAAAACGCTTTCAGGGAATGCCCGGCGGTGAAGGATTTGTCTTCCGAGAGCAAGATGGTAGAATTGTGCCCTCCTCTGTCACTTGAGACTCCTCTCCACCGCTCCTCCACCTCCTCCAATCACAAGTGTGTATCCCAGGGAAGAGGAGAGGAGCTCAGGCCATCTCACACCGCCCCCTGCAGCCCACCAGAGGGGAGAGGACTCAAGGCACTCCGGGGTTCAGGTCCTACGCCTGGATTCTACATTCGACATTCGAGATTTTGTTGCCATAGCAATATAAGGGTGTCAGGATATGGCTTTGCTGCAGCTCATATGGAAAAACTGGGACTGTTGCACTCAGTAACATCCCTAGACGGACGGACGGACAGACAGACGGACACACGCACGCACACACACACACACACACACACACACACACACACACACACATACACTTATAAATGCTGAAAAACATTAGAAAAATACAGGATACAATATACTATAGACTGCATAGAGCAGGTCCATAATAACAACACAAAGATCCCAACGTGTGATAATGACCAAACAGAGGTGTCATGTTTCACAGGCAGCCAGGACCACATCTGGCACACTGGACCACATCTGGCACACTGGAACACATCTGGCACACTGATGTTTACTCAGCGATCAACATTCTGTTGATTTATGCATAGAGACCCTTTCATAATCTCTCCTCTTAATGAAAGTCATGTTTAGCATCCAGCATCCAGCATGCAGCCTGTCGTAAACAACGACAGCGACCGGAGCAGAGCTCATTTGAGGTTCTTAGTGAATACGAAACAGGCCTGTTGTGTCCAATGGGAACGATGTGTCAGAGTTAGCTAGGCACCACAAGAGAAGGTGCAAAGTGGGATCCTTGGGACTACCTTACCCTAAACCCTAACCCTAACCCTAACCCTAAACCCTAACCTCCTAACCTGAGCCCTTACCTAGCCCTAACCCTAACCCTTACCTAGCCTTAACCCTAACCTGAGCCCTTACCTAGCCCTAACCCTAACCCTAACCTAGCCCTAATCCTAACCCTAACCCTTACCTAATTCTAACCCTTACCTAAACCTAACCCTTACCCTAACCCTAGCCCTAGCCCTAACCCTTACCCTAACCCTAGCCCTAGCCCTAACCCTTACCCTAACCCTTACCTAACCTTAACCGTTTTCAATCTCAGCTTCAATTGGATGACGTCAAAGTCGGGCCATCCCAAGCATCCCACTTAGCATTTCCTCACCACGAGCAGCGTGCCAGAGGAGCATTATGGCTGCTCTGGCATCGTTGTTAATAGTCTGCTCTGGCAGCGTTGACTATAGTCTGCTCTGGCAGCGTTGACTATAGTCTGCTTATTGCAACACTTGAGGACTCCAACTGCAGCTGACACCAATCACACTCACAGCGCCGTTTCAGTCGGTGGAGAACCCAGGCTTGTCTTTATAGATCAGAAGACAAAGCTAAGATAGACGCCAAGCCAAGGGAAGTAAAGTGGAAAGATGGGTCGTAGAAAACAGCAGACGGGAGAAGCCAAATGTCTTCAAAAAAGTTGTTAAGTAAATGTCGTCAGATATATGGTAGTTAGACTGAGGGCCTCAGCTGAAAAGTGGTCAAACATAAAAAAAAGAGAAAAAAAAAAGAAGCTACTCAGGAATTCTCCTTCATCTTCCAACCAAAACAGAGGTTGTTGACTAATCAACGAAAGACAGAGAGCTGGATGCGGTCCTCAGCGGTCCTCAGCGGTCGGCCCCACACTGCCAGAAACTCCGCCTCCATCTGTGACTCATTGGCTTTCCTATGGATCTGATTTAAACAGGACTGGAGCTACAAAGGCCTTTTGTTTCCCCGTACCACCGACTCACAGAGGGAGCGGCACACTGAATCACTCAACTCCTGTCAAACAGCTACCAGCTTGACCTCTGACCCCTGGCAAACACCTACCAGCTTGACCTCTGACCCCTGGCAAACACCTACCAGCTTGACCTCTGACCCCTGTGACCCCTACACAACATACAGTAGGCGCTGTACCTCTACAGCACGCAAGGTCACGTTCAAGGTCAAACTTTATTATTCCACAAATGCAAAATTAATTTGGTCATGTGCCACGCTTAAAACCAGGCAACACATTAACAACTAAAACACACAATATTAAGTCATAGTTCTGCCCTAGCCTGTCCTTTAGCCATGAAATTATTATTATTCATTAAAAAACTGTAATAAACAATAAACATGAATACATTTGCACATACTTGCACACACATTCATAGTCTACTGGAGAATAAAAGTCGATGTCCTAAATTGACTGTACTGAATAAAATAAAAGTCCTAAGTTGACTGTACTGAATAAAATAAAAGTCCTAAGTTGACTGTACTGAATAAAATAAAAGTCCTAAATTGGCCGTTGGCTGTATATTCCAACCAAAGACGACCTCAAAGAGGCCAAAGCATTGCCATGGAGCAGGTGATAGAGGGGCTGAGAATTGCCTGTTAAAAGACCCCATTCAACACTGCTGGCACATCACATGCTCCTGAACTTCACTCTAAGTCAATTCTGGCCTTTTTCGAGCATTCCAAACCTCCGTTTATAGAGAGCAGTTTATGTGCTGCATGGTTGTACTCCAAGTCGTTAAACTAAGCTCCGCATTTTGACATTTGGGAATGGCGCAGTGGGAGTCATGCTGGGAGGGATGTTCTTTCACAAACAGTCACACACACACACACACACACACACACACACACACACATGCGTGGACACACACCACACACACACACAAACACACACATACACACACACACACACACACACACACACACACACACACACATATACACACACACACACACATGCGTGGACACACACACACACACACACAAACACACACATACACATACACACACAAACACATACACATACACACACACACGTACACATGCACACACACTAACACACACACACACAGTCACACGCACGCACACACACACGCACAGTCACACGCACGCACACACACACATACACATACACACACACACACACACACACACACGCACGCACGCACACACCAAACCGTACACCCAATCCCATCCTCTCACATGCAAACACACCCAAAACCAGTTAGTAAACCTCCTGCTGCCTCCCTCACCCAAAACCAGTTAGTAAACCTCCTGCTGCCTCCCTCACCCAAAACCAGTTAGTAAACCTCCTGCTGCCTCCCTCACCCAAAACCAGTTAGTAAACCTCCTGCTGCCTCCCTCACCGAAAACCAGTTAGTAAACCTCCTGCTGCCTCCCTCACCGAAAACCAGTTAGTAAACCTCCTGCTGCCTCCCTCACCGAAAACCAGTTAGTAAACGTCCTGCTGCCTCCCTCACCCAAAACCAGTTAGTAAACCTCCTGCTGCCTCCCTCACCCAAAACCAGTTAGTAAACCTCCTGCTGCCTCCCTCACCCAAAACCAGTTAGTATGTCTGAGTGCTGAATGATGACTTAAACAAGAGCAGTGGTTGGAAAGAGTTCAAATGCGTGAGAAAAAAAACTAATCCAGAATGTTCTAACTTCCTAACTTTTTCACACTCTGTTCGTTCATTCTGTTCGCCTGTTCTTTAAGAGGTACGGTGTGGTGCGGTACGGTGTGGGGTGCATGCATGTGCTTGCCTCATGTTCAGCGGGGTAAAGAATACACCCGCTGATCCAAAATACAGATTTTTCCCCGAGGCAATTATCATTGTAATAACTCATCTTCTTTGATGTGTGCCTGCCTGGGAGTTTTGAGGGGCCCTGGGAGTATAACGAAGTTCTGCTGCTCAACAGAAATCAAGATTCCCAAGAGTGCGGTTGAATAAGAGAGAGAGTGAAGCATTCTGGGGGTTCTGGTCTAGCCTTGGGTCTAGTCCTTTCTATTACGAAATAAATGTTTGCTTCAGTGCATTCCCTTCCCTTCACTCAAGGGAGGGGGGGGGGGATCCCCGTTTTGTAAGGATGTAAGATGGCAGGTTTCATTTGGCAGGTCTAGGAGACATCCACATTCCTAGAATTGTCCAACTGCCAAGAGTGAAACGGCCCCAGTACATTTTTGCCAAAATGGCTGACAAAGGCTGAGAAGGGCTGACCAGGGCTGACCAGAGAGAGAGAGAGAGAGAGAGAGAGAGAGAGAGAGAGAGAGAGAGAGAGAGAGAGAGAGTGAGGGAGAGAGTGTGAGAGAGAGTGTTTGTGTGTGAGAGAGAGAGAGAGAGCGAGCCAGGCCTGACTATTGTAACCAGATGAATCAGTCATAGGAGATCACAAGCCACAGCACCACAAGCCAACAGCAGGAGACAAGCATCACTCTACCTGATTATACCAGTCTTGTGATATCACAAATAATCTCAGTACAAGATTATCAAAACACAGCATCAGGAAGCCATAGGAGGGGGGGGGGGAGAGAGAGAGTGTGTGTGTGTGTGAGTGTGAGTGTGTGTGTGTGTGTGTGTGTGTGTGTGTGTGTGTGTGTGTGTGTGTGTCATTGTGTGTGTGTGTGTGTGTGTGTGTGTGTGTGTGTGTGTGTGTGTGTGGCCGTGCGTGTGTGACAGGGTGTGGTCTCTCAAGAATCCCCCGTTGCCTAGGCAACGTGACACACTCACACCCTCACAGTGACAGAAATATGAGTCAACACACACAGGCGGCCTGTGGCCAGGGCAACGGTCAGACACCGTCCATGGTGGCGTTGTGTTGCCCCCGACAACGGGAATAAACAAACAGACACTAGACACCTCCTCCAGGAGGAGTCGGGAACTCATCCCTAAATAACATCCCTGCTCTTCACCCTCTATCATTTAAAGTCATCATGTGATTAAAAAAAAAACCAGGGGGAGGCTGGTGGAGGTAGAAATCGGAGGACGGGGCTCATTGTAACGCGTGGGACGGAATGAGGAACGGTGTCATACCATACCTCACGTGTGTTTGATGCCGTTCCTCATTCCGTTCCATGCATTACAATGAGCCCCATCCTCCGATTTCTACCTCCACTAGCCTCCCCTGGATACAAGCCTGAAGCCAAGGGATGGCAGACAGACTGGCAGAGCCAAAAACAGGATCTGGCCGGTATCATCCGGTTTTATGAAACAAGTCTTTTACATTTGGAAGTGTGGGCGCTGGCCACAGCCACAGTTGTGGTCAGGAACATTTCCATAAAATAAGAAAGTTGTGTCTGTTACTTCCTCATGACTGGATGGTACTAGGCGTATCAAGCCTTCTCAAATGACGCTTTTGAAACACTAGGGGGCAAATCAACAAGGCAGCATTGATGTGAATAGCATGCCCTTCTGAGGGCAAAGATCAACTCTCTGGTGGCCTCTTCAAACTCAGTGGTGGAAGGAGCAGCCTGTGACCGAGCCTGAGGATAGCTCTACTCTAAGTGTGTGTGTCTCTCTCTCTCTCTGTCTGTCTCTCTCTCTGTCTGTCTGTCTCTCTCTCTCTCTCTCTCTGTCTGTCTGTCTCTCTCTCTCTCTCTCTCTCTCTCTCTCTCTCTCTTTCTCTCTCACACTCTCTCTCTCTAACCCTAACCCTACCTTTCTGAAAAAAAAAACAGGACCAGGAAAACCAAGATTACACACAAAGGAGGAACACAATGTCTGAGGGAAACCTCCATGGCTTTTGGGGCTTTGAAGAGTTCTCTCTCCAGAAGCCGCAGAGACACCCACAGCGTTTGTTGTGCAGCGCAGAACAGAACAGAACAGAACGACATGTGACGCGCAGGGTTCGAACCCAGGTCTCCCAAACGGAAAACACGAGCGTCTACCATTAGGCCAAGAAGACATCCTCAAGATCCAGGGGTGACATTTGAGGTAACATGTCTCAAGCAGGGCTGGCTGTTTAACACAACACTCCTCATTCCATTCCATCCATTAACGATGAGCCCGTCCTCCGATTTCTACCTCCTCCAGCCTCCCCTGACAGGGCTACCAAACCACCTCCGCTACACACACATGAGGAAGGCCCTCACAGCTCCTTGGCTGGGGGACAACCACTGGAAGAGTAATGGCTGCCGAGTGACAACAACAACAGTTCATTCATGAGACTGAAGCCATGACATAAACAAATGAGAGAGAGTCATTGTTGCCATGCCGATCCTCTGGCCGCGGCGAGGCCTCTGTTTATCTCTGGCCGTGTGTTAAACCCGGTTCACATCGTTAAACTCTCCACTGACTTTCTCCAGAGCAGCTCTGGGGCCTCCTGCACCTACCTGTTCTTTGTCTCTCTCTGTCTCTCTCCCTGCCCCTCCCCCTCTATATCTCTCGCTCTCTCCACCTCTCCCTCCCGCTCTCTCTCTCTTGCTCTCTATCTCTCTCCCTCCCTCCCCCCCTCTCTCTCTTGCTCTCTATCTCTCTCCCTCCCTCCCTCCCTCCTTCCCCCCCCCCCCCTCTCTCTCTGTGGGGAATGTGGGGGACTAGTCATGCCTCATTAAAGATGGACCTCATCATTCTTTGTGTTGGAGGCCATCACTCTTTAGAAGTGCTGACACGAGAATCAATTGCGGACGACTTATGTTTGGTCAACCAGCGCTGCTCTGCTCTGTACGTTCACCACAGAGGGACTATGGTGCTTAGAAGACCGATGAATGTCCACAAAGTACTAACAGTCACAGAGACGTATCTGTCTCTCAGGGGAGGCTGGCGGAGGTGGGAATCGGGAGGGAGGACGGGCTCGTTGTGATGCATGAAACGGAATGAGGAACAGTATCACATTCCTTCCATACCATGACACCGTTCCACATTCCGTTCCGTGCATTACAATGAGCCCGTCCTCCGATTCCCACCTCCACCAGCCTCCCTCTGATGGAGACCGTTTTGAGGGCTGGCTTTTGGACGCCAACCCTCCTTGACTTATACGACCCACCTCACCATAGTGACGGTTATGTGGTGTCTCTGTCTTGGCTCGTAGTTTGTTGACAACCATTAGCGAGGTAATTTATAACACACTGACCTCCTCCTAAACCCAGCTCTGACAGTGTGAGAGAGCGCTCTGCTTTAAAAGACCCCCTTTCACAGTCCGACCCCCCCACCTCCTCACCCACCAGTCCACCTACCCTGGGGCAGAGCCAGGCCCCTGCCCCAGCCTCCCTCTCTCCCAGGACTGCATTTGCAGAGCGCTCCCAGACTTCACAGCCCTTCGCCAGAAATGCTGGATATCCGTGAGGATCTGCCTTCCAGAACACAGGGAGGGAGTGGGAAGGGAAGGGCCTGACTGCACTGGGCTCTGGGGCCTGACGACTCCCTGGCTACTCTGGGCTGTGGGGCCTGACTACTCCCTGGCTACTCTGGGCTGTGGGGCCTGACTACTCCCTGGCTACTCAGGGCTGTGGGGCCTGACTACTCCCTGGCTACTCTGGGCTGTGGGGCCTGACTACTCCCTGGCTACTCTGGGCTGTGGGGCCTGACTACTCCCTGACTTCTCTGGGCTGTGGCCCAGCATGTGGTGAACGCTAGAGAACAAACTGTCTCTAAGGGGTTTTATAATATCATCATCTCATGCCAGGCGACTAAGAGGGCTGGGAATGGCACCGGCTTTATAACTCACAGTTGACAACGTTTTATTGTCAGTAAGACAGAGAAAATGCAAAACAAATGTGAGTGAATATGCAATTATACTTAGGTTGAGGCAGAAGCAAAAAAAAACAGCCACACACAAGTGGAACAGCTGAAGGCCCTCCCTAAATATGCAGTGTAAATCTTCAAATAGTCACTTTGGGGAAAGGCTGCAATCTTTGTATGGACCCACAAGGTGTTTCTTCAGCTTGTCAACAAACACTTCCAGCTGTAAAGAAGAGATGTGTTCTCACCATAGCAGACGGCTGGGTACTCTGACTCCCACATAATAGGCTACAAAAAAGTCTAAATCAAGAATGTTTCCATGAAAAAACAAGTCAATTAAACTGTTCCAATTATTTCTAAATACATCTTTCCATCCTCCCTTCCTTGATGTTACCACTGATCTAACGTGATTGGAATTGGGCAAAGCAGGCTCTCCACTGCTTTGCTTTAACCAATCATAACATGTCAGATCAGTGGTTTATTCACGGGAAGGAGGAAGGAAGGCTGCATTTTGAGAATGTTCAAACAGCCAATGGAGTTCTCCTCTAGAGACAGAGGCCGTCAATGTGGTTTAAGGTGCTATTACGTCCTCATGTCTTCAGCGGTGAGGATGACGAGGTGTGGTGTTAAGCACTGGTTGTTGCCTCGCTGTAATGAATGGCCCAATAAAGAAAGAGAGAGAGAACTTGTGCCATGTCCTTGTAAAGGGGGAGGCTGGTGGAGGTAGAAATCGGAGGATGGACTCACTGTAACACATGGAATGGAATGAGGAATGGAATGAGGAATAGCATCGTTCCATGCATTACAATCAGTCCGTCCTCCGTTTTCTACCCCCGCCAGCCTCCCCTGGGCTCCATGTATCATTTTAACGACTGCATATGAAACACTACATCTGTAAGCACGCCCATCGACCATGCAGGCATGCATACCACAGGATACTCAGAAATAAGAAAACATGGACACAAAAAGGGTTCCAAACGTGAACTGTCTCTGTGGGAGAACCCTTTGAAGAACCCTTTGGGATTCCATGTAGAACCCTTTTGGGTTCCGTGTAGAGCCCTCTGTGGAAAGGGTTCTAAGAGAGTAACCAGTGGTATTCAGCATCTGATCCTACTACACAGAGATTCGCCCCAAGCTCTGGAGGAAAAGCCCTGTCATGTTTCTGACATTGCTGTATGATATGAGATGGCAGGTTGGTGTGGTAATCTTGCTCCAGGCACATTGCTGCACACACACGCACACACGCGCACACACACACACACACACACACACACACACACACACACACACACACACACACACACACCCCACTGTCTACTGTCAGGACGCTTCATTGCCTTAGGCCCCTGGGCCTTGCCACACCCACACGCACATCCACACACACACCAACACAGCTACCTGTCAGTATGTAGCAGGCCTCTTTATTACCTGGTTCCTGAGGTCAGAGGGCCCCTGCCACACCCACACACACCCCCGCCGAGACAACAGGACTGCTTCAGCCATTTACCCCCCCGAGACAACAGGACTGCATCAGCCACTTACCTAGAGAGAGAAAGACACAAGAAAGGACAAGAACACACACCGTTAGACATGACACACACATCACAGTCAGTATCGCCGCTCAACTCCACACTGCATGGTTCCACCATGATGGGGTTCCACTCTGACTGCATGGTTCCACCATGATGGGGTTCCACTCTGACTGCATGGTTCCACTCTGATGGTTCCACTCTGACTGCATGGTTCCACTCTGATGGTTCCACTCTGACTGCATGGTTCCACTCTGATGGTTCCACTCTGACTGCATGGTTCCACTCTGAAGGTTCCACTCTGACTGCATGGTTCCACTCTGATGGTTCCACTCTGAAGGTTCCACTCTGACTGCATGATTCCACTTTGAGGTTTACGACCATCAGATGCAGGCCTCGGGAGGTTAACGTAACGTAAATCAAAGACAACACCTCTGCCCACATGGTAGGTGTTATTGTGAGAGTGTTAATGTCTTCAAAGCTGCATGGTTTACAGAGAGAAAAAGTGTTTTTTTACGACAACGTGGAGACAGGACACACCCAGCTAATGTGGAAGCCATTAGCGAAATGGCGAGGAAGGATAAAACAAAAGGGAAATAAAGCTCAGGAAATCTCAGAGGTCGCGCAGAGCGCAGAGGGAACAGCAGTCCGCTAGCATAATAACACATAATAACACGCTAACCGCTGTAATTTGATGGTACACCATACACAGCAGTCCACGAGCCTATATAACACCCTAACAGCTGTAATTGGATGGTACACTACATAGTCCACTAGCATAATAACACCCTAAACACTGTAATTGTGACCAGCAGTCCAATAGCTTATATAACACGCTAACAGCTGTAATTGGATGGTACACTACATACAGTACCAGTCAAAAGTTTGGACACACCTTCTCATTCAATGGTTTTTCTTTATTTTTTTTATTATTTTCTACATTGTAAATTAATAGTGAAGACATCAAAACTATGAAGGAACACATATGGAATTATGTAGTAAACAGAAAAGTGTTAAACAAACCAGAATATGTTTTATATTTTAGATGCTTCAAAGTAGCCACCTTTTGCTTTGATGACAGCTTTGCACACTCTTGGCAAGGTGTGTCCAAACCTTTGACTGGTACTGTAGTCCACTGGCATAAAACTAACAGCTGTAATTGGGCGGTACACTATCAACGCAGGCCTCAGCACCAGAAAGGTAGTCCTGCGTCCCCCAGTCCTCCACCCTATTCCCTGAAGGCTACACTTACGTAAAAGCATATGCCTGGTCTAACCATGGACCCTTACACCAATCCTATGCTATTAAATCCATGTCAGGTAAGGTAAGGGTGGAGAATTGGGACGCAAGGTATGTGTGTCTGTATTTGTGTCTGTATGTGTGTCTGTATGTGTGTCTGTTGTGTAGTAAAAACAGTAGGAGTATCAAACAAGAACCGACTGTCTGCAGTGGCTTTAGTAACAGTGCCACCTACTGGCGGTTGAAGGTAACAGCTGCTACAGCAAGAGGCTTTGTCTTCTGTCCTGCCAGCTTCAGACAGTGTTATGAGCTTGAGAGTCACCTGGTTTCCATTCCCTTCCCCTGACACACACACACACACACACACACACACACACACACACACACACACACACACACACACACACACACACATAGACTCGCACAGCGTATGGAATGCAATTACATCCCATTGGGTGGGGGAGGATAAGAGGAAGGAGTGGATGATTAGAGGATGTGTTGGATTACGGACGCAATTACGCCCCCCCCCCCCCTTCCCCCTGAATTATCCCCCTCCTGAATTACAGCAGACCTGCCCGGGGTTGATTGGATTAGGTAATCACATCAGATGTGTTACAGAGCAGGAGAGCCCTCCCTGCCTTGGGACTAGGGCCAGGCCTTTTAACTAATATGAGTGACAGCAAGCAGAGTCATTGACGTTGAGGTCTGACAGGATCACTCTCAGACTGACACTGAGGACTGTTGAGGCCCAACTCACACACCTGTAAGAGTCTCTAAATCACACTAACAACACAGTTCAGAGGCACTAAGAGAGACAAAACACACAAAATGGCTGCTGTTAAACTGTGGATGACGGACAGAGGATTCTAAACCACAGCATCAACAATCATTTAAAAGTCCTCTAAAACTTGTCATGGTCACCCAAGTAGATTCTTGTCTGAAGTGAAATATATCACTGCCACCTATCAGCTTCAATAGACGAGGCCTGAACGCACACAGCATCATAAGACCCCTCAACCACCGTTTAATAAAACAGACAGCCATCGACAACTTGTTAGATGTTGCATCAGTTCCCGAAACGGCCCCCCGCTCACGTCCAATCACTCTGACACAAGCCTCATTCCCACCTGCTCCCCATTACCCATGATGCAGCTGTGCTATTTCCCACCATACTGCTGCTGTCATGTGAGACGCAAGTTCATCAGTCTGGAAATAGACACTATCGCCTCCTTCAGGAGGAGGAGGAGGAGGAGGAGGAGGAAGAGGAGGAGGAGGAGGTGGAGGAGGAAGAGGAAGAGGAAGAGGAGGAGGAGGAAGAGGAAGAGGAGGAAGAGGAGGGGGAGGAAGTATGAATTACTGATGAATGCACCAGCTACCCTCCACCCAGTGATGAAACGCAGGCTGAAAGTGATTTGACCAACATTTCATTAAGAAATACACTCTGCAAACGAGAGGTGACTTTATGACTGGGTGTCTGTTCTGTGTTGCCTGAGAAGATAAGATAAGCATTTGTTATCTGATTGCCAGGAATTTGCTTTGGGTGTAAAAAGCAGCTCTGTTTCCTCAGCTGCCTCCCTGACTCAGCGGTTTGATAGAAGACTTCTCTCCAGAGTTGACATTTAAACCTTGGAGAGAAAAACCCAATATAGGATGTCACATTCAATGCCTTGTGTCACTGCCGTCACAAAAAGACATGAGGCCCATGTCACATACAACCCTGTACAGATATGTCATAGCTTACATACCTGAATACATACACATACACACACACACACACACACACACACACACACACCCGACACTCACAAGCCGACACACACACACACACACACACACACACACACACACACACACACACACACACACACACACACCCGACACTCACAAGCCGACTCACACACACACACACACACACACACACACACACACACACACACACACACACACACCACCCTGTTGTTTTTGGTTGTCTGTCTCTGATCTGCCTGTTGCCTCTGACAGCAGAAAAGGATTGATCTCTCATGTCCTCGCGTCTCGTTTTCCACTGGGAAAGCAGCCAGTCTTGGCATTCAAAAAGTGCAGCAACGGAGAAAAGAGAAAACGCTGATCCAATACTGCACTGGCTCTGCTACTGGCTCTGCTACTGTCCTGCTACTGGCTCTGGTACTGTCTCTGCTACTGGCCTGGTACTGTCCTGCTACTGGCTCTGCTACTGGCTCTGCTACTGGCCTGGTACTGGCTCTGCTACTGGCTCTGCTACTGGCTCTGCTACTGGCCTGGTACTGGCTCTGCTACTGGCTCTGCTACTGGCTCTGCTACTGGCCTGGTACTGTCCTGCTACTGTCCTGCTACTGGCTCTGCTACTGTCCTGCTACTGTCCTGGTACTGGCTCTGCTACTGACCTGGTACTGTCCTGCTACAGGCCTGGTACTGGCTCTGCTACTGTCCTGCTACTGACCTGCTACTGGCTCTGCTACTGGCTCTGCTACTGGCTCTGCTACTGGCTCTGCTACTGGCTCTGCTACTGGCCTGGTACTGGCTCTGCTACTGGCTCTGGTACTGGCTCTGGTACTGTCTCTGCTACTGGCCTGCTACTGGCTCTGGTACTGGCTCTGCTACTGGCCTGGTACTGGCTCTGCTACTGACTCTGCTACTGACCTGCTACTGGCTCTGCTACTGACCTGGTACTGTCCTGCTACTGGCCTGGTACTGGCTCTGCTACTGGCTCTGCTACTGACCTGGTACTGGCTCTGCTACTGGCTCTGCTACTGGCCTGGTACTGGCTCTGCTACTGGCCTGGTACTGGCTCTGCTACTGGCTCTGCTACTGGCCTGGTACTGGCTCTGCTACTGGCTCTGCTACAGGCCTGGTACTGGCTCTGCTACTGGCTCTGCTACTGACCTGCTACTGGCTCTGCTACTGGCTCTGCTACTGACCTGGTACTGGCTCTGCTACTGGCTCTGCTACTGACCTGCTACAGGCTCTGCTACTGGCTCTGCTACTGACCTGGTACTGTCCTGCTACTGTCCTGCTACTGGCCTGGTACTGGCTCTGCTACTGGCTCTGCTACTGGCCTGGTACTGGCTCTGCTACTGGCTCTGCTACAGGCCTGGTACTGGCTCTGCTACTGGCTCTGCTACTGACCTGCTACTGGCTCTGCTACTGGCTCTGCTACTGGCTCTGCTACTGGCTCTGCTACTGTCCTGCTACTGACTCTGCTACAGGCTCTGCTACAGGCTCTGCTACAGGCTCTGCTACTGGCTCTGCTACTGGCTCTGCTACTGGCCTGGTACTGGCCCACCCCAACAAAGACACTCGTTGTCATAGAAACCCATTGAAAACCACCGTCTTCAAAACAATGATGTCATGCTCATCATCCTCAACATAAACAACCACTTCCTGGTCATGTGACCCAGCAGGAGAGGAAGCTCTCAGACAGCTGACTTGTCCCTTCTTCCTGTCTCATCGACCTGCACTCTCTCTCTCCCTCTCTCTCTCTCTCCCTCTCTCTCTCTCTCCCTCTCTCTCTCTCCCTCTCTCTCTCTCTCCCTCTCTCTCTCTCTCTCCCTCTCTCTCTCTCCTCCTCTTTACTTTCACTTCTGTGATACTCCAGGTGACCTCAGGAGGACGATACCAACAGAACACACAGACTTAACTATGTATCATTCAAAACACTGCACTGTTTGGGAGGAGCACACTGATAAGCATGGGTCAGAGACAGAGAGCCTGGAGTGGATGTGTTGCAGTGGAGGCTGATGGAGGTAGAAACTGGAGGACGGTCTCACTGTAATGCATGGAAAGGAATGAGGAATGGTTTTATAATGAGCCAATCTTCCGATTTCTACCTCCACCAAACTGGTGGTTTCTTTGAACGGAGCAGCAAAGCATTAGTGCTTCTTCTCAAATTACTCAAATTTCTAATTGCGTGTGAAATACAAGGGAATTGTCATAAATAGGCAAAAAGGCACTAGGAGGTCTGGCTCCCCGTGCCCCCAGGTCTGGCTCCCCGTGCCCCCAGGTCTGGCTCCCCGTGCCCCCAGGTCTGGCTCCCCGTGCCCCCAGGTCTGGCTCCCCACGCCCCCAGGTCTGGCTCCCCGTGCCCCCAGGTCTGGCTCCCCACGCCCCCAGGTCTGGCTCCCCGTGCCCCCAGGTCTGGCTCCCCACGCCCCCAGGTCTGGCTCCCCGTGCCCCCAGGTCTGGCTCCCCACGCCCCCAGGTCTGGCTCCCCGTGCCCCCAGGTCTGGCTCCCCACGCCCCCAGGTCTGGCTCCCCGTGCCCCCAGGTCTGGCTCCCCACGCCCCCAGGTCTGGCTCCCCATGCCTCCAGGTCTGGCTCCCCACGCCCCCAGGTCTGGCTCCCCACGCCCCCAGGTCTGGCTCCCCGTGCCCTCAGTGTAACATGGCCAAGGGGTCTCAAATAGGGGACAACCTGAGCAAGACCAAGCACAAGGAAAACTGGGCAAGACCCTGGACACAAACGCTCTTATAAAGTCACTTTGTAGACACAGTCTACTGCATTTGAGATTTGTGTATGGTCTTACCAAGAGACTGATTAGAGAGCTTTGTGAGCCCCCCCCCCCACCCCCCCGCACTAAGCTGAGAGAATCTAGGTCAGGACACGGAGCTGGGCGTGAAGGGGGGGCAATGCTCAGAGGGATCTGATGCCAGTGTAGCGGAGGTGATCTGGGAACACGCTCTCGCCATGAGGTAGCCCTGCCATGAGGTAGCCCTGCCATGAGGTAGCCCTGCCATGAGGTAGCCCTGCCATGAGGTAGCCCTGCCCGAGACATGTAAACTCAAGGGTCGCCTTCGGGCCTTGAGGATGTCCTCTTGGCCTAATGGTAGACGCTTGGGTCTTCCGCGTGCGAGACCTTGGTTCGAACCCCACTCACACAACAGGCTGACGTCTGCTGCCACGGCCGCCTCCACTGATGAATACCAACACTCCTCTATTACAAAACATCACTTTATATCAGTAAATTCAGACGACTCCTCCTCTTATGGCTGTTCCTACGAGGGCTACAGCGCTGCTTCAGACACAAACGCCAGACGGGCACAGAGACAATAAATAGACAAAAACACGAGAGAGACAATGTCTTGAAAGTGCAGTGGCTAAAATAGGTGTCTTGCTGTGTCATAGTTGAAAGTGCCCATTAAAACAGCATAAGGCCACAGTACGCCTGTCTGCCCTGGGAACAACTGCCAATAAGGGCACCAGTTTTGGGTCCTGTTCCAACACTTTCAAAACGCACCCTTCCTTCCTTCCTTCCTTCCTTCCTTCCTTCAAGTAATCACTGATCTAACGCGATTAGATTGGTCAAACCAAGCTGCCTCACTGCATTGCTTTCACTGATCAAGTCCTGACAGATGGGTGATTTCCTCAAGCAGGGGAAGGAGGAAGGACGCAATTGAAAAGCATTCAAACAGGCCCTTGTTTTGAACTCTCCTTGGTGAGGTGGAGCGAGGACATGCTTACAAATGAACTAACTGAGCAAGCAGTGTCAAACATATTAGGTAACACCAATGGGGGAGCGTTCAATAGGGTGAACACGCCATTGTCTCCCTCTTTCCACTTGGGAGAACATTCTCTGAGGGTCCAAGCACCGAGGACAACCTCTTCAGATCCCTCGCCAGAGACATTTAAATGACTTAGCCTCCGGGAAGTGTTTAAAAGCAGTCTGCCCCAAAAAACCTTAAATTACCCCCATTATTTCACACCAGGAAGAGAAACTGCAGTGTTCTTAACCAATAGTTAACTCAACTGTTAGTTTTAACTACATTTTGCTGTACTGCAGCTCAGTGGCAGTTAAACTAAATGCCTAAATCTTAGTAGTGCTTTTTAGCCGTTAACTACTTGTTTGCCATGTAGTGGGATACTGAGATACTGGAACAACTCAATACATTTTCCCCCAAAACAACGAAAATAAAAAAGGAATTTAACTGTAATTCCAGGCGTTGAACTTCAAATTTCCTTTTTTACTATTTCTTCCCTCACTTCTTCCCGTCTCCTCATTGGTCCACCTTTCCTTCTCTCTCCGAATGTTTCAGTCACACGTACGCAAATGTGGAATGTCACGAAAATAGCTTTAATTTGACAAACTATATTTCTCTCAAGGGTAGCTTCAGCGCAGTTCAACTTCTTCCCTTGTGAAGTAATTGGTAATTGAGTTAAATACATCCTCAGAGTAGCTTCCCCTACACTGGCTTTTAGAAGGAGTCTCAGTGTCTGTCCATGCCAGCTGTACCAGACCGGATGGGAACGTTCAATGTACATGTCTGACAAAAAATAGCAACACAAACTACTGTTTCCTTCCCTTTCTCTCTGTGACTGCGTCTAGGATTTATTCTTATATGGAGTCTTACTTTGGGCGAACGTGCTTTGGTCGAGTCTCTGGATCAGAGCGTCTGCTAAACGGCTCAAATGTAAATGTTAAAAAAACAAAGCAGACAGAGTCTAATGTTTAATGGAAATGTCAGTGAAGAAGATACTCTCTGAGGCTTTCTCCTAAAGGAGAGTGAGATGGACGATGGAGATAAAAGATTAGTAGAACCATCACAGTGGCCGCCATGACACAGAGGATGATTAAATAACCACCACAGAGGCCTCAAATCACCGAGAAGGAGCACCTGCAGGCCATGGGGACATCATCCTGTCTAGAGAGGAATCACAGAGAAGGAGTATTACCTCTGAATGAATGAACAGACACCAGTTCAATCTGGGACTACAATTCCCAGATGATGCCAGTTCACCAATTACAGTTAGGATTTCTATTGAGACCATAGAGACTGAAGAGGCTGCAGGACGTGATCCAGACAAGGTGGCAACTGGCAACTACAGAACCCACTACCAC
>NC_139668.1:19878868-19883868 GCF_951799395.1 Argentina silus
CTATGACATCATCCTCCCAGACAGATTAGAGACGCCTCCCTCTCAGCTTCACCCCATCAGTCCATCAATATCCCTCCCCATCAGTCATCTGCTGACCTGTCAATCAATATTCCTCCCCATCAGTCATACGCTGACCTGTCAATCAATATCCCTCCCCATCAGTCACCACTGAACCTGCACCTTCGCCAGGGGAGGCTGGCGGAGGTAGAAATCGGAGAACAGGCTCATTGTAATGCATGGAATGGAATTAGGAATGGTATCAATTGGTATCACGTGACACCATTCCTTATTCCATTCCATGCGTTAAAATAAGCCTGTCCTCCGATTTCTACCTCCACCAGCCTCCCCTGGCGATGAATGAATGCGTCCTCTGCCAGTGTTGGGTACCTTTGCTTATCACTACATGCTGTGGGAACTCAAACACTGTGATGACCAGCTGTCACTGGTTAACTAACCACGGTGGGAGGCATGTCTGTCTATCATGAGAAGAACACAACATGTCACAGCTTCATAGGTGAACAATGACAGAGCTCCACAGACTGGTTGTAGTAGAGCATGTGTTTCCTGGACCTAGGCGAGAGCTTTCTAGGTAAACACTGTAAAAGCTGGGGGGAAAAGCTGAGGGAAAAGCTGAGGGAAAAGCTGAGGGAAAAGCTGAGGGAAAAGCTGAGGGAAAAGCTGAGGGAAAAGCTGAGGGGAAAAGCTGAGGGGAAAAGCTGAGGGGAAAAGCTGAGGGGAAAAGCTGAGGGAAAAGCTGAGGGGAAAAGCTGAGGGAAAAGCTGAGGGGAAAAGCTTCAAAGCGTCATTGGAGTATGAGTCATAGTAGTTGTGTCTGCAAATAAAGAGGATAATGAGTCCCTGGTCGTTGTCTCTCTCTGGGTCCTGCAGGGAGCGGATACACCCAGGAGGACACCTCAGATCAGCTGATCTCTGAGTTAGAGCAAAGCTGCAGTCTAGTCTGTGTGGTGTGTGTGTGTGTGTGTGTGTGTGCGTGCATGCGTGTGTGCGTGCGTGTGTGCGTGCGTGTCTGTGTGCGTGTCTGTGTGCGTGTGTGTGTGAACACGGTATGTTGATGAGCACATGTGAAAGACAGAGAGAGAACTGACAGCGTCATGCAAACTAGCAGAGAGGTGAGAAGGCCTTGTCAATCCTGGGACTATCCTTCTACAGCAAGTCCCTGACAGTGAGCCAGATCTGGGCCACCTGTAAAGATCTGCCCCCCCTGCGCCCCAGGCCATAATATGTTTAATAGAGTCTAGATGAGAATCAGGGGTGAACTCTAAATACACATGAACTCAGATTTTCTCTCACACAGAGGCTGGTGTCACCTACTGTAAACAGAACACACAGGACAGCGAATTTGTTAGAAACAAGGGGAGGCTAGTGGAGGTAGAAATCGGAGGACGGGCTCATTGTAATGCTATTTGGTACAATTCCTCAGTTTGACACCATTCCTAATTCCATTCCATGCATTACAATGAGCCCGTCCTCCGATTTCTACCTCCGCCAGCCTCCCCTGGTGCAGAGGGGATGTCTGAATGTGTCCTCTGCCGGGGCAGGTTGCCCGTCAATGACCTGTGAGGTGCTCATACGTTACATAAGGGATGTACCATGTCGGTCATTTCAGACTGTCTGTCTGCCACGGAGGGTGTGTCTGGCCACGCTGTGTGGGGTGAGCAGAACAGTAGGATACATAACATCTGCTCATCACCAGAGTACTTGACTGATTCATCGACACGGTACTGTATGTATTTGATGCATTATGCAGTTTGGAATGTATCATTTGTCTTTGTAAGATAGTTTTGGCCGACTGAACTCCCTCAAAAACATCACTGAACATTACACACAGTAGCCAAATATTGTAGTGTAAGCAGATCAAGTGACCCTGAGATGTTCTCTCTCTCTCCCTCCCTCTCTTTCTCCCCTCTCTCTCTCTCTCCCCCTCTCTTTCTCCCCTCTCTCTCTCTCCCCCTCTCTCTCTCTCTCTCTCTCCCCTCTCCCCTCTCTCTCTCTCTCCCCCTCTCTTTCTCCCCTCTCTCTCTCTCCCCCTCTCTCTCTCTCTCTCTCTCCCTCCCTCTCTCTCTCCCTCCCTCCCTCTCTCTCTCTCCCCCTCTCTCTCTCCCCCTCTCTCTCTCTCTCTCTCTCTCTCCCCCTCTCTCTCTCTCTCCCCCCCTCTCTCTCTCCCCCTCTCTCTCTCTCTCTCCCCCCCCCCTCTCTCTCTCCCCCTCTCTCTCTCTCTCTCTGTCCCTCTCTCTCTCCCCCTCTCTCTCTCTCTCTCTGTCCCTGCAAAACAAGGCTCTCTGTTTTCACTCAGCATAGAGACTTAATAATATTCCATGACTGAAACTTTCCCTTCTCCCAATACACACCAGGACCAGGACCACTTCCAGTGCCATGACAGAGAGAAGGATTGAGGGAATGGGGGGGGGGGCTATGGGAAAATACTGCGGCCCTGAACTGTCCCATGTCCCCACTTCGTTTCCAATCAATGTGATGTTTTCAACGGCTCACCCTGTTGGATGGCCGTTCCATGGACTGTGAATGAGGTTCTACAGTGAATGTGCTGATTGATGCTAATTGGATCACGTCAGTGAATGATTGACAGCACACTGCCAGCCCGCCCACTGTGGAGTTCACAAGGCTTTCCATTAGGGCCATTACTGGTGGAGAGGCTGTGGGTAAAGAGTCCCATGGGAGGCTGTCCGTGTACAGAGGAGACCGCAGTAATCAACGGTCAGGTTGACCACAAGAACGGTCAGGTTCACCACTAGAACGGTCTGGTTGACCACTAGAACGGTCTGGTTGACCACTAGAACGGTCAGGTTGACCACTAGAACGGTCTGGTTGACCACAAGAAAGGTCAGGTTGACCACAAAAACGTCAGGTTGACCACAAGAACACTCAGGTTGACCACAAGAACACTCAGGTTGACCACAACAAGCAACATACCCAACATAACGCATGGAATGAGGAATGGCATCAGACACGTGTGTTACGTGTTTCAGCTTCAACAGATCCACATCAACAGCTCTGACTTCCTGTATGAATGGGGTCATGTCATGAAGTGAAAGGGATATTGTAGAGTGCTAAAACACTTTGTTTAAATATGCATGTTTTTTTATTTTATGTATCATTAGAATAACATGCATATCTCACATAGCTTGCATGGCCTCGTAAACGGTCCAGAATGTCCAGATGGAGATTAGTGGGAAGCTCCTAGTCACAACCAGCTACAACCACACTATAAATAGTGATACCATGCTTCCAGGGGAGGCTGGTGGAGGTAGGAATCGGAGGACGGGCTCATTGTAATGAATGGAATGGAATGAGGGATGGTATCAAACTGAGGAATGGTATCATTTACCGTTCCTCATTCCATTCCATGCATTATATTGAGCCCGTCCTCCGATTTCTACCTCCGCCAGCCTCTGTGTGAGAGAAGGTTAGAGTTCAAGTGTGTCCTGCGCGGACCTACTGCCCAGTGTGTGTGTGTGTGTGCATGTGTGTGTGTGTGCGTGTGTGTGTGTGTGTGTGTGTGTGTGTGTGTGTGTGTGTGTGTGTGTCTTTAACTGATGCTATTTTGGAGAGCAAGGTCATGTTACAGTACATGACACTAATCTGAGACATAGACTGGAAGTTCTCTTTACAACTAGTCAGTGGTCCTAACACAGAACAGTGATTCACCACGCAAATATACCTCAATATACCTCACTATACCTCAATATACCTCACCCTTTTAACTACAGATGATCCCTATTGCTATTTACAACACACACACACACACACACACACACACACACACACACACACAAAGTTCACAGTGCACTCCCAACTCAAAGCCACTCAGGGTCTGTACATGTTTAACAGTGGCCGGGTTATGAGTGTGTGTGTGTGTGTGTGTGTGTGTGTGTGTGTGTGTGTGTGTGTGTGTGTGTGTGTGTATAGTTACATGTTTTTTCAGTGGCCTGGTTAACTAACTTTGCTAGTTGTTTGTTATCTAGGAGGGGGACGGGGGCGGAATTCCATTCAAATGACCCTTTAGCTGGGCGGACTGTGTAGAGTTCCTGCACTTAACTAAGCAAACACACACGGATCTCTGGGATCAGCCAGGGTTCTAGAACATCCTTTGTCCTCCTCGCCCCGGCCGTGGTTCGGCACAGGGCTGAAATGACACAACTGACAGATGGGCTGGAACTGAGGCATGATGGGAGATGAGGTCACTGACTTCCTGAGGGACTCCACCTCCACCTGAGATGACCCTGCTTCTCTAGGAAGTGTGTGTGTGTGTGTGTGTGTGTGTGTGTATACACTCCGGTCTGTGTACAATAAAGCAAATCAAAATTATATGGATTTAACCTCAAATTGGGCTCTGAAGAACCAGTGATGTTAACGCCTGACTTGTGAATATGAATCCCATTAGATACACGGAGCCTTTGACAGGTGGGGTTCAAACCTGGGTCTCACACATGGAAGACACAAGCATCTACCATTAAGCCAAGGGGACATCCTGAAGATGTCTCAGACAGGGCTACCTCACCACGAGAGCGTGATACCACACCACCTCCGCTACATGTCCATAGGCATAAGCCAGGCCTAAATACAGACTGAAGTCGTTCCAAATAAGATGTCATTCATATCGACCCTCAGTCAAAGTAAAAGGTCTTCCTTCCAACCAGAATAACTTTGAGACTGACTGAGTGACTGACTGCCTGCCCAGGGATATATCTGTATTGAGTATTTAAAGTTGTGCAGAGTGTGAGTGTTCAATACTAATATAACTGTTCAGTTATTAACACGACAGAGAGTTAGCTGCATTACCTACGGCTCCATCATTCTGCACACGTCACCACCCGCTGTGACACTTATCACGTCCTGCAAATGGAACACACAAGACAGCTAATGTGTCAGAAACAAGGGGAGGCCGGTGGAGGTAGAAATCGGAGGACGGGCTCCTTTTGTAATGTGTGGAATGGAATGAGGAATGGTATGAAACACATATT
>NC_139668.1:19888868-19894999 GCF_951799395.1 Argentina silus
CACTCCTGTTTCAGCCGAGATAACACATCATTCAACCTCAGTTACAAATGATTAACATAATACGCAAAGAAACATGCACAACAAGATCACCACCACAGCTACTTTACGGCTCAAACCTCTTCTGCTTCATCTCTCTTCTTCTGTTGATTTCACAGTTTGTTGATTCTGAATGGTCAACAAACAGTCAACAGACAAATCTGAAGTACATAACAGAACTAAAACATCCACTTTGGACGCCAAGACTTGTTGCGTCATCAATGGAACCTTCCTGGAGGGAAAGTGTGCTTGGAAAGCGTGTCTATGTGTCAATCTCTACATCAGCATACTACCTAGGATACTACCTAGGATACTACCTAGGATACTACCTAGCATAGTACCTAGGATACTACCTAGCATAGTACCTAGGATACTACCTAGGATACTACCTAGCATAGTACCTAGGATACTACCTAGCATAGTACCTAGGATACTACCTAGCATAGTACCTAGGATACTACCTAGCATACTACCTAGGATACTACCTAGCATAGTACCTAGGATACTACCTAGGATACTACCTAGGATACTACCTAGCATAGTACCTAGGATACTACCTAGCATACTACCTAGGATACTACCTAGCATAGTACCTAGGATACTACCTAGCATACTACCTAGGATACTACCTAGGATACTACCTAGCATACTACCTAGGATACTACCTAGCATACTACCTAGCATAGTACCTAGGATACTACCTAGCATACTACCTAGGATACTACCTAGGATACTACCTAGCATACTACCTAGGATACTACCTAGCATACTACCTAGCATACTACCTAGGATACTACCTAGCATACTACCTAGCATACTACCTAGGATACTACCTAGCATACTACCTAGGATACTACCTAGCATACTACCTAGGATACTACCTAGCATACTACCTAGGATACTACCTAGCATACTACCTAGGATACTACCTAGCATACTACCTAGGATACTACTGAAGGAGTAAAGGAGTGAATAAGCCATGCATTCTATGTCGTGTATTAGAACATAGTCCTTTGTCTGAGTCCTCTCAGTCTTTCTCATCCAGAAGAGAGAGAGACAGCGAGAGAGAGAGAGAGAAAGCGAGAGAGGGAGAGAGAGACAGAGAGAGAGAGGGAGAGAGAGAGAGGGAGAGAGAGAGAGAGAGAGAGAGAGAGAGAGAGAGAGAGAGAGAGAGATGTACTAGAATGACCTATCATCAAAGCAGGAAATGGAAACACAAGGCCACTGATGGAACATTAATCATCTTCAAGGTGCTTGTGTGTGTGTGTGTGTGTGCGTGCGTGCGTGTGTGCGTGTTACAGTGAAGGCTATGTAAACACATGTGCTTGTAACGACATCTGTACCCCTCCTGACCGACAGCCACACAGAAGAGGAAGTCTCTCCGCTTTCAGCCGACCCTCAATGACAACACCACCATCACACACACACACACACACACACGCTTCCCCGTGATTCAGAAAGTGTGACCCAATCCACTCCTGAAACAGTCACACGCGCTCCATCGCAGAGCAGATACTGCATGTGTTGGGCCGATGTTTACACATCTGGACATCTGGTAAACAAACCCCGCCCCCGGGGCGCTTCGTGGCGTAGCACACTAACTCGCTCACCACGTAATCGCAAGGTTCCTGGTTCGATTCGGACCCTCGACCTATCCTGCATGTCATCCCTCCTCTCTCTCTCTCTCCCATCCTTCCTGTCAACCTCTACTATCTCTGTCCCAATAAAGCAGAAATGCCCTAAAAACATATTTAAAAAAAAGAAAAAAAACTCCCCCAACATACTGTATCTAATAGGCACACAAACACGACCGTTGTTTCTGTGTCCCACGGCAACGGTCAGAATGTCTCGATGCCACATCTGTCTGTGATTGGTGCAGCTGGCTTCACTGGAGAAATAGGAGAAATTCCCCCCAGAAGGAGAAAAATGCAGACATTGGCTAATTGTGAAATTTTCCCCAAAATAAACCTCTTCATGTCTGGTATGTGAGACTGGGTCAACATCAAGAGTCTTTTGAGAAGCGATTTGTGTACATCAACTGGAGCAGTCTGAGGACATGGAGCCCAGAGACAAGGTCAAACCCCCTCTGTCTCTCTGGTCCAACAGGCACAGTGAGGGTGTAAGCTGTCCAGTGCAGTGTGTGTGTGTGTGTGTGTGTGTGTGTGTGTGTGTGTGTGTGTGTGTGTGTGTGTGTGTGTGTGTGTGTCCATTCGCATGTCTTGGACCACTGCCCACTGCGTTCTCATCTCTGGTCACCAGATGGCCTCTCTCAAAAGAAGACTCTCACTTCTGTCTCTCTCTTTGTTGAAGCGGGCCTCTGGGACTGACTGACTGACTGACTGACTGACTGACTGACTGACTGACTGACTATCTATCTCATGCCTCAGTAAATACAAGCTCACTGCACTGACTGCAGCACAGAGGCTCCTCTGTGTTGTTTCAAGAGAAAGAAAGAGGATCAAACTAAATCTTTAAGAACATTACCCCTGACTGCTCACTGGCGGTTCCCATGTATTCATTCCGACCTGTCGGGGAAACAACGTTCTTTTTGTTGGTCCTCTGCAATCAATGTGATTGATGCTACGCTAGCAGGCTGAATGCTAATAGGCAGGGGAGAGCCTGATGGCTTTGGAGATGGACCCCGTCCAAGCTGTCTTGTAGGAGGGGACGGGGGGCAGGGACAGAGACAGGGACGGGGAGAGGGGCAGGGAAAGGGACAGAGACAGGGACGGGGAGAGGGGCAGGGAGAGGGACAGAGACAGGGACGGGGAGAGGGGCAGGGAGAGGGACGGGGAGAGGGGCAGGGACGGGGGCATGGAGAGGGGCAGGGACAGGGACAGAGCCAGGGCTAGTGCAAGGGCCAGGGACAGGGCCAGGGACAGGGACAGGGACAGGGACAGGGACGGGGAGAGGGACGGGGAGAGGGGCGGGGAGAGGGGCAGGGACGGGGGCATGGAGAGGGGCAGGGGCAGGGGCATGGAGAGGGGCAGGGGCAGAGCCAGGGCTAGTGCAAGGGCCAGGGACAGGGACAGGGACAGGGAGACAGGGGCGGGGACGGGGACGGGGACGGGGACGGGGACGGGGACGGGGACGGGGACGGGGATGGGGAGAGGGAGAGGGACGGGGACGGGGACGGGGACGGGGACGGGGACAGGGACAAACATCAAGGTGTTACCTAGGAAATGTTGCAGAACACTGCATCACTACTATAATAACCATTCCTCACTAGGAAGCCAGCCCCTTTCAGGTTGTTTATCCGCTTTGCACTGTTTACACGGTTGTTTAAGGACAGAACAAGCTACTCAAGTCAACACATTTCCATGCAAGGCATTCTGGGTGGGCTTTTTTACATTTTACATTGTTTGGCTTCTAAGGGTTAAGGACAGAACAGAACAGGACAGAACAAACTAAGTATTTGGGTATACAGTCTTATTTGAAAGCTAAAGACATAGACACACACACACACACACACACACACACACACACACACACACACACACAGACAGACACACACACACATACACACCCGCCTATACATAATACAGCCCCCATAAGCATACTGTACTCACACTGTTCTACTAGTACTTTACTTTGGCTGCTGCCCCCTTGTGGTGAGTGTGAGTATTACTGAGGAGCCTTGATATGTACAGTAAGCACAGCAGAATCCCTCTATGTATGTAGCAGAGGTGATTAGGAGGTAGCCCTGCCTGAGACACTTGTGTCTCCCATGTGGGAGACCTGGGCTCGAACCCCAGTTCTTCCCAGTCAGAGGAGGTGTCTGAAGTTGGGTTGAAATAACGGTATCTGAAACTATTGATGAATAATGGAGGAGAAAGTAAAATTCTGTGAGTAGTTCTCTTAGTTTGAAGTCAATAATTGATTAGATTCCAGAACATTCAGAGCAGGTTAGAAAAATCCCTGAGCTTTTTCTGAGAATGTGAGACAGAGAAGTGGAGAGCAACATAAGCAGGACTCAACTTTCCATATCATATACACACACCTCCAGGGTACACACACACACACACACACACACACACACACACACACACACACACACACACACACACACACACACACTGTATATGATGCTAGAAGACGTCAGTCATTGATTGACAGATATTGTAAATGAGGAATGAAAGTAATAATAATAAAGTTCTGTATCTTAAAGTGGCTCATTAAGTCACTCAGTCCCCATCTATTAATGCCCCAGAGCCAAATGCCTTATCTATTAATGCCCCAGAGCCAAATGCCTTATCTTTTAATGCCCCAGAGCCAAATGCCTTATCTATTAATGCCCCAAAGCCAAACCGCTGCACTCCAGAATGGCCTTGCATTCCTGGCATACTGAAGGGCCTCTAAGAGACATCCCAGCCTGCTGATAGGGCACTGTAACGGGAGGGGGGGGAGCACTGGAGGGGGAGGAGGGGGAGGAGCACTGGAGGGGGAGGAGCACTGGAGGGGGAGGAGGGGGGGGAGCACTGGAGGGGGAGGAGGGGGAGGAGCACCTAGAAATAGGATGTGTAGAATGGACGTAGAATGGACTGCCTGGACTTCACCACCCAGCCTGGACTTCACCACCCAGCCTGGACTTCACCACCCAGCCTGGCTACCACCCAGCCTGGACTTCACCACCCAGCCTGGCTACCACCCAGCCTGGACTTCACCACTCAGCCTGGACTTCACCACCCAGCCTGGCTACCACCCAGCCTGGACTTCACCACCCAGCCTGGACTTCACCACCGCCCAAGTCCCGTATGAGTGTCAGGCTGCATGATGACCAACTGCCCCGCCCGTCTCTGGCCGTTGTGTCCGTGAGTGAGTGTCAGGCTGCAGCCGTGGCTGTCTGACACACGGCCCGCCAGCGAGACAAGGTCTACTGAGACGAGGTCTACTGAGACGAGGTCTACTGTGACAAGGTCTACTGAGACGAGGTCTACTGAGACGAGGTCTGCTGAGACAAGGTCTACTGAGACGAGGTCTGCTGTGGCTCATTCTCATCATAACCCTCCCTCTTATCTACAACAGTCACTGTGACCTCTGACCCTGGACATCCCGTCATGTTGACACGCCCCCGGGGGTCATGACATTTATTCTCAGTCAAGATCCAGACAGATACTGGGAATGTGCTTCATTCATAAAGTGCTTTGGTACCGATTCCTTTCTGTGAATCATGGAAACATCTGCACACTCGATGGTGTCACCGCAGGTGGAAAAACATTCGGCCGCAGAGGACAAAGTAAGCAGTGTTGCATGGAGGTTATTTTGGCATAGTTGCATCCCTGTTTCTTTCTGCCAACATCTTTAAGGGGATTTCAAACCGATCAAAAATGAGTTTGGTCTCATCTATCACACAGATCATATAAACATCGATGAACATCTTTAACGCTCTTGCCGAAGACATTCCCTCACATATGCCAGTTAGCTGACACCTTCATCCATTTTAGCTGACTTACATTGCAGTGAGTGCATACATTTCAGTATAGATGGTCCCAGCAGGAATCAAACCCACAACCTAAGCGTTGTTAGCTCCATGCTCTACCAACTGGGCCACAGAGGACCTCTTCACTGTGTGACGGGCGGGTTTTGAACCGCGGTCTCCCACATGGAAGACCCAAGCGTGTACCATTAGGCCGAGAGGACATCCTCAAGGTCTGAGGGGTGACAGTTGAGTTCATACATCTCAGACGGGGCTACCTCATCATGACAGCGTGATTCCACACCACCTCTGCTACAGCTGAAAGGGAGACGAGGCTGCACTTCTCCAATACAGCCACAGGGTGATGGCCAAGACTGTCTTACTGTAGGGACAGCTATCCCAGCACAGGCAACAGAGAGCCAGCATTTAGTCATGACCCAACAGAAACAGCAGCCAGCACTTAGTCATACCCCAACTGAAACAGCAGTCAGCATTTAGTCAGGTCCCAACAGAAACAGAAGCCAGCACTTAGTCACACCCGAACAGACACTACAGCTTGAACTATTTGAATATGAGCGCAGTAGTGTGCATCTGGTTTTGAGTGAATACAAATAAACAGAAATAGGTTTATAGGGGAACCTTTATTGCATGTTGTCGACTTTATGTTTTTCATGTCGCC
>NC_139668.1:19895199-19970199 GCF_951799395.1 Argentina silus
GGGAGAGAGAGAGGGAGAGAGAGAGGGAGAGAGAGAGAGAGAGAGAGGGAAAGGAGAGGGAGAGAGAGAGAGAGAGAGGGGGGGGAGGAGATGGGGGGGGGGAGATAGAGAGAGGAGAGAAAGAGAGAGAGAGAGAGAGAGAGAGAGAGAGAGAGGGAGAAAAGAGCGAGAGAGAGAGAGAGAGAGAGAGAGAGAGAGAATCCAGCTCATCTTTTCTCTCTGTCCGCCTCCACTTAGTACAGTGGGAGGAAATGAACCTTTTGTTGCCTCGTTACTGTTGGTAACAAAGGCCCTCCCTCATCCCGAGGCCTGAGCCAGCCCAGAATGTCTCTATCCAACACTGCATCAAACTCCTCACACAGACAATGGCCTCACAGTGCTTTGCCAGCTACACTAGATCCACTGGAATTGTACTAGCTGTACCAGACAGAACACTGTTTACATTCTGTGTGTGTGTTGGGCGGAGGGTTCGAATCCAAGTGTCCCACGTAGACACAAGTGTCTACCATTAGGCAAGAGGACATCCTCAAGGTCCAAGTGACACTTGAGGTTAATGTGTCACAGGCAGGGCGACCTCCAAACCACCTCCGCTACATGTGGAACTGTTAAAGATCAGATTCCTTCATTCATTGGAAGGGGCTGGACTGAGACAATAGTGGGGTCGCTAGACAGGCCAAACGTGTAACATAAACTACAAGACTAAATATCTAAATATTATAATTCTGCCAAAACAATGGTATACCTTACTGGGGCTAATCAAAGATGTAGGGAATGCCAGGGGGAAACGGGCAGGGCAGTGTAGAAGGGATTAAAACGAGCATTTCATCCATCTCACTCTCCACTGATGGTTGAACAGACACTTAATAGTCAAATCAAAATCAAATAAAAGTTTATTTTGATCTAATCACTCATTAATTGTAAATTGCTATTTAGATTTCACACCATCTGAATCTTATCTACCCTACCGAACTTAATATAAACATGTCGGGTTTGTTGACTTTGACTTGCGTCAAATGGAGTGAAATGTGCTGACTCCGTCATGAGAACGGCTGTATGTGCAGACGGAGAGTGACCTCTAAAGGCTGAAGGAGGAATTGCAGGCTCAACTCCAGGGGGGTGATGGCCGCTCGTAGCGGATGCTATTATTATTCGCATAACTTCAACATCCATTTTCTTCTGCCAGTTCCTCAGCTGAAACAGGTTATACAAAAACATGTGTCTTTTTCACTGTAACTGCAATACAGTGGTGCAAGAGGACATGCTTACCTGGCTTTGAAGCTTTGACTTTGAATGCTTCTCCAGTGCTGCAATGAAAGCATGAAATGTTAATACAAAAAAAACAGATCTACCATTTACTGTATTCAACCAGGTAAGACCGGTGAGGTTTGAAGAAAAGGATACCCAGCTGAAAACATAAGCTGTTGACATGGACTTTGACAAGAACTAAATGATAATGGACGTCGAATAGAACAACTAGAAGAATAGCCATCTAGGAAGTATAGAGTGGGTGAAATGTTGAGGCCTGGGCCATAAACTACTGGATGACAGGAGAGGCTGGTGGAGGCAGAAATCGGAGGACGGGCTCATTGTCACGCATGGAACAGAATGCATGGAATGGAATCCACAGAATTCTAACTCCACCAGCCTCCACTGCCGGATGATGATGAAGTCACTGAATACTGCAATCATCCCCACACAGGTATGGAGTGCAGAGATTGGTCAAATCTCAAAAGTCTTTCCTTGATTCCTCGAGTCCTCTCCTCGCCTCCTTTGTAACATTGGAGGAGAAGGTCAGGAGTGAGGAACCTCAGACCTTCTGCCCCAATGAACATTGAGAAGGAAGCAAGGATAGAGGATGCAAGGAAGCAAGGATAGAGGACACAAGGAAGCAAGGATAGAGGACGCAAGGAAGCAAGGATAGAGGACGCAAGGAAGCAAGGATAGAGGACACAAGGAAGCAAGGATTGAGGACTCAAGGAAGCAAGGATAGAGGAAGCAAGGATAGAGGACACAAGGAAGCAAGGATAGAGGACGCAAGGAAGCAAGGATAGAGGACGCAAGGATAGAGGATGCAAGGAAGCAAGGATAGAGAATGCAAGGAAGCAAGGATAGAGGAAGCAAGAATAGAGGCCACAAAGAAGCAAGGATAGAGGACGCAAGGAAGCAAGGATAGAGGACGCAAGGAAGTAAGGATAGAGGATGCAAGGAAGCAAGGATAGAGGACGCAAGGAAGCAAGGAAAGACTTTTGAGATTTGGCCACACATGAGACAGCAAGTCAGAGAGACTTTCCCTTCAAACATGCCAAGTATATAGCATGTCATTAAGCGTCCAATCTACATAGTTATTACTGTCAATAAACATGTCCCAGGAATTCTTTGGATGTTTAATCAACGAGATCTTACATGTTAAGCGTTGAGAAGGGAGTTATTTCCACCAGAGGAGACACTAGTTTAACTCCACATTGACTCAGAGCAGCATGTACACATGGGCTGTATCACCAGTGGTTGAGGGTACATTCAGACAGCAGCACACCCACCAGCTCAACCACTCAGAGGTTGCAGTGCCAGTGAAACCCAGCTATTTCTGGAAAATGTGGAAAAACGCAGTCTCTCGGAAACCCTAACAATTTACAATTAAGGAGGAAAAAAAGAAGGCAAAAAAAGCTTTCCACTGCAGAAGCTTCCTCTTTCAGTTCTGTAAGTCGAGCTTGTACTCGAGTTGAGTTGGGAACCTCACTGCAGCGCAAACCAGGGGAGGCTAGTGGAGGTAGAAATCGGAGAGACGGGCTCATTCTAATGCATGGAATGGAATGACAATGAGCGGTCCTCCGATTTCTACCTCCGCCAGCCTCCCCTGGTGCAAACTCATGTTCAATTCTCCAGTGATGGCTTCCGGCGGACCATCACCTAGGTCGGTCAGGAGGGGGGGGGGGGCGGTCACTTGACTTACCTGTCAGGTATCTCTCCAGGTAGGGTGAGGAGCTGTGGGTCCGAGCGGTGCAGCAGAAAAACAAGGCCCAGACCAGGAGGGTGGCCGTCACCAGAACCAGGACCCAGAGGAACCGGGCCAGAGCTGGGTTGGAGAAGGCCCAGGCGATCAGGGCTTCCATGGCTGATGTCTCTCCCTCTCTCTCTCTCTCTCTCTCTCTCTCTCTCTCTCTCTCTCTCTCTCTCTCTCTCTCTCTCCCTCCCTCTGTATCCCTCTGTCTCTCTCTCTCTCTCTCTCTGTATCCCTCTGTCTGTGTGTATGTGTGTGTGCTGGTCTCTGGTCTCCAGCGGAGCTCCTGTAGCAGTTTCCTCAGTTCCTGTGGGCTGAGCCTGTCCGTCTGGGGAGGCGCTGGGTCTCCAGCAGTGACAGCAGCAGCAGCAGGAGCAGCAGCCACAGATGGGTAGCAGCTGTCTCAGACTGAGCCCTCCTCAGGCCCCAGCCCACGTCAGCTCTGCACACACGCACGTGAGTGTGCGTGACTGTGACTGTGACTGTGACTGTGTGTGTGTGTGTGTGTGTGTGTGTGTGTCAGTGGGCGATGACTCGTTGTACGAGAGAGTGTACATGAAGAAAACTGCACAGGGGAGTGGTGAGGAGAGAGAGAGAGAGAGAGAGAGAGAGAGAGAGAGAGAGGGAGAGAGAGAGAGAGAGGGAGAGAGAGAGGGAGAGGCTTCAGCCCTGCTTAGAATAATGCCACTCCCAAGGTGTACATTATAGCACGCGCGCACACACACACACACACACACACACATACATACACACACACACGCGTGTGCACACTCACACTCACACACACACACACACCCAAACCTGTTTGCTAATAGTAAGGGTTGACTCAGCAATGCACCCGGGGCCCTTTCCCCTCTTAGTACAGCTGTAAAAGAGGGGGGGATGCTCACTGACAGGTTACCTGGAGAAGAGTTACCTGGAGAAGAGTTACCTGGAGAAGAGTTACCTGGAGAAGAGTTACCTGGAGAAGAGTTACCTGGAGAAGGGTTACCTGGAGAAGAGTTACCTGGAGATGAGTTACCTGGAGAAGAGTTACCTGGAGAAGAGTTACTTGGAGAAGAGTTACCTGGAGAAGTGTTACCTGGAGAAGAGTTACCTGGAGATGAGTTACCTAGAGAAGAGTTACCTAGAGAAGAGTTACCTAGAGAAGAGTTACCTGGAGAAGAGTTACCTGGAGAAGTGTTACCTGGAGAAGAGTTACCTGGAGAAGAGTTACCTGGAGAAGAGTTACCTGGAGAAGAGTTACCTGGAGAAGAGTTACCTAGAGAAGAGTTACCTGGAGATGAGTTACCTAGAGAAGAGTTACCTGGAGAAGAGTTACCTGGAGAAGTGTTACCTGGAGAAGAGTTACCTGGAGAAGAGTTACCTGGAGAAGAGTTACCTGGAGAAGAGTTACCTAGAGAAGAGTTACCTAGAGATGAGTTACCTGGAGAAGAGTTACCTGGAGAAGAGTTACCTGGAGATGAGTTACCTGGAGAAGAGTTACCTGGAGAAGGGTTACCTGGAGAAGAGTTACCTGGAGATGAGTTACCTGGAGAAGAGTTACCTGGAGAAGGGTTACCTGGAGAAGAGTTACCTGGAGATGAGTTACCTGGAGAAGAGTTACCTGGAGAAATGTTACCTGGAGAAGAGTTACCTGGAGGAGGATTGAAGCTGCATCAGTCAGCTTTTTACCCTTCCCTGGGCTCAATCTCCCTTGATCCCCTTAATCTAAGTGATGGTATTTATGTTGTTATTATTAACTTATTTATTTATTAAAGTGATCGTTAAACGTATCCTAGGATGTTTCCCCGAGGTGTGTTTCTAATATGTAACTACTACTACTGACTCCTACTTTAAAGTTACACCGAAAGGTTTCTCCAGTGCTATTAACATAAATATTTACACAAAGGAACGGTAGGATCATGTATACAGAGCAGAACCAGGAACTGGGCGTGGTCCAAAATGCATCCAATACCACGTCAGTGAAAAAACAACAACTTTATAAATGTAAACAGGATGAAGTGAAAAGCAACCACTGGTCACTGAATGACTGGTTAAAGTGGATACATAGGTTTGCTTGCTCTTTGGTGTGGTTTAAAGTGAAGCATATCTGGGTCCTCCTCTCAAACACATGCAGCCTCTCTCTCTCTCTCTCTCTCTCTCTCTCTCTCTCTCTCTCTCTTTCTCTCTCTTTCTCTCTCTTTCTCTGTGTCACTTGTGAGTCACTGTCACAACAGCCAGAACTTTCCATCCCAGCTCGTTTCCATGACAACAGCAGCATGACATTTCCACTTTAGCCCCAAAATTAACGGATCCCGTCGGGCAGTCCAACTGCCAGCTCTTTCCCCAACTTTTTGAGTCTTCTATCGGTTTTAGGGTACGGTTTTCTACAGGTTTTAGGGTACGGTTTTCTACAGGTTTTAGGGTACGGTTTTCTACAGGTTTTAGGGTACGGTTTTCTACAGGTTTTACGGTTAGGTTTTCTACAGGTTTTAGGGTACGGTTTTCTACAGGTTTTACAGTTAGGTTTTCTACAGGTTTTAGGGTACGGTTTTCTACAGGTTTTACGGTTAGGTTTTCTACAGGTTTTACGGTTAGGTTTTCTACAGGTTTTAGGGTTAGGTTTTCTACAGGTTTTAGGGTACGGTTTTCTACAGGTTTTAGGGTACGGTTTTCTACAGGTTTTACGGTTAGGTTTTCTACATGTTTTAGGGTACGGTTTTCTACAGGTTTTAGGGTACGGTTTTCTACAGGTTTTACAGTTAGGTTTTCTACAGGTTTTACAGTTAGGTTTTCTACAGGTTTTAGGGTACGGTTTTCTACAGGTTTTACGGTACGGTTTTCTACAGGTTTTAGGGTACGGTTTTCTACAGGTTTTAGGGTACGGTTTTCTACAGGTTTTAGGGTACGGTTTTCTACAGGTTTTACGGTACGGTTTTCTACAGGTTTTAGGGTACGGTTTTCTACAGGTTTTAGGGTACGGTTTTCTACAGGTTTTACGGTACGGTTTTCTACAGGTTTTAGGGTACGGTTTTCTACAGGTTTTAGGGTACGGTTTTCTACAGGTTTTACGGTACGGTTTTCTACAGGTTTTAGGGTACGGTTTTCTACAGGTTTTAGGGTTAGGTTTTCTACAGGTTTTTGGACTAAAACCTGCACAATACTCCTCAACCTCAGAGTATTATTTTACAGCTTGCATTGTTGATCTTTCACTATGGTGGGCCTTTAAAGGGGCAATTTGGGATTGGTACCATGGGATCCATTTTTTTACTTTTGAATGAATGATAGCCATTGATTCCTGAAAAGTATAACTTATAAATGCCTCATGAGCTTAATTCAACTATCTTACCCCGTCCAAACCTAAAATATAAGCTTGTTTTACTCCATGTAATTGTAAACAAACACTGTATAGCTTCCAAACATGGATAAAACTATCATTTTGATCTCATTGATGGTCGTTTATATGGAGGTATACTGCCCTCTAGTGATCATAAATCGTAATGATCCCAGAGACCCCACTTCTAAAACATGTACAGTCTGGCTCTAATGTATACTACTGTACTGTATGAATGTGCCTCTCAATCATCCTCAGCCAATAATTAAAACCAGGTGACATGCTGTTTATTGTACGACAGGGTGTCCAAGCCCGCTGATGATATTAAACTAGCTGTAGTTTCTTAACTCAGCATTCCAAGAGTGCGTTAGTGTTTCATGTGGTGTTTACCTAGCAACAACACTTTCATTGGCTACAAAATGAAGCATCATCATTTATGGTGTATTTTTGGTGAATAAAGTCACGCCTTGGCACTCTGGAATGTTCAGCTCTTGGCCAACTCTTTGGGCACACACATAAATCCCCGTTCACACAAAACCTATTTACACAGAGTCATTTCCTGGTAATTTACCAGTATTTTACCGTTACTGTGTTGTCTGTGTAAACTGAGCTGGGACAGGGTATACCGCTAAACCTTGTACCTGTGGTATACCTAGTCATGCTACCGGTACTTTCCCGGTAAGGGGGCTGTGTCAATGGGGCAGAGGTAAAATGCAGGTAATACCCACCCCAACCACTTTACCTGCATTGCGCTGTTGTGTGTTAACAGTGCCTTACCTGCAAAAACCAGGTAAATCAAGGGCTGTCGGGGCCAGACGAGAAATGCAGGTGAAGATTTTGTAGAACTGTTTTTTATCGGCTTCTCTGTGTGAACCGAGTTACAGAGAAAAAGTAGCATTTCTAAACGGTAAACGCACATTTATAACAAACACAGCCCTTCTCTGCACTGTTGTCAACAATGATTTAACTATCTCTCTCTCTCTCACTATCTCTCTCTCTCTCTCTCACTATCTCTCTCTCTCTCTCTCTCTCTCTCTCTCTCTCTCTCTCACTATCACTATCTCTCTCTCTGACTCCAAAAACCAAGGCCACAGTTTTCAAGTTGTGCTGCCTCTGCCTGTTAACCTGCCCCAGGACCAGGGGGTCTGACCTGTTAACCTGCCCCAGGACCAGGGGGTCTGACCTGTTAACCTGCCCCAGGACCAGGGGGTGTGACCTGTTAACCTGCCCCAGGACCAGGGGGTCTGACCTGTTAACCTGCCCCAGGACCAGGGGGTCTGACCTGTTAACCTGCCCCAGGACCAGGGGGTCTGACCTGTTAACCTGCCCCAGGACCAGGGGGTGTGACCTGTTAACCTGCCCCAGGACCAGGGGGTCTGACCTGTTAACCTGCCCCAGGACCAGGGGGTCTGACCTGTTAACCTGCCCCAGGACCAGGGGGTCTGACCTGTTAAGAGACATTTGCTGTGGTGAAAATAAGGATCAGTACATTAGATTTGTCTCCTCGTGTATTTAATATGTTCAATTGAAGGGTTAATTCTGTGTGTATTCCTCGTTGTATAAATGAACCTGTAAAATCAACACTGCTGCAAACTTTGAAAGAATTCTCTTGGGTGTCCCTTTGTTTAGTAATGTATTTATTGTGTGTACATATTTACAGCTGAATTACAGGCACAAAGTTACATCCTCATCATCACCCCACAGATATGATAACAGTACTCTGACATGAACAAGTGGTCTCCCAGACCCAGAGTAAACGCCCAAGCCCCAACACTAAATCACATTTCCAATGTCTGTTGGAGAAGATACAATTTAGTCCAGGGTCAGTCTTAATATATGTCTAGGGTCTGGATTAATCTGGGTCTAGGGTATGGATTAATCTGGGTCTAGGGTCTGGATTAATCTGGGTCTAGGGTCTGGATTAATCTGGGTCCAGGGTCTAGATTAATCTGGGTCTGGATTAATCTGGGTCTGGGTGGGAAAATGCCCCTTGGTGATTTGCTGCCACAGCGCAGAGCAGACAGTCTAGCTGCCCAGGTGTTTGGTGTGTCTTCCTTGTGCAATGAGTTTCCCGGTGGCTTTGCTGGTGAGGTCTACAGTGGCGAACGCCAAGGTTCTCCCTTGCTTCAGGACCTGGGCAGTAATCAGCAGGTCCTCGCCAACCTTGGCAGCATTCATGTACCTGACAGTAGCAGAGAGAGATTTTCCATTAAGTGTTTTGACAGGTTACCGGTTTAATCTGTAACTGTTTCATCTGTAACTGTTTCATCTTCCACACAACTCCCTGTGGAATGAGCTATATGTAGCAGGGGAGGCTCTTGGAGGATGAAATAAGAGGACTGCAATGCCTCATTCCATTCCATGTATTACAATGAGCCCGTCCTCCGATTTCTACCTCCACCAGTCTCCACTGGTAGGCAGGATATAAGACAAGGTTAGCATAGTAGTAATCACATCAGAACCGAAATAATTCTGCCCATTCCACGCAGCGTTCGTTTACTGACGTGATGTTCATGTCGACACTGACTCCCGGCGCACCGCGCTCGCTGTACATGATGGCCGTGGTGGAGATGACGTCGACCAGCGTCGCCGTCAGGCCGCCGTGCAGCGTGCCTCCTCGGTTGGTGTGCTCCTCCTCCACCTTCATTTCACACACCACTTTCCCCGGAGAAGCTGACAAAACGTCCACCTGAGGAGCGATTCATAATTCAATGATGACTGATGGATAGATGATTCACTTACTTAAACAAATGTATTTGTTGTAAGTCTCTTTGGATAAAGGCGTCTGCTGAATGCCATGACTGTAAATGTGTGACAACTGTCCTGCCACTGAGAAGGTTCCCCGCGCTGCGCCTGCCTCCTGAGGCTGACTGTCACTGCTGCTTTATTTTGGTTAAAAAACAACAACAACAAAGTTTTGGCTAGTAATACATCTGAGTGGCATGTCCACCAGATAACCTTGGCTGGTAGACCAAAAAGTTAATTTCATGCCCTGCGTGTCATTGCTACCTGCAGGAGCAGCGGTGTGGGTGTGGGTGTGGGTGAGGGGAGCCGTGGGTGTGGGTGTAGGTGTGGGTGTGGGTGCGGGTGTGGGTGTGGGTGTGGGTGTGGGTGTAGGTGTGGGTGTGGGTGCGGGTGTGGGTGTGGGTGTGGGTGTGGGTGTAGGTGTGGGTGTGGGTCGGAGACACCTCGGTACTCAGGTTGACAGTCATGAGAAACACTCAGGGGTTGAGTGTCACAGGTAACAAGATCGAAAACTCGTGAAATACATACAAGTGTAGGGTAAACATACCTTACTCAAAACTCTGTCAAACCCCGGAGTATCCACTATTGCTCGCATAATTAGTTTTATTGAGTTTAAAGACAGAGAAACCATGATTAATGCTGTCTGTGGTCAATGTCAACGGCAACCGGAGTTTGGCACTAACCGGAAACTGGTCCGTTGGCTATGTCTACCGGATTAAGAAACTATTTACAAAGTTCAGCTGTTGTAGTGGAGTCCTCTGAATGGGATAGTTTGTTTCACATTACTTCAGCAAGTTATAATATAACATAATCATAATACATTTGAGTCATGTTTACAACGACGGGTTATGGTATTTGTTTTGAGATGATTTCTGCGAGTAGATTTATGTTTATATAATTGTGTTTCGACCCGGACTGTTTTTCGAGGTGCATCTCCACGTAACAGTCAGGGTTAGGGTTAACGAGCTGTTTAGCTTTTAAGATGTTGTGTTGACAGTCTAGCACATACTTAGCATATACAGTACATCTCAAACATGAGTAATAAGTCCGGGTCGGAAAAACAGTCCGTTTCGACTAGTTTGGAAGAAACGAGGACTCGTCTCTGTGAAGAGTTTGTGACAGTCACTGGCTCGGACAGCGCCGTAGCTCAATGCTACCTCGCTGAAAATGACTGGGAGATGGAGGTAGTTTACTAGCTCGCTAACCACAAGCCAGCTCGGTAGCTGGACCATAGACTAATTACGAGCTGGACAGACATATTCAATACATATTCAACTGAACTGCCTTCTGCCTGTGAAGAATTGTAGCGCAGATCTTTGCTATAATCTACTTGTTTTGATAGCGAGTCAAGCTAATAGGGTTGTCGAGGTGTTATTGTTACTGCTGGGAAAGACAGCCGGCAAACGTCTTCACAGATGAATCTTTTCCTCCCTCCGTTTTAGAGAGCCTTGGACTCGTTCTTCGATGCTGACCTGGAGGCTGTTTTCGAAGTAGAGGATTCTCCAGAGAGAGACAGCCCAGACAGCCCCAAAATGAAGAGACAGAAGTTGGACAAACCATCCAGCAAACCTAAGGCAGACTGGTAAAACACTATACTTATAATATAAATGCAACCCTAACATCACAATATGCTCCAAAATCACAATATTTAGATCATATCTTACATCGGCCCGACCCTACAACCGACTCCAATTGGATCAGCAGTCAGGATCAGAATCAGTCATCTCGTTGAAGACATTTTACATTTCAGTCGTGTGTGTGTGTGTGTGTGTGTGTGTGTGTGTGTGTGTGTGTGTGTGTGTGTGTGTGTGTGTGTGTGTGACTGTGACATACACTAATCTGCCCTTTGACCCCGCAGCATTGACCTGACTGAGGATGAGCCCGCCTGCTCCAGCAGCTCCAGCTCTGTGGAAGCCAAAGCCAAACACAAAGCCTCGGCTGAGGGCCAGCAGCGGCAGCAGCAGGAGGAGGAGGAGGAGGATGGCAGGAAGCTCTCACTGATCTCCTGGAACGTGGACGGGCTAGACACAGTCAACCTGGGAGAGCGTGCCAGAGGCCTGTGCTCTTACCTCGTCCTGTAAGTCAGGGTTTGTCAACTCCGTTAGAGGCTACGGGCTGCACATTGCTGTTCTAGCCCAGCGCTAACAGCTGATTCGGCTCATCACCGGCCTGTGCCACCCTGGGGTGTAATCAGCTTGCATTTACATTCATGGCATTTAGCAGACGCCTTTATCCAAAGAGACTTACAACAAATACATTTGTCTCTAAGTAAGTGAATCATCTATCCATCAGTCATCATAAGATACAGTAATCAAGGCTCCCACCAGGGGCCACTGGCAGTCACAATGCTAGAACGCTAGGAAAAATGATTATTATTATTATTTATTTATTTATTTTATTAACAGGAGAGAAACTTGTACAGGGGGGGTAGTGGGGATGAAGAGGTCTTTAGGGTGTAGCCTGAAGACATGGGTCTTCAATCTACGGCGGTTAGGACGGGCAGCTAGGACTGGAGATGAGACTCACACTGATATGGCCACTGCACAGTACAATACACTGTGTTACAATGCATTAGAAGAGATTCTGTCTGTTTTCCATTTAATTGGTCAGACGATTGGCTGGTGAAGTGCAGTATTTGAACAGCGATCTCTCCTCTGCAGATATACCCCAGACGTGGTGTTTCTACAGGAGCTCATCCCACAGTATGTTCAGTACCTGAAGAAACGGGCCGTCAGCTACACCATCATTGAGGGTGAATAGTCGTACTACGATCCCTAAATATTGGTTGTTCCAATACCCACACTAGCCTACCACAACACCCACACTAGCCTACCACAACACCCACACTAGCCTACCACAACACCCACACTAGCCTACCAGAGAGAATGAAGCTGTGTGTTGATTTGACTTGGCTATGCTTTTCTTAGTGTGTATAATTTGCGTGGACATTGAAAGAGAGGTTTCTTAGTTTCTTAGTTTCTTAGCTCCAGTACCTGGGGACCCACACCACAGGACAGCACATGGATGTTTTAGCCTGATGTTAATAATTAATTAATAATAATGTTAATAATGTAGGGGCATTTAAAGCAGGCCTTAAGACATATTTATATACTTACTCTCTCTCTCTCTCTCTCTCTCTCTGCCCTTATGACAACAACATTGTGTTTCCTTGATACCAGGAAGTGAGGATGGCTACTTCACTGGCATTATGCTGAAGAAGTCCAGAGTGAAGCTGGTGAAGAGTGAGATCGTCAGCTACCCAACCACCCAGATGATGAGGAATCTGCTTGTTGCTCAGGTTGGTCCACAGTCTCAATGAAGAGGTCAACGAGAGGAATTGGGTTATGAGGAATACTGACGGTTTCTCTTGATATAACATATAATGTTGTGGTTTTATATGATGTATTGATTTCTGTATTTTACTGTGTTGTGTTTTTTGTATTTATATTGTGGACAGGGTGCACCCGCAAAAGAGGCCTTGGTCTCAGTGTGCCTCTCCTGTATAAATAAAGGTTAGATGATCTAAATGTTCTCTCTCTCTCTCTCTCTCTCTCTCTCTGCCTCAGGTGAAGTTCAAGGGCCAGGAGCTGTGTCTGATGACATCACACTTTGAGAGCTGTAAAGGCCAATCAGAAGAGCGGATGAAGCAGCTGAAGGTGGTCCTGAAGAGGATGAGGGAGGCGCCTGACGATGTCACGGTGCTCTTCGCGGGGGACACCAACCTGAGAGACAGCGAGGTAAGCTGATGCTCCACCTCTGTCCCTCCTAAAGACCTCTTCACCCCCACTACCCCTCTGTACTAACCCTAACCCTAGAGACCTCTTCACCCCCACTACCCCTCTGTACTAACCCTAACCCTAGAGACCTCTTCACCCCTACTACCCCCTCTGTACTAACCCTAACCCTAACCCTAGAGACCTCTTCACTCCCACTACCCCTCTGTACTAACCCTAACCCTAGAGACCTCTTCACCCCCACTACCCCTCTGTACTAACCCTAACCCTAGAGACCTCTTCACCCCCACTACCCCCCTGTACTAACCCTAACCCTAGAGACCTCTTCACCCCCACTACCCCCCTGTACTAACCCTAACCCTAGAGACCTCTTCACCCCCACTACCCCCCTGTACTAACCCTAACCCTGGAGACGTCTTCACCCCCACTACCCCCCTGTACTAACCCTAACCCTAGAGACCTCTTCACCCCCACTACCCCACCTGTACTAATCCTAACCCTAACCCTAGAGACCTCTTCACCCCCACTACCCCCCTGTACTAACCCTAACCCTAACCCTAGAGACCTCTTCACCCCCACTACCCCCCCTGTACTAACCCTAACCCCAACCCTAGAGACCTCTTCACCCCCACTACCCCCCTGTACTAACCCTAACCCTAGAGACCTCTTCACCCCCACTACCCCCCTGTACTAACCCTAACCCTAGAGACCTCTTCACCCCCACTACCCCCCTGTACTAACCCTAACCCTAGAGACCTCTTCACCCCCACTACCCCCCTGTACTAACCCTAATCTCTAAATGCATCTGCTAAATGCCATAAATGTAAATGTAAAACTTTGGCTTCCTTTTGATGACTTGAGATGCACTTGATAAGCTTGGGAACCAAATGGATAAGGTCCCAAAAGAAGTCCAAGCTAAATCAAGCACACCCGAAGATGATGAATGAACACAGATGCCATTATGACTCATGCCTACATACTTGTTTTTCAAAAATTTGCATATTCTTGTAAACAAACTAAACATGAAATAGGTACCTAAAGGCCAGTGCTCGAACCTCGACACCAGATTTTAGAAAGCGCTTTGTTTGGACTAAAACCGCTCAACGGCGAACGTTCTTCATCATGTGATCTGGTTCCTCGTTCCCACGCATCTACCACGGCCGTTAAGCGCCATTTTAAAAGCTGAACCCCCCATCCTGGACCTTTTAACACTTGCTGTGTGTGTTGTGTGTTCCAGGTGACGAAGGTGGGCGGTCTGCCCGGCAGGGTGTGTGACGTGTGGGAGAGGCTGGGGAAGCAGGAGCACTGCAGGTACACCTGGGACACCAAGGCCAACAGCAACAAGAGCGTCCCGTACGTCAGCCGGTGCCGATTTGACCGCGTGTACCTCCGGCCGGCCGGGGGGGGCTCCGGCCCCCGTATGGCCCCAGACCACATGGCCTTGGTGGGCCTGGAGAAGCTGGACTGCGGCCGCTACACCAGCGACCACTGGGGCATCTACTGTAGCTTCACCACTGGGTCCTGAGGCCGAGGGTGAGGCCGAGGGTGAGGTCGAGAATGAGGCCGAGGGTGAGGTCGAGGGTGAGGTCGAGGGTGAGGTCGAGGGTGAGGGTGAGGCCGAGGGTGAGGCCGAGGAGCTGTCCAGAGACGAGCACTTGGCCCTACGCCCTAGACACAACTTGTTCCTGAGACCCATTATTACCACTGACTACTACCATCGGTAGATGCTAACCGGGATCCTTGGGACGGCCGGATTCTGACGCCACCGCATTGAAGTTGAGATTGAAACCGGTTAAGATGAGGGTCGGGTTAAGATGAGGGTCGGGTTAAGATGAGGGTCGAGTTAAGGGTTATGGTCAAGGTAAGGGTTAAGGGTAGGGTCGTCCCAAGGATCCCTTTTAGCATCTAGCCTTTACCATTGTGTCCCGAGACTGAGAATCGAATGCTTGTGTAATACTCCCAGGAAGAACATGGAAGCGGAGTGGCTTAACTTGTTAATGGAATGTTGTCACGGCTGTACAGGGTCATGTGGAGAACATTTTGAGTCCTCCCGAGAGTTCTGTTCTGTATAGGGAGCCATTGCACAGTCTGTGTGCTGACACTGACAGTATGTCTATGCTTTAAAGGGTTAAACCCTTGTTTCACTCTTCCTGTGCCCAGTGCCTTTAGCTCAGTATGTTCTGCTGTCATGGGTCAGGGGAGGTTTCTATGTGAGTATACAGAATTGTTTACAATGGTTCTTCAACCCCTTAAAGATGTGTCAAGTAAAGCATAAGCATCATAAGGAAGATGTATCTGTACCTTGTTGGAATTTGTGGTCTTGTTTGAGCAACAATGCTTTCTCTTTGAAAGCCAATGCAAAAGCCTTAAAATGAGGTATTGGCTGATGTCTTATTTTACAATGTGTGATTATAATTTACAAAACTACTGTATGTTTTGATTTTAGATTGGAAATGTGATCAGTGCTAAAGAAAGGAGAGGAGAGGATGGTTGTTTCACCAAAATTGTTTTTAAACTATCTTGAAAGCGCTTGAATAAAGTAGGAATGAATGATTTTCTGTGTTTTTCTTGAAAGTTTCAACACCTTTGTGGTCATCTGAATGTCATCCAATAGAAGACACATTCATACAGTGTAGTAGTATGTACACATACAGTTCCTGTTCCAGAAGTGGGGCCTATGGGATGTTTATCATTTCTATACCTGAATAAATCTTTAAAATGTTGACCTTTAAATCTGAGTTAAACAATAACAAATAGAGGTTTTGAGATCAGTTAGAGGATTTTAATTACTGACAATAAGACATAATGCATAAATGAAATAGAGAACACATGTTGACTATACTATTGCTATCGACTGAGGTCTTTGTGCATTGTTAGAAAATCAGATCTTAGACTTCTGTTAATAATAATACACTTTATTATAATACCTTTCAAAACGGTGTTACAAAGTGCTTTACAAATATGCAGGTGTGCAAATATGCAATTAAAAAACAAAATATCGTTCGTAAACACAACTCATTAAAAACAATAAGGGCAGCATCAGTTAAAGGCTTGTCTATAAATTCCTTTTTGGAAGAGATTTAAAAGAGAATCCTGATCTTGCTAGCCTGATATCCTCAGGCAGGTCGTTCCAGAGTCTAGGGGCCAGAATGGCAAAGGCACGGTCACCTTCTGTCCTCAGTCTGGACTCCGGAACGGCGTGCTCGTCTTCAAATTAGAGCAGTAACTTCATGAAAGGAAACGGGACGTACTCCAGATGGAATTGAAATCCATGAAAGAGAGAACAATTCAGCAACAAGAAAAAAAGTGACAGTACCACAGAGTAGTGCAACAATAAGTTTAAAAATAAATAGAATATAAGCAGCAGTATAAACAGCAGTGGAAGCAATGTACACAATGGAATGGAGAAAACACATAAAAGCTAAAAAACAAACTAAAAACAACGCACAGCCTCTGCGAAGCTCTCACAACGGCGGCGCCATTTTCCAACTTTATGTCCCACTGTTTCTCTGTCAGCCTGAGTCACGAGGATTCTCAAGTTCTCAAGACGGAAGTGAAAAGTTTTGTTCAGTGAAAAGTCCATCACACTCAACCAGCCTTTATAAAGACGACGGTGGATCTCTCACCTCACACACTCTGTAGCCTGTTCTGAGCAGCTCTGGAGGGAGAGAGGGCAGCTGAAGACTCAGACTTACGAAATGGACTGCAGATATGAAAGAGAAAACACAGAAGAATATGGGAGAGATCCAGAACTATATGAGAAGATAATGATGTTAACTGATAAAGAGTCTGAAGTCATGGAAGAAGAAGAAGGAGATGGAGAAGGAGATGGTGTAACCCAGCTGGAGGAGCTTGATGCAGAACAGGAGCCCACTAAGTCTAACCCTCCTTTAACTGGTAAGGAACTCTCTCAGACACAATATTGCATATGTGATATATTTTATTGCTATTCATCCATATGACTATACCTTAGAGAAGGACGACAAGCTAGCTGATATTGCTAAGGGTATACCTAAAATGCCAAGTACACCTTTAAGGACATTCAAAACGAGATAATTGAAACACTGGCAAACATGGTTATTGGAGAGGTCAGGAAACGGCATGCTAACGCTGACATTACAGGGTTGATTTGTTTCTCATTTAGAATAAATCCTCAATTACATACATTTACATTGAGCAGAAGTAGATGAGTTCCACTTTTGGAGCTCAGAGGATCTAATGTGTTGTCGACAACAAACTGAAAACATTCTGTTGCCGTTTGGGGCTTTTTAAAACTATTTTATCCCTAAAATACTAACGTACTAGTTAGTAACACCATCACTAACGTCGGGTATATTTTACCCGATATAATATACCCGATAAAAAATACTTCTCATCAAAATATATTAAAGTACAACAATACATGACAAATTGAAGTATTATTCTTTTAGTTCCCCCTATACAACGTCTCATGGGTGTTCATCATTCTGCCCTACCAACGCTATTGCGGCTGCAGCCTGAAAACTCCTCACTCTTGGTAGAGTCATTCCTCTAAATCCACAGTAGAGTCATCCCTCAGAGCAGCAGTTTTAAACACATCCCAGTTTGTTCTGTCAAAGCAGTCCTGCAACACCAGTTCAGTTTCCTCAGTCCACATTTGTACATGCAATACAGGGATCTAACTTAATTTAAACCAACAACACACTAGCAAGGTTGCACAGCATTTATTGTTTCTACGACTACATACTACTGCTGAGCTGAGGTTTTTTCGCCGTTTTCGCTGCTTGGATTATGCTTTGTTCCTCTCTCGCCTGTCCTCCTGCTACCTGCCGCTGGTCTCCGCCTCTCCAGTTCCCAGTATGCATTGGGGTTTAATCATCGCAGTACCCGCGCTGATGTTGTTTGTAGTTTAGTTGTAGTTCCCGTTTTGTAGAGCCCACTAGTTGAATGTTGAATCTCACGGCAAATGAGAATAAAGAAGGTTTATTATACCTACGCCCAGTTTGTTATACATTGAAGAACGAATATAACACGTCCGACATTTGTTTTGTCTTTGTACATACAATACAGAGATCTAAATTAATTTAAACCAACAACACACTAGCAAGGTTGCACAGCATTTATTGTTTCCATTAATTTGAGATGAATTGATCTTTTCTTTCAAATCAAATAGCATTGATAGAATAACCTAAAATCAACTTCATTCAAATCAGAGACATGCTGGGAAGGTTGGAACAATAAGAGGGGAGGTGTCCAGGAGACAGGCTCCCAGTCCCAACCTGACAGGCAGGAGAGCCGGGAGGGGTCGTCTGAGACGGGCGAAGGAGACACCCCTGTATTACATCCAGGTCTCATCCACAACTCTGACGATTTGGACGCCCACCATGACTGGAAAGAGAGAGAGAATCCACAGCATGGGGAAGGACCAATCAAGCGACAGCGAATAAGGAGCATGGATCCACCTGAAGACTTTAACAGTGAGTCAATAGTTAATAATGCACTCACAGAGCCCTGAGTAAGTAAAGGGGCAGTGAAGCATTTTTTTTTGTTCTTTTGGCTTTATACTCCAAAAGTATGGATTTGAAATCAAACAAGTCCTGAGGTTAAAGTAGAGATTCTCGCCTTTTATTTGATGATATTTGTATTTGGTATTTATATGAATCTGTCCCATTACTTTTGGTGCCCTCAAATAGGAGGATTATGTATACAAAGTGTTGTCATTTTTAAATAGTGAAACCAATATGTACACAATACCCTCAAATATAAGCTGAGAATCTCTAGTTTAACCACAGAGTAATTGTTTGATTTCAAATCCAAACTTTTGGAGTATAGAGCATTGGGGGAAAATGCTTCACTGTCCCATTACTTACGCAGGACACTATGTTCCAGTTAATGAGGTGTTTATGAGTTCACTGGATGAAGGTAAGTGGAACACTGGAGTTGAATATCATAATATCCTATTCTGCTCTGTTGTATTCTGAAGATGGACGTGTGTCTGGTAGTCACAGCTGTCCTTCTACATCCTCAGTGTTACAGGAGAGTCCTCGTCACCTTGTTTTGTATTTAGTATTAGAATCCAGAATTGTACCCACTTCAGTCTGTCACTGTTCTGATCATTATGTTCTTTCTTTCTCTCCTCCATGTCTCGTCCTCAACCAGCCGGCTGGCATCAGTCTCTCTGGGACACTGTTCATCATGTTGAACATATAGACTGTATGCTTTAAAGGGCTATTCATGAGGTGCTATATTACTATGGTATTTATAGTACTCACTGTAGTCCATTGCTGGTGAATGATGTCACACAATTGCCGTTTTGTGATGCCATAAGCTTGTTTCTCTCTGTTGTGGAATGATGAATGTCGTAATTTGTTGATTGTACTGTATGTATTTAAATATGTTATGACATCTGACCACGAGGGGGCAGTATAAGTGCGGGACCAGTGCTCTCCCAATTTACCATTATTCGTATCACCTGTGTGTTCTGTCCTGTGTTTGTTATATAGCCTGTGTGTTCTGTCCTGTGTTTGTTATATAGCCTGTGTATTCCCCATGTCTTTGTTGGAGATTCCCTCTGTCCGTCTGTGAGTACCCTGTCTGCATCCGGTTGTTACCCCGTTACCCTATACCGTTATTATTATTTCTTAGTCCACTTATTAAGTGTCTACCTTTGTTGATGGACCCTGGTTTTCTCCACCTTTATTTTACCTTTATTCCAGTGTATGTTTTTGTGTCTCATTAAAGACATTCTTAGTTTTCTACTGCGTCTTCCGTCTGAGTATTCATCCGCACCTGGGTTCACCTCACCACCAATCCTAGCAGAAGCTTTGAAAATCTAATTTAAGAAGCAACAGATAAGTACTTGTGTTGTTCTCAAGCCTGTGTTTCAACTAACACATGGTCTGAGCAGTACGTGTACCTTCTTCAACCTCTCCAGAGAGAGTTGGAAGCCGGATCAGCCCGTGTCTCTGTGCCCTCATCCCTCCATTCCCAAGACGGTAAACGTGTTCCCCCAAATGAGGCGAAAGTCGAAGAGTCAGGCTGCTCACGGTGGTGAAAGTTTGGTCATCATTTAAAACATAATTTGTCAAAGCTGTCTACAAAACCTGTGAACTGACAACTCAGCTCTTCAGCTGATTTTCTCTGGTCAAAAGTAAAATAAATAAATTACTTCAGCTGATTTAAAAAATCAGTTATCGGGAGTCGTGAAAGGGTAAGGGTACTTTTCCATTGGGTTAGTACTTCTCTCTTGGCACTAGTGATATATATATATATATATATATATATATATATATATATATATATTCTTTTTTTAAATATGTGGTCATCTGAATGTCATCCGATAGAAGACACGTTCATAGTAGTATATACACATACAGTTCCTGTTCCAGAAGTGCGGCCTCTGGGATGTTTATCATTTCTATACCTGAATAAATCTTTAAAATGTTGACCTTTAAATCTGAGTTAAACAATAACAAATAGAGGTTTTGAGATCAGTTAGAGGATTTTAATTACTGACAATAAGACATAATGCATAAATGAAATAGAACACATGTTGACTATACTATTGCTATCGACTATCGGTCTTTGTGCATTGTTAGAAAATCAGATCTTAGACTTCTGTTAATAATAATACACTTTATTATAATACCTTTCAAAACGGTGTTACAAAGTGCTTTACAAATATGCAGGTGTGCAAATATGCAATTAAAAAACAAAATATCGTTCGGAAAACACAACTCATTAAAAACAATAAGGGCAGCATCAGTTAAAGGCTTGTCTATAAATTCCTTTTTGGAAGAGATTTAAAAGAGAATCCTGATCTTGCTAGCCTGATATCCTCAGGCAGGTCGTTCCAGAGTCTAGGGGCCAGAATGGCAAAGGCACGGTCACCTTCTGTCCTCAGTCTGGACTCCGGAACGGCGTGCTCGTCTTCAAATTAGAGCAGTAACTTCATGAAAGGAAACGGGACGTACTCCAGATGGAATTGAAATCCATAAAAGAGAGAACAATTCACACGGCCACAGTCAAGGATTTGACATTAGTATATTCTGTCATTTTTTACCTGCCCCTATGGTCGAACGCAACCTGCACCGTCATCTGTTGACACGTTAAGGTTGAAGTCCATTACACTGGTGACGCATGTAACGATGAAATGAACCGCGCTGCGTTCTTGCATTCTTGCCACTATGAGTCGGTTCTGTAAGGATGCTTCACGTATTGTCATATTTCTGTTGTGATGCTCTTGATGGTAAGAATAGCAGGCCAAAGACAGGTACATAAAACACCCATAGCTTACAGTAGAGTTATAGCCCAACAGTCATTGGTTCGTCTCAACTCTGGGTGTCAAAGACCGTTATGACATCTGACCACTAGGGAGCAGTATTGGTGCACAAATTGCATATTGTCGCAGCTTGGTGAATATGTGAAGAAATGTCAGCGCTAAATGCATATTTCCATAGCAATATGCTCCCTGTTGGTCCCCAAATGAATAAGATATTACACTATTGGCCCTGAACGATGATTGTTATCACTGTTGAGAGCCGTGATAAAATCATAGCACAGCAATATTTTCTTTTTCTGCAAGATAGTCCCCAGAGGATTTGAAGGTTGACCTTACACTGACCTCAGTTCTCCCCCTTCGCAATGGAACTCAATAAAAACATTTCTCGGTCAAATTATCATAGTAACATAATATATAACTTTATCATCCACAGGCACTGGGAAGAGCGAACAGACACAAGCCAATTCATGTCTTATTCAAATAGTAGCCTAGTCCTCGCTAGCTGTTTACCTAGAGCAGTGGAAGTGTGAGATGGATCTGGATCTGTCTGTTGTTTGTATTATGAGTTTGCAGAGCTGTGCGATTCTTTCCTCCGAATCTAATATTAGACCTGTTTATGGTTGGTATATGAATTTGCTCCATGTGATTCTCTCCTGAAACCGCAATGCTGTAGAGACCCCTCAAGTGAAATGTATGGCTAAGCCCTCCGGCCTGGTTCTAGATGGTCTCTATCCATACTCTCTTAGCGATAAGCTACAGAAGGTTGATAACAGGCTGTACAAAGTCATTACGTCAGAGGAGAGACAGTATCTCATAGTTTGATCAAAGGCAACGCTACATAGTGACTCATCTCAGTAGTATATAGCTCATATATGTACAGTACCAGTCAAAAGTTTGGACACACCTTCTCATTCAATGGTTTTTCTTTATTTTTTATTATTTTCTACACTGTAGATTCATATTGAACACATCAAAACTATGAAGGAACACATATGGAATTATGTAGTAAGAAGTGCCTGCCACTTCTAAGCCCAGATGTCCTCTTGGTATAATGTTTTTTGTCTGTGGCATCCGTGCGAGAGGACCCCTGTTCGAACTCCGGCGCTTCCACAGGCCTTATTGTTTCTCCCCCTTCAACCTGCGCCCATTCCCTCCTGCTCTGTGGATCTGATAGGACAGGATAGGTGAAAGTAATACACGACTGCCAATGTCCCCTGGTGTCTAACCCCTAACTAACCCTAACCCTGGTGTGAGCATTGATTACTTTGTCTGATGATGACTGTTGGATAGATGACTCACTTACTTAAACAAATGTATTTGTTGTAAGTCGCTTTGGATAGAGGCGTCTGCTAAATGCCATAAATGTAAATAATGTAAATGTAGTACTTCCTCATTGGTTACTGCCCCAACCTTTCCCGTCCAATGAGATCCATGAGGAGGGGAGGCCGAATCCATCGGAAGGCCGAAGAGAAGAGAGACAGAGAGAAGAGAGAGGAGAGGAGAGAAGAGAAGAGAGTGACCTCCAGAGGAAGGACACAGCTGTGCCTTCCTCATCATCCCGCCCCCGCCCTCCTCGTCCCTGCCCCCCCCAGTTCTAGATTAAAGATAAGCAGAGAAGTTACCTAGGTGCCAAGGGTCGAGAGACGGGTCTCTAGATGGCCATGCTACAAAGGACACGGTGTGCTCCCAGCCGATCTCAGACTCTTGGATCAGGAACATGAGCTGTTTGTTCCTGTTGGTCAGGGTCAGGGTTAAGGTCAGGGTCAGGGTTAAGGTCAGGGTCAGGGTTAAGGTCAGGGTTAAGGTTGGAGTATTTAGTGTTTTGTTTAAAACATCCCATCAGAGTGTTATTATCGTTACATCTCTTCAGCAGGAATGAGTGACAGCAGGTATGACCAATCGAGAGGTCTACTACAAGCAAGTTGCATCATGGGAACAATATCCAGCATCAGAGCAGAGCAATTGTCCAATAGGAAGGGCACAGCTTCCAAGTCTGGTGACACAATGACGTGATGCGTTTGTTTGAGCATGTGACTGCGTCTGTATGTCAACTACTATCAACCCATTTAAGTGAGAACATACAGAAACATCAGTTTCCAGGTTTGGTGTTAGATCACGTTGTTTGTATTGTATTTATTGTTTATATTGTTTAGTATTGTTCTTGTTGTGAAGCACTTTGCGACATTTGTCTGTGTAAGAAGTGCTCTACAAATACATTTGATTGGTTGATTTCACCTCATCAGGCGCAATGGTGCCAGAGGGCTCAGTGTTGTCAAGGAAGTTGTGAAATCAGACGGTGGTGTACTTCCGTCCTCTGTGGCGGGGTCAGATAGTGATCAGAGGGGACGATGAAGTACTTCCGTCCTTTGGAGCGTGGTCAGTTAGTGATCAGAGGGGACGGTGGAGTACTTCCGCGCTCTGTAACATGGTCAGATAGTGATAGGCGGGTCATGAGATGGGCAGATGGATGGAACAGCTGTCCGGGGCAAGACAGCCACGTGACTCAGCCAACAGCCTTGAGTAACAGCCTGTTGGTGTGTGTGTGTGTGTGTGTGTGTGTGTGTGTGTGTGTGTGTGTGTGTGTGTGTGTGTGTGTGTGTGTGTGCGTGTGTGTGTGTGCGTGTGCATGTCCTTCTGCCAGGGTCTATCAACCTTTAACGCCTCCAAATCCGTAAACATGGTTTTCTCACTGGCATGAATGCCCTCCAAGACGAGCTTCCTGTTTCCCTTTCTCTCAGAGGAGCTCCCAGGCCCTCCCATGACAGAGGAGCTCCCCGGCCCCCCAGGCCCTCCCATGACAGAGGAGCTCCCCGGCCCCCCAGGCCCTCCCATGACAGAGGAGCTCCCCGGCCCCCCAGGCCCTCCCATGACAGGAATACATGGCTGCTCCCATACAGAAGCATAGCCATGAGGGCCGGCTAACACTTTCTCTCAATGCCCTCCCTCCATCCCTCCATCCCTCCATCCTTCCATCTATCCCTCTCTTACCCTGGTTCGTGTCTCCATCCCCCCCTCCCTCTTTTACCCTGGTTCATGCCTCCATCCCCCCCTCCCTCCCCCCTCCCTCTTTTACCCTGGTTCATGCCTCCATCCCCCCCTCCCTCCCCCCCTCCCCCCTCCCTCTTTTACCCTGGTTCATGCCTCCATCCCCCCCTCCCTCCCCCCCTCCCCCCTCCCTCTTTTACCCTGGTTCATGCCTCCCTCCCTCCCCCCCGCCCTCCCTCCCCCCTCCCTGATGGTCAGAATGTGACAGAGAAGGGTGAAGATGCCCCTAAAGACAGTGGACTTGAGGCCAGTTTGGTGTTTTTCTCACTAGTGGTTGAGGTCAGGATGTGTGTGTGTGTGTGTGCGTGCGTGCGTGCGTGTGTGTGTGTGTGTGTGTGTGTATGTGTGTGTGTGTGTGTGTGTGTGGAGAATAGGCAGATCCCCGGAGCTGTCCTAGTACAATATAGAAGAGCTACACATCGACAGGACATCTTTCCTCCGAAGCATAGCTAGCAGAACAGGCTAACGCTTCCTCCCAATGCCCCGTCCTCTGGCGTTCTGGGTGGTGTGTGGACATCCCACAACAACAACAACAATAATGATGAATTTTATTTGTAAAGCACTTTATATTTGTAAGACACAACTAAGGGAATGTCTGAGACTAAGATTATAGGACAGGCCTGAGACTAAGACTATAGGAAGGCCTGAGACTAAGATTATAGGACAGGCCTGAGACTAAGACTATAGGAAGGCCTGAGACTAAGATTGTAGGACAGGCCTGAGACTAAGATTATAGGATGGCCTAAGATTATAGGATGGCCTGAGACTAAGATTATAGGATGGCCTGAGACTAAGATTATAGGATGGCCTGAGACTAAGATTATAGGATGGCCTGTCTAAAGATACATGATATAACCAACACACCATGAGTGGATGACTGGACCTCTCGGTTCTTGTGTTGTTGATAGAGTCGTTGGAGTCCACGGCAGAGATGGGATGAAGACATGAACCAGGATAAGAGAGGGAGGGAGGGAGGGAGGGATGGAAGGATGGAAGGGAGGGAGGGAGGGATGGAGGGATGGAAGGGAGGGATGGAGGGATGGAAGGAGGGAGGGATGGGAGGGAGGGATGGATGGAAGGAGGGAGGGATGGATGGAAGGAGGGATGGAAGGGAGGGATGGAAGGATGGAGGGATGGAAGGATGGAGGGATGGAAGGACAGGCACAGATGGCTGGGAGGCAGTGGTCTCATGTGTGACAGGGGGCATACAGGGCTGCTCACAAGCAGCTGAAGACCAATTTGAGCAATGTCTGTCTCTGTCTGCTACCGTCACCACACACACACACACACACACACACACACACACTCAGAAGCACGCGCACACACATACTCAGAAGCTCACACACACACACTCAGAAGCACACATACACACACAGTCAGAAGCACACACACTACCCCCTGTGTGCTAGCTGTCAGTGACAGAGCAAGGGCAAGCAGCCTAAGTGTGCCTGCCCTGCTCCGCTGCTCTATATCACCACGGCAACGACATGACATCCATCACTTCTGGAGTCCGACATCACCGTGACAACACAGCCCAGGAGCCTGCATTATTTCTGTCTGTGGAGAGATGCTGTGGAGAGCTGCAGGGCCTCTTCATCGCCACCATCATCATCCTCATCATCTGTAGAGAGACTCTGTGGCGAGCTGCAGGGCTGGCCTCAGCAGCAGTGCTGCTAACACTGTCCTCTTCATCATCATCATCATCACCATCACTGTCGTCATCATCACCACCACCATCCTCATCATCACCACCACCATCCTCATCATCACCACCACCATCCTCACCATCAACATCACCACCATCATCATCACCACCACCATCCTCATCATCACCACCATCATTATCACCACCATCATCATCATCTGTAGAGAGACTCTGTGGCGAGCTGCAGGGCTGGCCTCAGCAGCAGTGCTGCTAACACTGTCCTCTTCATCATCATCATCATCACTGTCGTCATCATCACCACCACCATCCTCATCATCACCACCATCAACATCACCACCACCATCCTCATCATCACCACCATCATCATCACCATCAACATCACCATCCTCATCATCACCACCATCATTATCATCACCATCAACATCACCACCATCATCTGTAGAGAGACTCTGTGGCGAGCTGCAGGGCTGGCCTCAGCAGCAGTGCTGCTAACACTGTCCTCTTCATCATCATCATCATCACCATCATCATCACTGTCGTCATCATCACCACCACCATCCTCATCATCACCACCATCATCATCACCGTCAACATCACCACCATCATCTTCACCATCATCCTCACCCTCATTAACAGCTCCTGAGGAGAAGTCATCACAGGCACGGTGGGGGAGGCAACAACGTGTTTCCTGATGTTGCTGGTCTGCTGGAGCGGGTTAATGAGGTCCTATGGCAGGGAGACGCAGCTCCGGGTGTCAGACTTGTCAGGGTCTTTCTGTCAGGGCTGGGGTCAATTCCATTTCAATTCAGTCAATTCAGGAAGTAAACCGAAAGTCCAATTCCAATTGTCTTCTGTGCTTCTCAGTGAGGAACATTTAGAATTGGAATTGAAATCCAGTTAGCTTAAAATGGAATTGATCCCAACCTCTGCTTCCCTACAAGCAGGGAGGCTTCCTGTGCAAGGCAAGCAGCTAGCAGGTCAAACTGCAGGTTTCCAATAGATAACAGTTACCCAACAACCTTACTCCAACTGTCACTACTTTCCGTGTGAAAATGGCCACCCAACTAGATAATCAGTTAGTAAAGACAACACAGATCTTCTTGACGTAATCTCCCTCAGCCCTTGTTAATCATTAACTGCAGAGAACTCCTTTTAACAGAGAGTTCCTCTGCATCTCCTTTACAACATGGGCCGATGCAACAGCCCGGGGGTGACTTTGACAGGGGGCTGATGGGTAGGGCAGGGGGCTGATGGGTAGGACAAGGGGCTGATGGGTAGGACAAGGGGCTGATGGGTAGGGCAGGAGGCTGATGGGTAGGACAAGGGGCTGATGGGTAGGGCAGGGGGCTGATGGGTAGGATGATCACTGATGAAAAGACACAAGAAAACGCTAAACACGCATCTTTAAGAAACTGTGACAGTTTTTTATTTGTATTTATTTATCTCATAAATAACACTGAACAAGCATAGTACAGCGATAAATATCAATTCATACACTGTGTCTGTCTGTAAAATTCTCTGTATTACAAAATACAGTCTATGTTGTAATGCACTTGGTACAGGAGGGGAGTGTTTCATAGTACCTGATTTGCCCCTGTGATCCGACACTGCTTGCGTACCCTTGTCCAAATGTGCAGAGTGTCAGGTCAGAGATTCAGGGCTTGTGGGGGGTCTATAAACGACTTCCCAAAGAGAGATCCTTTGTTGCATAACTATGTATGTGTTACGTAGAGCCGATAATGACCAAACAAAGCTTAATGATGTAGAACTTCTCCAGTTTAATAAAGTTTTCCGTTTTCAAGTTTTCAAAACTTTGACACTTCTTCTGTTCTGAAGCGATGCCATAAACATTAGTCATGGTTTAAAGTCTAGAGATATATATATATATTTTTTGCATTAGACGTCCTCTGTCGTCCCCCCCTCGTTGTCTAGGCAACAGGAGTAGTTGCTGTGCTAGTCGAAGGTGGCGTCTCTCTGTCACGTCAAAGGCAGCATTGGGTTGGCTCCAAAATTCTAATTCCAATTCACTCAAAACTATTTATGTACGAAATTGAATTCAAGTTCACTGAATTGGCTTCGAATTCACTGAATTGGATTCAAATTCACTTGTGGCTGGTTGTGAATTAGGATTTGAATGGAGCCCAGCCCTGCCATCCACACCGCAGGCAGCAGGGGGCACAAGGCAGGGTGGCCACGTAGCACAAGCCTGGGAATGTATGGGAGTTCTGCCAGATCGGTCCGGAGGGAGGCCGAGTTTTCCCAAAACTTCGCAGCAGGGAGATCATCCTAAAACTCCATTGTAGGCAATGGACAACAGATGATCGTGGTGCTATAAAACCTTTTTTATACCCCCCCCCCCCCCCCCATATCTCAATATATCTCACATTTTAATTTTTGCACACTTTTCAAACATTATTGCTAAATTCAGACAGGGAAGGAATGGCCCTTTCAACATTATAAGTCGAGAAGACCTTTCAGGACACGCGTAGCATAAAAATACTCTACAGCTTTTGAGCGAACGTACAGAAGAAGGGAATGTGTTGGTTTTGCATTGTACATTGTCTGTTTTAAAACAACAGAGTTGAACAATGAGAGTGGATGTGGAGAAGAGGTATGGGAGAGATGTGCCCGGCTCCGTCCAATACGGGGGTGGAGTCCGAACTCGTGAACGGAACTCCAATCACAAATCTACGCGAACGTCGGACCTTAGGATTCCGCCTGAAGTGCTTGTCTCACCAACTGCCAAAGAGTTCCGGAACCCTCACCGCCTAGAGTGTTCCAAGTGTCCTGTGTGGTGTTCGCCTAGCAACAACACTCTGATTGGATTACAAAATGAAGCATCGTAATTTATTCACTTTTGGTGAATAAAGTCACCCGTGGCACTCTAGAATGTCGACCATTTCAGCGGCTTTATTCACCCTCGGCGCTGAATGAGTTAAATCTAACTCTTATGACTACCAGATATCGGCGTCTCACCGTGCTGTGGATAAGAGCTGGCTAATACAAAGCGAGACGACATTACACACTACAGGGCCGACCCGAACCAGGCCGTGCTGAACCAGGCCGACCCGAACCAGGCCGACCCGAACCAGGCCGTGCTGAACCAGGCCGACCCAAACCAGGCCGACCCAAACCAGGCCGTGCTGATCCGAACCAGGCCGTGCTGAACCAGGCCGACCCAAACCAGGCCGTGCCGACCCAAACCAGGCCGACCCAAACCAGGCCGTGCCGATCCGAACCAGGCCGTGCCGACCCGAACCAGGCCGTGCCGACCCGAACCAGGCCGTGCCGATCCGAACCAGGCTGTGCTGATCCGAACCACGCTGTGCCGGCCCGGACCAGGTTGTGCTGATCCGAACCAGGCTGTGCTGACCCGGATCGTCCTCCCCAAAACCGTTACAGCAACTATGCTGGATGTCATAACCAGTCAACCCTGGTACAGCTCAGCTCAGCTTGGCTCAGCTCAGACCCTACAGGGTGAATTAGGGTAATGGTAGCTAGTCATTGGAGTCAACTAATGCACATAACGTATGGAACCAGCTAAGGAGGTCGTACACCAGCGATGGAACAGTTAAGTAACAGGTCAGGCTTGGGAACGAAAACGGGGACAAATAAAAGAACAGTCAGAGATTATTCATAGGAGCCCTTGTCAACATTCCTCTCTATATTCCGAGGAGCAGCATCACCATCATAACAGAATAATATAAAGTATGCACGTAAAATGATCACATTCATTGATTACCGTCCAATATCGTGTTTGATTGATTGTCGGTCTTAAGATGATACACCAGTTACATACCTTACCAGAGGTACAGCACAGAGCAGGGGAGGGGAGGCTGGCGGAGGGGGAAATCGGAGGACGGGCTCATTGTAATGCATGGAATGGAATGAGGAACACACGTGTTTGATACCATTCCTCATTCCATTCATTACAATGAGCCCGTCCTCCGATTTCCACGTCCACCAGCCTCCCCTGGTATAGAGCCAGCCTGAACCCAAACTTGCATGTTTTTCTAGACACTTCACAATATGAAAATATGGTTGTCTATATTTTGGACTGTGCAAAATAACCTGTTAACTTGTATAGCCCAGTCGTATCCTTAAGAAATCCTCAAAAATCAAAAACATAACAGTTCAGTTCACGTCGTAATAAAAATAATAATACATAGCAATACCTAAGTAATTACATAGTTAAGGACTAAGTCATATAAGCCACATCTAATTAACTAAAATAGGGTTCTGACATTTGATGAGCTTTACTGTAAGCATTGGCACGTATAAAATAACAGCCGTCTCATTCGGTCTGGCTTGATAATGTAAAAGAGAAAGAAACTCAGCATATAGGAAAACCTAAGCTCAGAGACAACGTCCACATGCTTAGGCAGTGATCCCCTTGAGTGTGCGTGGAAAATAGGTTTAGTTTGGTTACAGCATTGAAAATGTGACAATCATGCCTCTTGTTGTGTATTGTAGTTGTATTGCACTGGACAAATCTATGGTTAAAGTTATTATAACAGCCCCCTGCCCCCAAAAAAAAAAAACAGCCCCCTGCCCAGCCAAAAATAATCGTAACCAAAACGTTAAAAACTGCCTCAATAAAATAAACAGCTGAAAATGACTTTGTAAAGACAAAAGGCCAGAGAGACTCACTGTAGGAATATTTGTCGACAGGGAGGAGAACTGTAGCTCCCCTGGGAGTTAATCATGTTGTCCTCAAGGTTCTTGGCAGAACATTCTAGAATTTCCTGCTGAGAATTCCGCTCCTCTATCCATCTGTTCCGATCAGAACCGCAGAACCTGGTCTCGGACAGGCCCAGGCCAAATCAGCTGATGTGTTCTTAGCCAGCATAACTCCAGGGCCAAAGCTTACTGGGAGCTTTCTCACCCTGTTTCTCCCCCCGCCCCTCCCTCTCCCTCTCCCCCTCTCCCTCTCCCCCTGTCCCTCTCCCTCTCCCTCTCCCCCTGTCTCTCCCCCTCTCCCGCTCCCCCCTCTCTCTCTAATGAAACAATCAAGACACTTTATAATATATATATATATATATTAAAAAAAAAAGCAAGAAAGTTCAACTACAGACTAAACCTGTCCAAATGAAACAATAATTATCTTCCAAATCAGCATTGAACACAGAAATAAAAAAAACACCCATAAAATAACCCCAAAAATAAAATAAATAAATAAAACAAATAATAAAAAAACTACAGCTGTAATATGCAACAAAGTGCATCGGTTGACATTGGTTTTAAACATGGAGACGACTTCCTTTAGAAAGTTCTCGGTTGCACATTCATAGTATAGGCAGACAGACGGGTCGCGCCAGCTTTGGTGACGACTGGCTCAACTTTACCTTTGTCTGCACACCCTCCAGCCAGAGCTGGAATTACACCATCAGAATTAATACAGCTTCTGAGATAAAACTACAAAAGAAATGAACAAATAAAAAAATAATAAAAAAAAGCATCATACTAAATGTACTGTACCGCAAAACCATCCCTCTAAACATGGTTGCATCGTCGGACACGAGTTCAACCATGGCCCCTGGTCCCAATGGTTCTCATCCAGAACACGGTCTGAATAGTGAGCAGGGCTGTGCTGGAGGGAGGGCTTAGCTTGATATCTAGGTCCATGATGGTTGACACAACACTAGCACCCCTCAGCTGTAAGACCCACAGACTCACAATCTCCTCCATCTTGGTAAGGTCGCCTTCACCGTGGCGACACACAATCCTACATCTTGGTAAGGTCACCTCCACTGCTGCGTTACACAATCCTCCATCTTGGTAAGGTCGTCTTCACAATGTCATCCAGTGAGAGCTGTTCCACTGGAGAATGAGCGGGAAAGGAGGAGGCTGGGGGGGTTCCGTGGGTGTGTCCTGTCAGACCACGTTGATCCCGCCTCCGGCCGACGCCCTCTTGCTACAGTAGGTGAAGCCGCTGTGATTGGTGGAGCTCCCGTTCATGTGGGAGGTCTTCAGTTCCATCTGGCAGGCAGCGATGGCGGCGTTGAGCTCCCACTGGGCGCGGTGGACCACGTAGAACATCAGCCCGATGCTGATGATGATCTAGAGGAGAGAAGACCATGTGGGAAGTAAACAGGAAGCAAGCTGCTGACCAGGAGACGAGGTGAAGGAGATGATTGTGACGGCTTCATGCACACAGTACGGACGTCATGTGACGGTGTTTTGTGTTTTTACTATGTTGATGTTGTTAATGTCCCATAGTGTTTTATGTACCTTTTATCTTGCCGGCAAAACTAATTTCCGCCCAAAGTATATCTAATCTAATCTAAGACAGGAGAACGTCAGTCAGACAGTGGTGTAGTAGCAGACCCCCTCCACAGCCTCTGACACGCAAGCGTGTGCATGTCTGTGTGTGTGTGTGTGTGTGTGTCTGTCTCTCTCTCTCTCTCTCTCTCTCTCTCTCTCTCTCTCTCTCACTCTCTCTCTCTCTCACTCACTCTCTCTCTCAAAGAGAGAAAGACTGACACTTGGAATTCACATCATGAAAGAAAAACAAAAAGACCTGTCCTCATTGTCATCGGTGGCGGTTCGAACGCCCTTTAGTCCAAAGGTGGGAGTGCGTCACTTCCTTCATGACAAGACAGAGTTGTTAATCTAATTACTTTATTACGTTATCCGGTGGTGATTACGTTATCAATTCAACACGTTTATTACATTACCCAGAAGTTATAGTTAGAAGTTAATGTTGTAGTTCTATCTGTTCCATTATGACACTGTTATGATATTACCCGGTGCTGTCTGGGAGGTTAGGGTTAGGGTGGTGTAAATACTGGAGGAGTCTGGGAGGTTAGGGTTAGGGTGGTGTAAATACTGGAGGAGTCTGGGAGGTTAGGGTTAGGGTGGTGTAAATACTGGAGGAGTCTGGGAGGTTAGGGTTAGGGTGGTGTAAATACTGGAGGAGTCTGGGAGGTTAGGGTTAGGGTGGTGTAAATACTGGAGGAGTCTGGGAGGTTAGGGTTAGGGTGGTGTAAATACTGGAGGAGTCTGGGAGGTTAGGGTTAGGGTGGTGTAAATACTGGAGGAGTCTGGGAGGTTAGGGTTAGGGTGGTGTAAATACTGGAAGAGTCTGGGAGGTTAGGGTTAGGGTGGTGTAAATACTGGAAGAGTCTGGGAGGTTAGGGTTAGGGTGGTGTAAATACTGGAGGAGTCTGGGAGGTTAGGGTTAGGGTGGTGTAAATACTGGAGGAGTCTGGGAGGTTAGGGTTAGGGTGGTGTAAATACTGGAGGAGTCTGGGAGGTTAGGGTTAGGGTGGTGTAAATACTGGAGGAGTCTGGGAGGTTAGGGTTAGGGTGGTGTAAATACTGGAGGAGTCTGGGAGGTTAGGGTTAGGGTGGTGTAAATACTGGAGGAGTCTGGGAGGTTAGGGTTAGGGTGGTGTAAATACTGGAAGAGTCTGGGAGGTTAGGGTTAGGGTGGTGTAAATACTGGAAGAGTCTGGGAGGTTAGGGTTAGGGTGGTGTAAATACTGGAAGAGTCTGGGAGGTTAGGGTTAGGGTGGTGTAAATACTGGAGGAGTCTGGGAGGTTAGGGTTAGGGTGGTGTAAATACTGGAGGAGTCTGGGAGGTTAGGGTTAGGGTGGTGTAAAAACTGGAGGAGTCTGGGAGGTGGTGGTGCTGTTACTCCATAACCCTTGGACCCCCTGGGAGTGGTGACGTACGTCTGTGTCAGTGAGACGGACTAACTGGACTGACGGACTGGACTGTCTGTCTGTCTGTCTTCTGCCAGGAGGGTCGATTTGCAGAAGTGGTTCTTCACATAATGTTCTTATGATAAGGACACATAGGGGCGTGTCTGAATAGTGTTTCCTTTCTGTGTGTCCTCCCCTGTGTGAGCCCTGCATGATTACTGATCTGGAGACAGAAGACAAGCGCCTAGCAACAAGGTGGAAACCAACCTATCCAGTCCTTTCCCATGCCTGGCTTTCCGTCCGTCTGTCCATCTGTCCGGCCCTCCCTCCCGGCATTGTTCCCACTGCCCACTCTGTTCCCAAAGACCACTTAGAACTGTTATCGCCAAAGATCACTGAACTCACCAACTGCCAAATCATTCTGGAAACATTTACCACCTGTGAGTGTTTAATGTGGTGTTTACCGAGCAACAACACTTTGATTGGCTACGAGATGAAGCATCCTAATTGATGCATTTCTGGTGAATAAAGTCACCCTTGGCGCTCTAGAATGTTGCCAATTTGGCCGACTTTATTCACCCTCGGCACACAAACTTGCCGTTGAGGTGGCCATCGGTGGAATGTTCCTTTAAGGAATGAGCTCACGGGAACAGGTAGAAGAAGAGGTGTGAATGAGGAGAGCAGAGTAGACGGAGGTCCTGTCTCTCACCTGCAGACTGAAGACAAAGTACCCACTGACGCTCTGCTCTGCGATGACGTCCTCCATGGTCCGGAGGGTGGTGCCCAGGTAAGAGTTGAGCAGCTGGGTGGGGAGGAGCCCCACGGACGACGCCACCAGGTAGTTTGGCAAGGACACGTCTGTGATCTGGGGGGATGGGAGGTTGAATAGTGAGAAGGAGCCACATTATTTAAACCCACCAACTGCCAAAGGATTCCGGAACCCTCACCACCTAGAGTGCCAAGTGTTCTATGTGGTGTTTACCTAGCAACAACACTCTGATTGGCTACAAAATTAAATCATCATTTATGCATTTCTGGTGAATACAGTCACCTGAAATGACTTTATTCACCCTCGGCACAAAATGAGTTAACAAACTCAGAGTCGGGTCACTGTCTCATCTACCACAATATGTGTCTGATTGTTCTCAACCTACGAGCATCTGTAAAAAAGTCGTTTATGAGTTCTTCCACACATACAAATGAACACTAAGAGGCCATAAGGGTCTCAACAACAAGAAACACCAGCAACAACAGGTCAGGCAGGTTAAACATTCCATGAACAGGTTAAAGGCCTCTCTTCTGCCTTCTCTAGCCCAGCTGAGCATGGCCCATCTACACCACGGCTACGAGCTCCGTGTCTGGTTTCAGATCTCTACATTTCCCAAAACACATCTGACTAAATATACTCTCTCTCTCTCTCTCTCTCAGATCCAGGGAGTGGTGACATAAGTCTATGAGTGAGTGAGACTGTGTGTGAGAGACTGTGTGTGTGTGTGTGTGTGACCTTGGCACTGCACAGAGGCTTGTCGTCATGACTACTGGGGCTGATACACTGGATTGGTGGCAAGTAGGGCCAGGGCTAGATACTACAGACAACGCAGATACAAAGATGTTGTCTGTGTGTGTGTGTGTGTGTGTGTGTGCGTGCTTGTATTTGTGTATTAGGGCGCACCTGTAAAAGACCCTGTGGTCTCAGTGTCCCTGGATAAATAAAGGTTAAAAAATAAATAAATAAATAAATAAATAAATAAATAAATAAATAAATAAATAAATATGTGTTGTGTTGTACAATATGTCTCCTGCGTATTGGCTGCCTGTCTTCACCTCGTCAGCCTGACTGCCAAACACACAGTTCCACTTCACAAAGATCCAATGGACTTAGAAAAACAAATCAATTGTTCTTATCTGATCTCAGCCTGTTATCAAGGCCTGTCCCGCACGTTGGTGCTGGATCTCTCTCTCCTTGAGAGGGCTGTTAGGATGGGCCCTCCTCACCGTGTATAAACAGGTTTTAGCAGCCTGAGCCTCTCCTTAAGACGGGGCTCGGCTGCCTCTTTCATCTCCACCGCGGAGAATGCCTCTCTGCAGCAGAAACTCAGTCATCTCACACCCCCACTTCACATGCTTGGTGGACTTCAACAGAGGCTTCTGGACAGAACAGTTGCAGCTGTCCCTTCCCGGACTGTGGCTAGGGGTTAGGGTAGGGCCTGGATATATATATAAAACTGCTCCTGAATTTCAGCCAGTCCTCTCTGTTTTTTCCTGACCAGCAGAAGAGTATATAACATAGGAATAGAAAACCACCACAGAGCTATTCAAATCAATCAAAATAGTCTAACCGGTTTTTTTGTTTGTTTTTCCCCCCCCAAAATAAAAATTCCATAAAAAGATTATTCTTTGTGCCTGGCAGAAATAGATATTTGTTTTCTAGTGAAATCAACAAAAGAATGTTTCCAATTTGGGAGAAAAATTATTCTTAACTGTGTATAAATATTCGCTAGCTACACAGAACGAATGTTAGGCCTATGTTTGTTCATCCTGGAGCCTCAGGCAGTGGCTGTGAGTGAATACAGAGTCCATAGTGTCATTACTTAAAGGGCCACTTATCTCCAACACCATACCAATGTTTACATATGGGATAACAGCAATTTCCTACGTTCTGTCGTCGCGAATCTAAAAAGAAAATAATGTAGAAGATCGCCGCTTTGGCAAATGTAGGCTCTGGTGATGCGGTGCTGAAGATAATGAATAGGAGTTGAAGAAAGTAGTGAAGTGCCCCTTTAAGCCTGAGCAAACGTGTTCCCTGGAGGTCAGGGGGCCGAGCCAATAACTCACATGATGAATTCACCGATCTCTTTATCGCCACGTTAAAACACAGAGAAATATGGAACAGGGTGGGCGGTGGGCCACTGCTGCACTAATGCATCGCCATGCAACACCACACTGAATATCTGCTTCACAGTCAATAATACCCCGCAAACATTTTCTCTCTTCTTTCCCTCCCCCCCCCCCGATTTTCTTTTGCTAGCCGTGCAGTCTCGACGTGGTTTTCGGTTACCAATACATAATGGTGTGCCCTCTACTTCAGCAGAAACACAAGAGAGAGAGAGAGAGAGAGCGAGCAGGGGTGGGGGGTGAGAGGTGTGTGTGTGTGTGTGTGTGTGTGGTGGGGGGTGGGGCGGTGGGGTCGAACTGTGAAATGTAGTCGGCGCCACGGAAAAGTGCTTACCAAGGGCAGTACAGACACCACTGCCGCCGCCATAATTCCACCGTGACCCACTAAAGCACCCAGGTGCACCCATCACAATAACCCCAGGATTCTCTGGCCTACCTTTTGTGTTGGGGGGGGGGGGATGATAAAGATACAATGTCAACCAGCCCAGTGTGCTGAGGAGGGCCGGCCCAGCCTGGATACGCCTGCAGGGAGGATTAATTGCCTGAGCCCAGGAAGAGAAAGCTGTCCTGGTTTAGAAAGCCCTGTGGGCGTGGGACAGGAGCTGTGGCAGAGGCAGCAGGAGGGAGGGAGGGAGGGAGGGAGGGAGGGAGGTATTCTGCTTATTAACCTGTTTCTGGCAGAGCCTAGCCAGGGGAGGAGGGAGGGAGGAAGAGGGGGATGGAGGAGGAGGAAGAAGGGAGGAAAGTGAAGGAGGGATCAAGCAGCGGGAGGAGAATGGGGATGGAGGGAAGAGGGAGGGAGAGGAAGAGAATGGGGATGGAGGGAAGAGGGAGGTTGAAGGAGGGAGGGAGGTGAAGGACGTAGCGGTAGGGATTCTGCTTATTAACCTGGTTCTGGCAGAGTCTCGCAGATCCCCAGTGGGACTCCTGCCTGCCTGCCTGCCTGCCTCCCTCTCATCTCTCTTGCTTGAATAAAAACTGCTTCACACACAGCTTGGGGTGTGTTCTAATTGTGCACCGTGCAGCAAGGATATGAGAGAGAGAGAGAAACAAATCACGGACGTGGAGCGGAGACACTGCAGCGAGTTATGATCAGGTGACACCAGGGGCACCAGGCACCACGCCCCAGAAGAGAAATCCACGTGGCCGACGGAATGAAGACCAGAGAAGCTGCCCTTCGACCCCTGAACTCTTGCACCACACCGCATTCGTTCAGCACCTGCTCAGCCAGAGGAGTCTGGTTCCTCTCAAGGTTTCTTCCTCCCAGGGTTTTTCTTTTTTTTTCTTTTTCTATTTTTCTCCCATCTGGGGAGTTTTTTTTTCCTTTGGCTTACTTTTGGGGGGGTCTAGATTAAACACTGGACTAGAAATCATGGACCTAGATTAAACCCAACACTGGACAAGAAAGCATGGACCTAGATTAAACCCAACACTGGACTAGAAAGCATGGACCTAGATTAAACCCAACACTGGACTAGAAAGCATGCTTAACAGAAAATTATATTCAACGACTTAATCTCCTTGTCTCCTCTCCTTCCTCTGCAGTGATCTGGAAGCTTCTGGATGCTACAGTACCTGATAGTCGAGGGCAATATGGTAGAGGGCCCTGAGGAGATGAGGCTGTCGCCTACAGATGAAGGGAAGGAGATGAGGAGAGGAAGCAAGTCCACACTATTGTTACACACCCCTAGACGACGGTGTCCTGGGGGGGACATTTTAACCTTTGAAACAGGGAAACAAACAAAAAAAAACCCTCTGACCTGCTGCTGAATGTAGGTTCATTAGGAGCTGTGGGCCTCCACAAACCACTCACCCGGGATGAAAGCATCTGCTACGCCGCGTACGAGAGGACCCGGCCTCATAACAACCGCAGAGAAACGCTCGAGGACATCCATGCCTGAACTGTGAGATAAATAAGTGATGATGCTAACAGTAGGGTGGCAGGGCCAGCAAAATAACCCAGCGCGCGCTCGACAACGTAGCCAAACCCAAACAGCCCGGTGAAGCCCTGGCTCCAGCCCCGTCAGAACCAGTTAACGGATTTGACTGTAGTTTTGCAGTGTTAGAATATCATATTCAGGAGCTCATTTTTAAAAAGGGGGTAAACTGTAAGTGTGTTGGAAATCTTCCATCTCTGGCCAACGTGGGGAAATACAGTTCAAAGTTCCAAACAACAACATCCTCCCTAATAATAACAATATGGATTAACCGTGGCGAAATGGACTTGCAGTGTCAGACATTAGCTGTTGTGTTTCTGCATGCGCGCATGATTCGAAGAGGCAGCCACAGGAGACAAAAAGGCGAAAATCGGTGACTCCACTCCCCTAGAACACCCGCGGGTCCCACCCCTAGAACACCCCTGGCCCCTCCCCTAGAACATCCCTGGCCCCTCCCTTGGCCCCTCCCCTAGAACACCCCTGGCCCCTCCCCTAGAACACCCTGGCTCCTCCCATAGAACACACCCTGGCTCCTCCCCTAAAACACCCTCGGGCCCCTCCCCTAGAACACGCCTGGCCCCTCCCCTAGAACACGCCTGGCCCCTCCCCTAGAACACCCCTGGCCCCTCCCCTAGAACACCCCTGGCCAGTAACAACATGTTTGTATACAAACCGAGTGTCAGGTAGGACTCTCCATTTTAGAAAGTGCTTTTCGGGACCAAAACAGTGTTCGTTAATTAAATATTTCTTTCAAGGGATCTCATTCCCTGATCACTTCCGATTAGAAATAGTCGGTCATAACTTTAACATATCAAGGTTCAACTGAAACTTCCCTGGCAGGCAACAGGAACAATCAAGACTGTATCATCAGCTCACCTGTAAACCACACCCAGTTATTACTCATGTTGTTACATCATGGAGTCAACTCTGATCAAATCTACCCAAACCTGCCTGACTATCCCACCATAACCATAGGAGTACCTAGAGCCACGGTAGATGCTAAATGGGATCCTTGGGACGACCCTACCCTAAAGCTAACCATGACCCTTACCAAACCTGCTAATGTTTATCATTAACCCTAACCATGTATCATTAACCCTAACCTTAACCATTTTAAAATCAGAGACAGCGTCGCTCTGTCTCGATCATGCCACTTAGCATTTACCCTCGAGCTACTTACCCCAGAGCTGTAGAACAACATAGCTGGTAATGTACATCACATACGAGAACATGAACAACATTCTAATCTAGTTACGTGGAACATGCCGGAAACAGGCTCTGCTGCCATGCTGGATTGTGACCTCACAGGTAAGGGCCTTGGGGTTTCACCGCAGGTATCGGTGGGAGACAGCCTGGAGTTCTGTACCCAGTGAGCAGGGTTGTTCATACCAGGGGAGGCTGGTGGAGGTAGAAATCGTGGGGGAGGTTCATTGTAATGCATGGAATGTAACGAGGAACGGTATCAAACACGCGTGTCTCATCCCGTCACATGCATTACAATGAGCTCGGCCTCCGATTTCTACCTCCACTAGCCTCCCCTGACGGAGTCGGGGAGTCTAGGGGTTTGCCTGCAGTTTTCTGCCAGTCTGTCCTCCCCAACGTGTCAAGAATAGATTGTGTTACACCTGAGTTCAAAGCAAGCAACGTCTGACATCGGCCTACGGGCTTGAGTATGGTGCCATAACATGAAATACAGCTTTTCAATCTGCAGTGTTACAGTAGCCCTCTGTCTCAACACGGAGGTGAAATCCAAGTACTAAATCAACACGATCTGATTCAGAACCCAATACGCTATGAAAGTCAAAACATCACAAACTGCGGAATGTAAATATAACTGGAGACATTCCTCAGTTTTGGGGACAGGCACCATCGTTATGATTGCTAGCAAAAGAGATATTTACAGTTTGTTAGCAACCGCTCAGATTTACTTTTGCTAGCAATCATAATGGTGACTTCTGTCTCCAAAAATGAGGAATGTCTCTCCAGTTATATTTACATTCTGAAGTTTGTGACTCACAGAATTTCAGTGTATATATATATATATATATATATATATATATATATATATATATATATATATATATATATATATATATATATATATATATATATATATATAACCATATATATAATATCTAAGGTTAACTAGTGCAGACACAGTATCAGAATCTGGCCCATTTCAATTTCAATTTGGTGTTAATGTTTAAGATAGGAATAGGGCGATTATGCCTACATATATTAAGCCTACCCTGAAATGAAGGAAGCACACAAAATCAAAACATCCTTTTGGGGAGATGAGTACCACCTATGCTAATAAGAAATCACTGCAATTTTCCACAAGTATGGCCACAATAGTGAGTCATTAGGAAATATGCATATTCATGTGCGTTTACAAATACAATACAAAACAGAACTTGGTACTATTCAACTCTGCTGAAATGGTGTGGTGAAGTCATAAGTTCAACAAAAAGAAAAATCACATAAAGTCTAATGTACTTGACTCTTGGGGTTGCAAAAACTTGGACTTGGACCTTGTGACGTGGGTATGTTAGTCTAGTCTTGTATGCCAGACTTGAAGGCTCTTACCCAACTTGTAATACATTGACGCCCCAAACCGACCCCTAACCCCTACCTCCTGTGCACTTGTGGAGATCTGAGAGGACTTTGACAGGTAAAAGCAAAAGGCAATAATAACTCCTCCTTACTTTATAAAAGGATACACCTATCCAATCCTTTCATGTCTCTACTACTGCATAAGGGACGGGGGCTGTGGGTGGATCAGGCCGTGGCCGTCCCCTGCTGTATAGCCTACTCACATAAGACAGCCCAACAACAACATCCAATCCTATTCCTTCAAGCTCATTGAGTGTAGGACTATACGGAAGGTGCCAGGTGATTGAGGAGGGTAATCAACGAAAATTAATTATGTAGGAGGTCTAAACGAGGTCAAGTGCTTCAGGTTCAACTGCAGGAGTGCAAAGGAGAGCAATATCCTGCCCTTGCTGTTTAGTAGGGGGAACTACCATGTTGACTGATAGGCACTAAGCCACTACTACAGAAAGACTAATAAAGAAATGACCTAGTCCTAGGCTATGCCAGCTTTATACCAGATTAGATTAGATTAGATTCAACTTTATTGTCATTGTGCAGAGTACAAGTACAGAGACAACGAAATGCAGTATTTCTAGGCTATGCCAGTTTTTTTACCAGGAAACCTAGGCTATGCCAGCTTTATACCAGGAAACCTAGGCTATGCCAGCTTTTTAACCAGGAAACCTAGGCTCTACTAGATGTTCACTAGCCACAAACATACTAGGCTCCACCAAGTAGCTCTATACCTGTATAGAAACACTACAGTACACAGCTATAGTAGTCAGGGGAGGCTGACGGAGGCCGGGCTCATTGTAATGCATGGAACGGAATGAGGAACGCCATCAGACACATGTGCCTCCCCTGATAGTAATGCTGTATCCAGTGTATATGATGAATACACTTTGATTCGATTTAGCCCAATAACTCCAGTAAATTCAGGCTAAGAAACAGCCCCACTCTAACAGAACTGCTCAACAACACAAAGTGTTATAACATGTTAATTCAATGCCGTTACTAGTTAATATAGTGTTAGAATACATGTATAACAACTTAATGTAAAGTGTGATACAAAAGGACCTATAGAAAGTTTCAAGGAGAGACTCCTCTGCCCAAAAACCAAGACACAGCCCCCGTTTTCCCCAAAAGAGATGTTCCTATAAATCATAACGAAAATATGACACATAAATTGATGAGATAGCATGTCCCTAACGTCCGTAGCCTTGGTTAGGTTGTGTCACAAAGCCCGTAGGCCAGGGCTACACTGTTCAAACAACCTGTCCTAGGGGGACCTGCCTCTCCTCCTGAACCATGTCCCCACGGCGAGGGTTTGGGACGGTAAGCGTGCATCCTAGACCCATTCCTTTGTGAGCCAATTCGCCCTGGGGCACAGGGACAGCCTAAACTGCGTCTAGCATACTGAGCGGGATACAGGGCCATATCCATGGAGGAGGCAGCACGCTATACAGATTGATACCCACAGCATGAGCTATGGATTGGTGTCCCCTCTGGTTCCTACCGTAACTGTACTCACACCCACAATCAACCAGAGACGACCACAGACCAACACGTTATGAATATTCCTACTTTATGATCATACTCACCGAAAATACTGCGTTTTGGAGGCCGAACGGTATCGGCGTAAGTCTCGCTAAGGCCACAACTTTGAGTCCACTTCCCCCCTCCACCACTCGTATGACAGCGCTAAGCTGTTCGCTGTTCCCCACTTTATTCAACACCCACTCTGTCAATAATCGCTTGCACACCAAGTGAGCCACGAAGGTCCCGATCAGTACCCCGACCATGACAAGGCCCATGCCCAGCACGAACCCGTAGAGGTAGCCCGCAGCCACGTTGAGGACGATATATCCCCAGCCGCAGGGAAAGGACACGATGATCAGTCCGACTATGAACAGCATAGCTCCGACTAGGCTGTCCAGACTTTCGACCCAGAGGAGCAGGTCCTTGAGGTACTGCCGTACGAGGGCCAGGGAGGAGAAGCAGACGGCTGTCAGGATACACGCCAGCACGGCGCTCTTGAAGCAACAAGTCGTGATACAACACGGGTGCCTGAAGTCCCCGCCGCCTCCGGTAAATGACACCCCGGTGTCGTTGATGCCCTCCGCGTCCGAGTCAGACTTCCCCGCGGCGCCTCTCTCGTCGAAGGCGTTGCATATCAAGATGTCGATTTTGTCACACTCGTCCGCGGTTGATCTCTGAAGCCAGCGGTTCAGCTGGATCTGTCCTTTGGCCGCGGCATGCTTCAGGACCTTGACAAAAACCGGGAGGGTCGTGGACCCCGAGTTCCACATGTTGGCCCCGAAAGGTGACAGGACAGTCTGTCTGTCCCCTGATGCAAATGGGAGGGTGTGTGGTAACTGAGTGATCTCTGGTGCTCTGCTCGGCTTGTCAGTTTTATAACTTAAACACGACCTTTACTTCAGAGACGACAAGGCTTGTAAATTGTTTTGTTTACATCAAGCTTCACACACAAATACTTTCGATCCCTGTTTCCATTGGAATAATTGTCCACTACTACTACTACGAGACCTATATTTATCTGGGGTACGCCAGTTGGGAGACGTGCCAGTTCAGCGACTTGTGGACAACGTTTTCACACTGCCTCTCGGAAACAAACGCCATACTCACAGCTGTCCTCGCCAATAGCCTACAACACTGCGTTGAAAAGCCTCGATCGATTGAAAGCAGGCAAGGGCAGGTAAGCCACAAAACTGATAATAAAGTCGCAGTACTAAATGCCAGACGAAGCCTTTAATTCGCAAGGTAACGGTCAACAGATTGACCCATGCAAGACTCCAACTTTTGCGACTCCTTGGTCCTATTTTGCATAAATCATTGCAGCAGGCAGGCAGGCTACTCTCCGTTTAGCTGCTAGTGCCGTCGCTGCCCGATCCAAAGTACGGGATTCAGTTCCAGCGACCGAGTCGGTGAAATCGACCATCCGCCTCCCTTCCCCGGGTAAAGCGACAACAGGACGCGCCGAAGTCGGTGAGATAGCCCGGCTGTTTGCGCTGCCAGCCGCGTCGCTTCGCGTCGCGTCGCCTCGCCGTGCTACAGTAGTAAACGCTGTTGACGCTAATGCTATTCATACCAGCCTCTGTTTGTTTCCCAGAATGCCCAGTACCCCCGTCCATGTGACTCCGGCTGCCTCGGTCCAATCACAGGCGATCCGATCCATCGCGAGAAAATAACGTTTCACTCCAGATGTTCTCCGCTGCTGCGTGGGTCCGAATATCATCAGATTGTGTGTCTATAATATCATCAGATTGTGTGTCTATAATGTCATCAGATTGTGTGTCTATAATGTCATCAGATTGTGCCACATAAGCAGGCAGCAACAATTATTTGTGAGAAACTGTCTATCTGTAGGAAGTAAGCTGTGTTCCCACTGGGACCATATATACTGAAATGTATGCACTCACTGCAATGTAAGTCGCTTTGGATATATACTGTGTGTGAGTGTGTGTATATCAGCTAAATGGCATATACTGTGTGTGTGTGTGTGTGTGTGTGTGTGTGTGTGTATATATGTGTATATATATCATAAAATACTTTTAGGATTACTAACATGAGAGCTTAATATATATATATATATTAAGCTCTCATGTTAGTAATCATATATATATATATATATATATATATATATATATATATATTAAGCTCTCATGTTAGTAATCATAAAAGTATTCCGTTAAACATATCCGTTTTAATTATTAATTTGGTTTAATTAAGTGATTTACTTGATTCATTATCATGCATGGCTCAATTTGCGTCATCGGATAGATAAATACATTTAATTAGGCAATTGGTGTTGATGTCATTGTTGAGAGAAGAACTCGTTTTGTTTGGGAAACAGTTTGTCCAAACGTTCAGGTTCATCCACTATCAAGTGCCCTGGGGCTCCTCAGATAAGTCCTAAGCAAACACGTCATGACAGTCTTCAGTGAATGCAACTTTTATTTGGTCTGTTGAGAAGGTCTGTTTTACAAGGGAGCCCTGCAAACAGGATTAACAACATGTTGGAGCCAGCGTGTTCCCATAACATCGAGTTGATAAGACAGAAGACATTGAGGGAGCCCGTTGAGAAGTTGATAGGGGTTTTACAACCCATAAAGAAATGCAAACAAGTTATAAATCACTCACTGTTTTACTGTACTTTGTATAAGTACGTATATGTAAGAGGATCCGCCATACGCTGAAAACAATAGTTTTTCTCCTTGTAAAAATAATCGGCAACATTTTAACAAATGTATCGACAGTAATAGGAGAATAACCTTTCATAGCTAAACTGAGATCGGTGAGTCTGGTGGTAAAACCTAGAGAGAACATATTTGTTTATGTCAGAGCAGCTGTTGTTCCAAGGAAAGAGATCTTTAGAGGGATTCCTTCTCTGGTCTACCGTTGATACTCCTGGACCCGGTATTTCAAAACGTTTAATCTGGACCAGAATGATCTGGATTCTATTGTTGCTATCCAGGATCGGATCTATGTGGCAGATTTTGAGTAGTAAAGGGGGAAATCAGCCAGCTGGATCCGATCCTGGATAGCAAAAAAGAATCCGGATCATTCTGATCCAGATTAAAAGTTTTGAAATACTGGGCCCTGAAGACTAAAGTTGGAATATCAGACTTTGTGTTGGTTGTGGTGGTGTTTGTTCTAGTAGGGACAGGCTTTTCCTACTATATGTAAAACATGTGTGAACATACTGTGTGCTGGGTAGAAATCGGAGGACGGCCTCATTGTAATGCATGGAACGAAATGAGGAATGGTATGAAACGCGTGCGACTATTGTCTCCATTTTCCGTTTATTTAGCTATGAATCATTGACATTTTGCACGCTGCAAACAAGGGATAAGAGTTGAAGGCTCTTGTGTTTATTTGAATATGTCAAATGCGATTGTTGATTGTTGACTTTTGTTTGTTCATTTATCAGATCAGTTGGTCCTTGACATTTTGTGCACAAAACATTCACAATAGATTATGATAATTGTCACTTCTTATCCACTGTCTGTAGAGTCCCAGTCACAACTGGGCGTTGACATGGCAACACATGGGTCCACACCGATGATGTCATACGGTCCACTCTACACACTCCCTGGAACAGAAAGTGTAGTCTACAGTTTAGTAACCTATGGCATTATTGGAGTTTGAATAGATTATTGGCCAGAATTGTCCCATATGTGTCTCTAAAATTTCTAAAAAGTGTCTTCAGATGATGAAATAAACCAACATTTTATCATATGTGTGTGTAATTACACAATAGGCCTAGCCTAATTAGATCCACAATCTGCCTTTAGCACATTAATTTAGGACATTAGTTGTTCATGACATTTGCAGGTTCATCATGTTAGGTCGGGGTCTTTTAGATGTAGTTGGCAGTTGATAGTTGATCCACACCAACAGATTACTGCAAATATGAAAGCCTATAAATGTATTTTTCCTTTTGATGCTATTCATTCTCTACCTCATTATAACGCCCTTCCTCATATATAACCGGTGCTAAGCGGAATCCTGGACCTTTGGACGACCCTACCCTTTGGACGACCCTACCCTTTGGACGACCCTACCCTTTTACGCATTTTGACATGAATAAACGCGTGCAGACGAACAGGGAAGGAGAGTCTGCAGGGACAGTGTCAGTGAGGCCATTAACCTGCAGGTGGAGCTGTCGAAGGTATGTCTGCTTCATGACAGGTATTGATTATCCAGGTCGGGTGCTGGTTCATTGTTTCTAGTGTATTGTTATTGTTTATATTGTTCTTGTTGTAAAGCACTTTGAGACAATTAGGTGATCATATGAATGCCTCTAGGAAATATTAGCCAATGGACAGACCACAGGAGGGGCTTAGAATTGTAATCCAGGCTCATATATGTAAGAGGACATATGTGGAGCCATTTAGGCCGTTTGAATATTCAGTGGCAGCAACATGGCGCCATCCTCTGGCCGATCTGGAGACAGCAGGGTCTCCTCACTCACCTGCTGACTCTGGTAAAAGAATCCCCTAAAGTTGGCCTTCATTTACTAAACAGGAGCGCTGTTATTCTCCCAACCAGTGCCACCCACAGAACACCTCTCTCTCTCCCTCTCCCTCTCTCTCCCTCTCCCTCTCTCTCCCTCTCCCTCTCTGTGCCTCTCCCTCTCTGTGCCTCTCCCTCTCCCTCTCTGTGCCTCTCCCTCTCTGTGCCTCTCCCTCTCCCTCTCTGTGCCTCTCCCTCTCCCTCTCTGTGCCTCTCCCTCTCTGTGCCTCTCCCTCTCCCTCTCTGTGCCTCACTGTGTCGGGCAGAGAAGGAGCTGGAGTGAGCTGACTTCAGAGCCGAAACCTAGCCTGTTCACCTCACATGAAGAGCAGCTACACACACACACACACACACACACACACACACACACACACACACACACTTTTGATACAATTCAAAGTCCATCTTTTTCTCTAGTATGCAGTTTCTCTGTCCCACACCTTTTTTAAAAGACTGTTTTAACTGTCGTCTCTGTTTTAACTTGTCTTATCTGAAGTTACACATTTTGCTGCTAAGATTTCACATTTAGGTATTTCATTTTGTCTGACGGCCTTTCTCTATGGCCAGGCTATGCTCACTGAGTCTCCCTCTCTACCCACACCCCCCCCCCTCTCTAGTTTAAAGCATTTCTCTTGTGGTCTTCTGAAAACAGCAAGAATTGCATTTAGCAATTGCCACTGCATTGCATTTTGCACTAATACACCCTTGTGCCCATATTTGCCTGATAAAATCCAGGCCATAGACTGATGATTCAGTGATTCTGTCTGTGGGGGTCTTCAAGGAACAACACAACCACAACCCCATGTACAAGAGATGCTGGATCATTCTGTCATCATACTTTAGTGCTGAAAGACACACGTCAATACATCACAACAAGTCAGTGGTGTTTGTTCATACATCATGTTTAATGGAAAGTTGTCAGAGGAACATTAGAACATTAGAAGCTCTTGGAACTCTCGACACTTTTCATCTGGATTCATCAGGACCGCTTCTCTTCACACAGGGAAGAGCAGGAAGCCACTGAAGTTGTTGTATTTACGATTACCATTAAATTCATAGAGGCTCCAGCCTGATAGGAGACGCATGTGGATCGTGTCCCCCTTCTCCAGCTGTAGAGTCAGCCCACTGGAGGCATACTGATACCCTGCATTACTGAAATGTTGTATATACATCATCACCTGGTCATTCTTATACATGTACAGAGGAACCCATGATGACTTGCTCTCTACCATGCCTGTGAATCTGAAGAAGTAGACTCCTCTCACTGGTGCTGTGAAGGCTCCTGAATCAGAGGAAAGCAGAGAGAGATCAACACTGTCTGTGTCTCCTAGAAACTAGAGCAACATTACTGTTAGTAATGTAGAACAGTCCCTGTAGCTGACCCCACCACTGATCTCATTGAGATCAACACAATGGAAATAATGTGTCTGTTTGTTGACTTTATTGTGTTCTTCCTCCATAATTGTCGCTGTAATGTTCCAACAGGAACCTTGGGATGGATTTCTTTCACATACATTCACTCATATATATCTGTGTACTGGTGTGTGTCAGCAGTACATTTACATTTACATTTATGGCATTTAGCAGACGCCTTTATCCAAAGCGACTTACAACAAATACATTTGTTTCAGTAAGTGAATCATCTATCCATCAGTCATCATAAGATAAAGTAATCAATGCTCACACCAGGGGCCATTGGCAGTCACAATGCTAGAAGAATCTTTTTTTTTTTTTTTTTTTCAGTACCTGTGATTGGGCTGTAGGCTTGGCCGATGTTGGTAACGACGTTCGTGTAGATCACTCTGGTATCACCAGAAACAGGTCCCATCGAAGCACTTAAAGCGGCAGAGAACGCCACCTTTGGTCTGTCTGGGAACCCAAGGGAATTACATATATGTCCTGTACACCTGTACTATTCACAATGATGATCTTGTTCAAGTACATATTTGGAACATTAGCTCATTGCTAAAGGAAACAATAACATCAGAATGTCAGAATGTCAGTGTTTGTCTCACTTGTGTTCACATTATTCAGCTCCTCCACTTCTCGCCTCAGTTCGGTCACCTGACCCTCGGTGGCCGACACCCTGTTCCGCAGGGCTGACAGCTCTGCTGCTTGGGCTGGAGTTATAGATACAAGAAAATACATTTGCTTTACCGATGTATCTAATAGTATACCACGTGTCTGTAGCACCACTTAGAGTAAGATAATACAATACAATACAATACAATACAATACAATACAATACAATACATATATACAGAACCAGTCAAAAGTTTGGACACACCTTGCCAAGAGTGTGCAAAGCTGTCATCAAAGCAAAAGGTGGCTACTTTGAAGAATCTAAAATATAAAACATATTCTGGTTTGTTTAACACTTTTTTGTTTACTACATAATTCCATATGTGTTCCTTCATAGTTTTGATGTCTTCAATATTAATCTACAATGTAGAAAATAATAAAAATAAAGAAAAACCATTGAATGAGAAGGTGTGTCCAAAATCTTTGACTGGTACTGTACACACTATGTATACATGTCGTATATATATATGTAGCTATGTACATGAAAAATAATTTGATTACAGGCTAAAATAGATCCTAGTAAACAAATAAACTCACACACACACACACACACACACACACACACACACACACACACACACACACACACACACACACACAAACACACACACACACACACACACACACAAACACACACACACACACAAACCTGCATTCTCTCTATTCAGGTCCTCCACCTGGCTCTCGATGGCTGTCACTCTGGCTGTCAATGCTTGAAAAGAAATAAAAAAGAAAATATAAGAAATTGTTCATGAATTCCACACAGAAATGTGTACATGAGGGAGTCAGAGACTGTTTTAAAACAACACATTCGAAAGAAAGTCCTTTAAAACCATATCTGTAGGTTTTCATCTGGTATGTACCACAACATGAGTCGTATCTACTAATATCCTACTAATATTACCTGCATTCTCTCTCTTCACCTCCTCCACGTCTCCTCTCAGTTCAGTCACCTGACCCTCGGTGGCCGTCACTCTGGCCCCCATGGCTGACAGTTCTGCAGCTTGGGCTGGAGACATTTCTCTAGCTGTTTATCTGTTAGGTACCACAAACTCAAACAAACCTGTTGAATGTTAGTATCTGTACATTACCTGCGTTCTCTCTCTTCAGAGCCTCCACCTGGATCTCACTGGCTGTCACTCTGGCTGCCAATGCTGGAATAGAATACAAAGAAAATAACTGATGATTAATTAAACACAAAAATGCTTTCTTGATTACAGGGAGACAGGGAAATGCACTGTCCCCGTCCTGCTGCAACTCTGAGTGACAGGGAGTTTGTGCATGAAGTGCAAAATACGCGAACCACTGGTATGGAGCCAGTACACACACACACACACACACACACACACACACACACACACACACACACACACATACACACACACACACACACACACACAAAATAATAAACACACACACACACACACACACACACACACACACACATATTACCTGAATTCTCACTCTTCAAGTCGTCCACATGGCTCTCAATGGTGGTCATTCTGAACTCCAACACTTGAATGAAGACAAATAAATCAACAGTTGATGACTTCTCGCCCAGTGACAGTGGAATGTAAAAAACACGCACAGTTGAGTTGCTGACTATTGGAACAGATATGTAGATCTTTTCAATGTACCCAAAAGTCATTTGAAATGAATGGCCTTTTTTCAAATACACACACACCTACACAAACCTACACACAGCTACACACACACACACACACACACACACACACACACACACACACACACACACACACACTCACACACACACACACACACACACACACACACACACACACACACACACACACACACACACACACACACACTGTAACATGCATTACCTGCATTCTTTCCAATCAGTTGGTCCACCTGGTTCTCACTGGTGGTCACTCTGGTCTCCAGGTTCGTCAGATCCACTCTCTGTTCCACCACCGTGTTTCTCAGGTTTCTCAGCTCCACTCTCTGTTCCACCACGATGGTTCCCAGGATGTTCACCGTGTCTCTCAGGTCCCTTAGCTCAGCCCAGATGTCAGATGTAGTGGTCAAACTCTCCCTGCTCTCTCCATCTTCCCCGTGACCCAGTTGAGGGATGTCATTCTCTCTGACCCCCCCACCCTCTCCCTGAGCCCAAGCCCCAGACAGACAGAACAGCAACACCAGCAGAGCTACAGTACCCCTCATTCTGAAACCACGTCTCTTCAGAACTAACGTAGCCTACTGGGCTGAGCCCCCTTCTTTATACACACTCTGGTCCTGGTGAACCAATGGGGACATGGGAACTTTAACAGGTGTCCTCAATGGGACATTTCAGGACACAGACAATGACAAAGAGTGACGTGTCAGAACACTGACAGATTATTTCATGCTGAGTCCTTCAAACTTGGGGTTGTTTAAGTCCATGGGAGCGTGACAGCTGCTCCTCAGACGTGGGGCTGTTTAAAGGTAGACTCAGAGGTAAAAAAAATAAAAAAAATAAAATTTGAATTTGAATTTGAATTTACAAACAGTACATGAACTGTTTTGAAGCATCCCAATACCAGTTAGTATTTACCCATGGCAATTCCTCTAAACAGAATTATGTTTATTAATAATTATTATTATTGAATGATCTTACTCTACCACTTTTATTGGTGTTAGAAGGAGAGTCTAGATGGGATTCTAAAGACATAGAAACACTTCTATCTTGATGAAACATAGTAACACAACATGTACAACTTCATACAGCAGTAAAATCTCAGGTGAGTCATCAGCCAAATGTAATTGTAACTGCTGAACAACTGAAACGTTCTGTATAGGAATCCAACACTAGGGGGCGCTCAAGCTACATGAGACAGGGGGTAGGGGACAGGGACTAGGTGCTAGGGGACAGGGACTAGGGGCTAGGGGACAAAGGATAGGGGACAGAGACTAGGTGCTAGGGGACAAAGGCTAGGTGCTAGGGGACAGGGACTAGGTGCTAGGGGACAGGGACTAGGTGCTAGGGGACAGGGACTAGGTGCTAGGGGAGAGGGGCTAGGGGACAGGGACTAGGTGCTAGGGGACAGTGGCTAGGTGACAGGGGACAGAGGCTTGGGGACAGGGACTAGGTGCTAGGGGACAGGGGACAGAGGCTAGGGGACAGGGGACAAAGGCTAGGGGACAGGGACTAGGGGACAGGGAATAGGTGCTAGGGGACAGGGACTAGGTGCTAGGGGACAGGGACTAGGTGCTAGGGGACAGGGACTAGGTGCTAGGGGACAGGGACTAGGTGCTAGGGGAGAGGGGCTAGGGGACAGGGACTAGGTGCTAGGGGACAGGGACTAGGTGCTAGGGGACAGGGACTAGGTGCTAGGGGACAGGGACTAGGTGCTAAGGGACAGGGACTAGGTGCTAGGGGACAGGGACTAGGTGCTAGGGGACAGGGACTAGGTGCTAGGGGACAGGGACTAGGTACTAGGGGACAGGGACTAGGTGCTACAGGACAGGGACTAGGGGACAGGGACTAGGGGACAGGGACTAACGTCCTCGTGTAACACTTCCTCCATCATCGTCATTGTAATGTTCCAACAGGAACCTTGGGATGGATTTTTCTTCACATTCATTTCATCATGTATATCTGAGTACTGGTGTGTGTCAGCAGTACCTGTGATTGGGCTGTAGGCTTGGCCGATGTTGGTGATGACGTTCGTGTAGATCACTATTCTACCAGCAGAAACAGGTCCCATGGAATCACCTAAAGCAGCAGAGAACGCCACCTTTGGTCTGTCTGGGAACCCAAGGGAATTACACGTATGTCCTGTACACCTGTACTATTCACAGTGATGATCTTGTCCAAGTACATATTTGGAACATTAGCTCATTGCTAAAGGAAACAATAACATCAGAATGTCAGAATGTCAGTGTTTGTCTCACTTGTGTTCACATTATTCAGCTCCTCCACTTCTCGCCTCAGTTCAGTCACCTGACCCTCGGTGGCCGACACCCTGTTCCTAACACTCTGTTCCTAACACTCTGTTTCTAACACCCTGTTCCTAACTCTCTGTTCCTGACACTCTGTTCCTAACACTCTGTTCCTGACACTCTGTTCCTGACACTCTGTTCCTGACACTCTGTTCCTGACACTCTGTTCCTAACACTCTGTTCCTACCACCCTGTTCCTAACACTCTGTTCCTGACACTCTGTTCCTGACACTCTGTTCCTGACACTCTGTTCCTGACACTCTGTTCCTAACACTCTGTTCCTACCACCCTGTTCCTAACACTCTGTTCCTGACACTCTGTTCCTGACACTCTGTTCCTGACACCCTGTTCCTAACACTCTGTTCCTAACACTCTGTTCCTGACACCCTGTTCCTAACACTCTGTTCCTAACACCCTGTTCCTAACACCCTGTTCCTGACACTCTGTTCCTAACACACTGTTCCTGACACTCTGTTCCTAACACTCTGTTCCTAACACTCTGTTCCTGACACTCTGTTCCTATGGTGACATGGTTCAAAAGGTCAGTGTGTGTCTCACCTGCGTTTCCTCTCTCCAGTTCATCAACCTTGACCCTGCAGGTCAGTCTGGGTGACGCCCAGCTCTTTACTTCATCTGTGTTTTGTAAAGTCTTACAGATCCTGATCCTTCGATTTGTTTATTCCATGTCACATATTTTACCATAACTAATAAGAAACAATGTGTGACGTGTCAGACCACTGAAGGAGGTCATGGGGGAATTCAATATTAACTCTTTAATTATGCATGTTTTCGGACACAAAACTGATTACACTTGTAAACATAACCTGTCTGAAGTTCAAAATCCACCACTGTGCACTCATTTTCATTGAGATCTCTGTCAAATCGGGTTCATTGATCGAAAAATGAACATTTATTGTGAAACATTTCCTCCTCCTCCTCCTCCCCCTCCTCAGTGTGTGTGTGTGTGTGTGTGTGTGTGTGTGTGTGTGTGTGTGTGTGTGTGTGTGTGTGTGTTTTACGTACAGTATTTGTGATCATTATTTTCCCCTCGCCTCCACCTGCCATTGAAATGCTCTGTCGGTGTCAGCGTGACGGTGCGTTTTTGATTGACAGTTCGTCTTCTGAGTCAGTCTATCATTGATATGTGAGTCAGTCCTGAGTTCAATGTAAACCAACTCTTACACTCTTATGTGGATGCATTATGCAGCATGTCTGTTTGCAGTTGGATGCTTCTGCATGTTGGGTTTGAGTCAATACATCACAACAAGTCAGTGGTGTTTGTTCATACATCACGTTTAATGGAAAGTTTTCAGAGGAACATTAGAACATTAAAAGCTCTTGGAACTCGTAACACTTTTCATCTGGATTCATCAGGACCGCTTCTCTTCACACAGGGAAGAGCAGGAAGCCACTGAAGTTGTTGTGATTATTTCCATCATCATAGAGGCTGTAGCCTGAGTGGAGGCGCATGTAGACCAAGTCCCCCTCCTCCAGCTGTAGAGTCAGCCCACTGGACACATACTGATTCCCTGCATTAGTCCTCTGTACTACATACATCATCTGCTGGTCATTCTTAAACAAGAACACAGGAACAAGTGATGAGCTGTTGTCTTCAAAGGCGGTGAATCTGAAGTAGTAGACTCCTCTCACTGGTGCTGTGAAGGCTCCTGTATCAGAGGAAAGCAGAGAGAGATCAACACTGTCTGTGTCTCCTAGAAACTAGAGCAACATTACTGTTAGTAATGTAGAACACAGTCCCTGTAGCTGACCCCACCACTGATCTCATTGAGATCAACACAATGGAAATAATGTGTGACTTTATTGTGTTCATCCTCCATAATTGTTGATGTAATGTTGTTTCCAACAGGGTCACATTTGTATGTCATTTTTGGATTCACACATGTGAATATTCACTCATTCATTCATTCATTCATTCATTCATCTATTCATTCACTCATTTTTCTACGTGTATATTGGTTGGTGTCAGCAGTACCAGTGATTGGGCTGTAGGCTTGGCCGATGTTGGTGATGACGTTTTTGTAGACCACTGTGGTGTGACCAGAGACAGGTCCCATCGAAGCACTTAAGGCAGCAGAGAACGCCACCTTTGGTCTCTCTGTGAACACAAGGGAATAACACATGTATATTTCCTTTAAAGCACTGTACAGGGCCAAACTATTCATAATGATGATATTGTTTAAACATATATGCTACTTTGGAGAAGATATATTCTGAACATTACCTCATGGAAACAGTAAAGCATCACATGATTTTAATAACACGGTTCTGAATGTCAGTGTTCGTCTCACCTTCATTCTCTCTCTTCAGCTCCTCCACCTGACCCTCGCTGGCTGTCAATCTGGTCCCTATGGCTGACAGTTCTGCTGCTTGAGCTACAATCATGAATACAAGAAAATAACTGTCTTGTAGCTAGTTATCTAATCGTATACCACGTGCAAAAAAAAGAATTTTACAAGATATTACGTCCTCTCGATTCCTTTGTATGTCTTGACATGTGATGAATTGACAATAAAGCCACTTTGACTTTGACTTGACTTTGACCTATTAGTTTAAGTTTAGATACATTACCTTCATTCTCTTTCTTCACCTCCTCCACCTGACCCTCGCTGGCTGTCACTCTGGTCCCCATGGCTGACAGTTCTGCTGCTTGGGCTGGAATCATAAACACAGGAACATAAATGTACTATTGCTATTTATCATGAATCATGAATGCAGGAACATAACTGTCTTGTAGCTAGTTATCTAATCATATTCCACGTGCTAAAAAAAGGATTTTACAAGATATTAGTTTAAGTTTTGATACATTACCTTGATTCTCTCTCTTCACCTCCTCCACCTGACCCTCGCTGGCTGTCACTCTGGTCCCCATGGCTGGAATAGAATACAAAGAAATAAAAAGATTAACTGTTGTTGAATTCAACACACAACTACTACAACTACACAGTAATTGTAATGCATGGAATTGAATGAGGAGTGGTATCACACACTTGTTTGATAGCATTCCTCATTCCGTTCCATACATTCCAGCCCGTCCTCTGATTTCTACCTCCATCAGCCTCCCCTGAATTGCTAAACAAACATTTTACAGGACACATTAACATCCCTACATTACCTGTAATCTCTCTCTTCACCTCCTCCACCTGACTCTCACTGGCTGTCACTCTGGTCACCAACGCTGGAATAGAATACAAAGAATACAAAGAAATCTGTGATCCTCTGTGGCTCAGTTGGTAGAGCATGGCGCTTAGGTTGTGGGTTCCTGCTGGGACCATATATACTGAAATGTAAGTCGCTTTGGATAAAAGTATCAGCCAAATGGCATATATTATTATTATTATTATTATTATTATAAATAAAAAGATTAACTGTTGTTGACTACAACACACAACAACTTTCCTGTTTCCAGTTATCCTCTGAGATGTTCTGCAGCTGTCTGTCTTTACCAGCATTCTCTCTCTCCAGTTCCTCAACCTTGTTCTTGGTGACACTGAGCTCTACTCTCTGATCCTCCACCTCTCCTCTCAGTTCAGTCACCTGACCCTCGGTGGCTGACACTCTGACCTCCATGACTGACAGTTCTGCTGCTTGAGCTGGGATTAAAGGAAGCATAATTACAATCATACACGAAGCGTTTGAATGATACATTTCTTTCTATACCACAACAATCAATTCTGATTGGTCAAGAGGGTGTTAATGTGGTAATGAACACGACTCGTAGCCAGTTGTGTAACTCACCAACACACACACACACACACACACACACACCACACACACACACACACACACACAGGTAAAGATATAGACACACAAACACACACACACACACACACACACACACACACACACACACACACACACACACACACACACTAGCATGCACACACACAAACTGCAATAAACGTACCTGCATTCTCTTTCTTCAGTTGGTCCACCTGGCTCTCACTGGTGGTCACTCTGGTCTCCATGTTCCTCAGCTCCACTCTTTGTTCCACCACGATGGTTCCCAGCCTGTGCACCTTGTCTCTCAGGTCCCTCAGCTCAGCCCAGATGTCAGGTGTAGTGGTCCAACTCTCCCTGCTCTCTCCATCTTCCCCGTGACCCAGTTGAGGGATGTCATTCTCTCTGACCCCCCCACCCTCTCCCTGAGCCCAAGCCCCAGACAGACAGAACAGCAACACCAGCAGAGCTACAGTACCCCTCATTCTGAAACCACGTCTCTTCAGAACTAACGTAGCCTACTGGGCTGAGCCCCCTTCTTTATACACACTCTGGTCCTGGTGAACCAATGGGAACATGGGAACTTTAACAGGTGTCCTCAATGGGACATTTCAGGACACAGACAACGACTAAGAGTGACGTGTCAGAACACTGACAGATTATTTCATGCTGAGTCCTTCAAACTTGGGGTTGTTTAAGGCCATGGGAGCGTGACAGCTGCTCCTCAGACGTGGGGCTGTTTAAAGGTAGACTCAGAGGTAAAACAAATTAAAAAAATAAATAAATACAATTTGAATTTGAATTTGAATTTACAAACAGTACATAAACTGTTTTGAAGCATCCCAATACCAGTTAGTATTTACCCATGGCAATTCCTCTAAACAGAATTATGTTAATTAATAATAATAATTATTGAATGATCTTACTCTACCACTTTCATTGATGTAAGAAGGAGAGTCTAGATGGGATTCTAAAGACATAGAAACACTTCTATCTTGATGAAACATAGTAACACAACATGTACAACTTCATACAGCAGTAAAATCTCAGGTGAGTCATCAGCCAAATGTAATTGTAACTGCTGAACAACTGAAACGTTCTGTATAGGAACCCAACACTAGGGGGCGCTCAAGCTACATGAGACAGGGGGTAGGGGACAGGGACTAGGTGCTAAGGGACAGGGACTAGGTGCTAAGGGACAGGGACTAGGTGCTAAGGGACAGGGACTAGGTGCTAGGGGACAGAGGCTAGGGGACAGGGACTAGGTGCTAAGGGACAGGGACTAGGTGCTAAGGGACAGGGACTAGGGGACAGGGACTAGGTGCTAGGGGACAGGGACTAGGGGACAGGGACTAGGTGCTAGGGGACAGGGGACAGAGGCTAGGGGACAGGGACTAGGTGCTAGGGGACAGAGGCTAGGGGACAAGGACTAGGTGCTTGGGGACAGGGACTAGGTGCTAGGGGACAGAGGCTAGGGGACAGGGACTAGGTGCTAGGGGACAGAGGCTAGGGAACAGGGACTAGGTGCTAGGGGACAGGGACTAGGTGCTAGGGGACAGGGGCTAGGAGACAGGGACTAGGTGCTAGGGGACAGGGACTAGGGGACAGGGACTAGGTGCTAGGGGACAGGGACTAGGTGCTAGGGGACAGGGACTAGGTGCTAGGGGACAGGGACTAGGTGCTAGGGGACAAAGGCTAGGGGACAGGGACTAGGTGCTAGGGGACAGGGACTAGGTGCTAAGGGACAGAGGCTAGGGGACAGGGACTAGGTGCTAGGGGACAGGGGACAGAGGCTAGGGGACAGGGACTAGGTGCTCGGGGACAAGGACTAGGTGCTAGGGGACAGGGGACAGAGGCTAGGGGACAGGGACTAGGTGCTAGGGGACAGGGGACAGAGGCTAGGGGACAGGGACTAGGTGCTAGGGGACAGGGACTAGGTGCTAGGGGACAGGGACTAGGGGACAGGGACTAGGTGCTAGGGGACAGGGACTAGGGGACAGGGACTAGGTGCTAGGGGACAGAGGCTAGGGGACAGGGACTAGGTGCTAGGGGACAGGGGACAGGGACTAGGGGACAGGGACTAGGTGCTAGGGGACAGGGACTAGGGGACAGGGACTAGGGGACAGAGGCTAGGGGACAGGGACTAGGTGCTAGGGGACAGGGACTAGGGGACAGGGACTAACGTCCTCGTGTAACATTTCCTCCATCATCGTCATTGTAATGTTCCAACAGGAACCTTGGGATGGATTTTTCTTCACATTCATTTCATCATGTATATCTGAGTACTGGTGTGTGTCAGCAGTACCTGTGATTGGGCTGTAGGCTTGGCCGATGTTGATGATGACGTTCGTGTAGATCACTATTCTATCAGCAGAAACAGGTCCCATGGAATCACCTAAAGCGGCAGAGAACGCCACCTTTGGTCTGCCTGGGAACCCAAGGGAATTACACGTATGTCCGGTACACCTGTACTATTCACAATGATGATCTTGTCCAAGTACATATTTGGAACATTAGCTCATTGCTAAAGGAAACAATAACATCAGAATGTCAGAATGTCAGTGTTTGTCTCACTTGTGTTCACATTATTCAGCTCCTCCACTTCTCGCCTCAGTTCAGTCACCTGACCCTCGGTGGCCGACACCCTGTTCCTGACACTCTGTTCCTAACACACTGTTCCTAACACTCTGTTCCTGACACTCTGTTCCTAACACCCTGTTCCTAACACTCTGTTCCTGACACTCTGTTCCTAACACTCTGTTCCTAACACTCTGCTCCTAACACTCTGTTCCTGACACCCTGTTCCTAACACTCTGTTCCTAACACTCTGTTCCTAACACTCTGCTCCTAACACTCTGTTCCTGACACCCTGTTCCTAACACTCTGTTCCTAACACCCTGTTCCTAACACCCTGTTCCTAACACTCTGTTCCTAACACTCTGTTCCTAACACCTTGTTCCTAACACCCTGTTCCTAACACCCTGGTCCTAACACTCTGTTCCTAACACCCTGTTCCTAACACTCTGTTCCTAACACTCTGTGCCTAACACCCTGTTCCTAACACCCTGTTCCTAACACTCTGTTCCTGACACTCTGTTCCTAACACTCTGTTCCTGACACTCTGTTCCGGACACCCTGTTCCTGACACTCTGTTCCTGACACCCTGTTCCTAACACTCTGTTCCTAACACTCTGTTCCTATGGTGACATGGTTCAAAAGGTCAGTGTGTGTCTCACCTGTGTTTCCTCTCTCCAGTTCATCAACCTTGACCCTGCAGGTCAGTCTGGGTGACGCCCAGCTCTTTACTTCATCTGTGTTTTGTAAACTCTTACAGATCCTGATCCTTCGATTTGTTTATTCCATGTCACATATTTTACCATAACTAATAAGAAACAATGTGTGACGTGTCAGACCACTGAAGGAGGTCATGGAGGAATTCAATATTAACTCTTTAATTATGCATGTTGTCGTACGCAAAACTCACAACTGATTACACTTGTAAACATAACCTGTCTGAAGTTCAAAATCCACCACTGTGCACTCATTTTCATTGAGGTCTCTGTCAAATCGGGTTCATTGATCGAAAAATGAACATTTATTGTGAAACATTTCCTCCTCCTCCTCCTCCTCCTCCTCCTCCCTCTCCTCTGTGTGTGTGTGTGTGTGTGTGTGTGTGTGTGTGTGTGTGTTTTACGTACAGTGTTTGTGATTATTATTTTCCCCTCGCCTCCACCTGCCATTGAAATGCTCTGTCGGTTTCAGCGTGACGGTGCGTTTTTGATTGACAGTTGGTCTTCTGAGTCAGTCTATCATTGATATGTGAGTCAGTCCTGAGTTCAATGTAAACCAACTCTTTGACTCTTATGTGGATGCATTATGCAGCATGTCTGTTTGCAGTTGGATGCTTCTGCATGTTGGGTTTGAGTCAATACTTCACAACAAGTCAGTGGTGTTTGTTCATACATCACGTTTAATGGAAAGTTGTCAGAGGAACATTAGAACATTAGAAGCTCTTGGAACTCTTAACACTTTTCATCTGGATTCATCAGGACCGCTTCTCTTCACACAGAGAAGAGCAGGAAGCCACTGAAGTTGTTGTAATTACGTGTATCATCAGAGAGGCTGTAGCCTGAGTGGAGGCGCATGTAGACCAAGTCCCCCTCCTCCAGCTGTAGAGTCAGCCCACTGGACACATACTGACTCCCTGCATTAGTATGCTGTACTACATACAACATCTGCTGGTCATTCTTAAACAAGAACACAGGAACAAGTGATGAGCTGTGGTCTTCAAAAGCGGTGAATCTGAAGTAGTAGACTCCTCTCACTGGTGCTGTGAAGGCTCCTGTATCAGAGGAAAGCAGAGAGAGATCAACACTGTCTGTGTCTCCTAGAAACTAGAGCAACATTACTGTTAGTAATGTAGAACACAGTCCCTGTAGCTGACCCCACCACTGATCTCATTGAGATCAACACAATGGAAATAATGTGTGACTTTATTGTGTTCATCCTCCATAATTGTTGATGTAATGTTGTTTCCAACAGGGTCACATTTGTATGTCATTTTTGGATTCACACATGTGAATATTCACTCATTCATTCATTCATTCATTCATCTATTCATTCACTCATTTTTCTATTTGTATATTGGTGTGTGTCAGCAGTACCTGTGATTGGGCTGTAGGCTTGGCCGATGTTGGTGATGACGTTTTTGTAGACCACTGTGGTATGACCAGAGTCAGGTCCCATCGGAGCACCTAACCCAGCAGAGAACGCCACCTTTGGTCTCTCTGTGAACACAAGGGAATAACACATGTATATTTCCTTTAAAGCACTGTACAGGTCCAAACTATTCATAATGATGATATTGTTTAAACATATATGCTACTTTGGAGAAGATATATTCCGAACATTACCTCATGGAAACAGTAAAGCATCACATGATTTTAATAACACGGTTCTGAATGTCAGTGTTCGTCTCACCTTCATTCTCTCTCTTCAGCTCCTCCACCTGACCCTCGCTGGCTGTCAATCTGGTCCCCATGGCTGACAGTTCTGCTGCTTGAGCTACAATCATGAATACAAGAAAATAACTGTCTTGTAGCTAGTTATCTAATCGTATACCACGTGCAAAAAAAAGAATTTTACAAGATATTACGTCCTCTCGATTCCTTTGTATGTCTTGACATGTGAAGAATTGACAATAAAGCCACTTTGACTTTGACTTGACTTTGACCTATTAGTTTAAGTTTAGATACATTACCTTCATTCTCTTTCTTCACCTCCTCCACCTGACCCTCGCTGGCTGTCACTCTGGTCCCCATGGCTGACAGTTCTGCTGCTTGGGCTGGAATCATAAACACAGGAACATAAATGTACTATTGCTATTTATCATGAATCATGAATGCAGGAACATAACTGTCTTGTAGCTAGTTATCTAATCATATTCCACGTGCTAAAAAAAGGATTTTACAAGATATTAGTTTAAGTTTTGATACATTACCTTGATTCTCTCTCTTCACCTCCTCCACCTGACCCTCGCTGGCTGTCACTCTGGTCCCCATGGCTGGAATAGAATACAAAGAAATAAAAAGATTAACTGTTGTTGAATTCAACACACAACTACTACAACTACACAGTAATTGTAATGCATGGAATTGAATGAGGAGTGGTATCACTTGTTTGATAGCATTCCTCATTCCGTTCCATACATTCCAGCCCGTCCTCTGATTTCTACCTCCACCAGCCTCCCCTGAATTGCTAACCAAACATTTTACAGGACACATTAACATCCCTACATTACCTGTAATCTCTCTCTTCACCTCCTCCACCTGACTCTCACTGGCTGTCACTCTGGTCACCAACGCTGGAATAGAATACAAAGAATACAAAGAAATCTGTGGTCCTCTGTGGCTCAGTTGGTAGAGCATGGAGCTTAGGTTGTGGGTTCCTGCTGGGACCATATATACTGAAATGTAAGTCGCTTTGGATAAAAGTATCAGCTAAATGGCATATATTATTATTATTATTATAAATAAAAAGATTAACTGTTGTTGACTTCAACACACAACAACTTTCCTGTTTCCAGTTATCCTGTGAGATGTTCTGCAGCTGTCTGTCTTTACCAGCATTCTCTCTCTCCAGTTCCTCAACCTTGTTCTTGTGGAACTGCACTTCAGTCTTGGTGACACTGAGCTCTACTCTCTGATCCATCATTCCTTTCTTCATGTCCTCCACCTCTCCTCTCAGTTCAGTCACCTGACCCACTATGACCTCCATGGCTGACAGCTCTACTCTCTGATCCTCCACCTCTCCTCTCAGTTCAGTCACCTGACCCTCGTTGGCTGTCACTCTGGCCTCCATGGCTGACAGTTCTGCTGCTTGAGCTGGAATTAAAGGAAGCATAATTACAATCATACACAAAGCGTTTGAATGATACATTTCTTTCTATACCACAACAATAAATTCTGATTGGTCAAGACGGTGTTAACTCACACACACACACACACACACACACACACACACACACACACACACACACACACACACACACACACACACCACACACGCCACGCCACGCTACACACCACACCACACACACACACACACACACACACACACACACACACACACACACACACACACACACACACACACACACACACACACACACACACACACACACACACTGCAATACAACGTACCTGCATTCTCTTTCTTCAGTTGGTCCACCTGGCTCTCACTGGTGGTCACTCTGGTCTCCATGTTCCTCAGCTCCACTCTCTGTTCCACCACCATGTCTCTCAGGTCCCTCAGCTCAGCCCAGATGTCAGGTGTAGTTGTCAAACTCTCCCTGCTCTCTCCATCTTCCCCGTGACCCAGTTGAGGGATGTCATTCTCTCTGACCCCCCCACCCTCTCCCTGAGCCCAAGCCCCAGACAGACAGAACAGCAACACCAGCAGAGCTACAGTACCCCTCATTCTGAAACCACGTCTCTTCAGAACTAACGTAGCCTACTGGGCTGAGCCCCCTTCTTTATACACACTCTGGTCCTGGTGAACCAATGGGGACATGGGAACTTTAACAGGTGTCCTCAATGGGACATTTCAGGACACAGCCAACGACTAAGAGTGACGTGTCAGAACACTGACAGATTATTTCATGCTGAATCCTTCAAACTTGGGATTGTTTAAGTCCATGGGAGCGTGACAGCTGCTCCTCAGACGTGGGGCTGTTTAAAGGTAGACTCAGAGGTAAAAAAAATAAAAAAAATAAAATTTGAATTTTTGTGGTCTACAAAAACGTCATCACCAACATCGGCCAAGCCTACAGCCCAATCACTGGTACTGCTGACACCAACCAATATACACGTAGAAAAATGAGTGAATGAATAGATGAATGAATGAATGAATGAATGAATGAGTGAATATTCACATGTGTGAATCCAAAAATGACATACAAATGTGACCCTGATGGAAACAACATTACATCAACAATTATGGAGGATGAACACAATAAAGTCACACATTATTTCCATTGTGTTGATCTCAATGAGATCAGTGGTGGGGTCAGCTACAGGGACTGTGTTCTACATTACTAACAGTAATGTTGCTCTAGTTTCTAGGAGACACAGACAGTGTTGATCTCTCTCTGCTTTCCTCTGATACAGGAGCCTTCACAGCACCAGTGAGAGGAGTCTACTACTTCAGATTCACCGCCTTTGAAGACAACAGCTCATCACTTGTTCCTGTGTTCTTGTTTAAGAATGACCAGCAGATGTTGTATGTAGTACAGCATACTAATGCAGGGAATCAGTATGTGTCCAGTGGGCTGACTCTACAGCTGGAGGAGGGGGACTTGGTCTACATGCGCCTCTTCTCAAGCTACAGCCTCTATGATGATGGAAATAATCACAACAACTTCAGTGGCTTCCTGCTCTTCCCTGTGTGAAGAGAAGCGGTCCTGATGAATCCAGATGAAAAGTGTTACGAGTTCCAAGAGCTTTTAATGTTCTAATGTTCCTCTGAAAACTTTCCATTAAACGTGATGTATGAACAAACACCACTGACTTGTTGTGATGTATTGACTCAAACCCAACATGCAGAAGCATCCAACTGCAAACAGACATGCTGCATAATGCATCCACATAAGAGTCAAAGAGTTGGTTTACATTGAACTCAGGACTGACTCACATATCAATGATAGACTGACTCAGAAGACCAACTGTCAATCAAAAACGCACCGTCACGCTGACACCGACAGAGCATTTCAATGGCAGGTGGAGGCGAGTGGAAAATAATGATCACAAATACTGTACGTAAAACACACACACACACACACACACACACACACACACACACACACACACACACATTTATTGGTTTTTAGGATACAGTGCCAGTCAAAAGTTTGGACACACCTTCTCATTCAATGGTTTTTCTTTATTTTTTATTAGTTTCTACATTGTAGATTAATATTGAAGACATCAAAACTATGAAGGAACACATATGGAATTATGTAGTAAACAAAAAAGTGTTAAACAAACCAGAATATGTTTTATATTTTAGATTCTTCAAAGTAAACTTTTGCTTTGATGACAGCTTTGCACACTCTTGACAAGGTGTGTCCAAACCTTTGACTGGTACTGTACGCACACACACACACACACACACACACACACACACACACACACACAGACACAGATGAGGGGGAGGAGGAGGAGGAAGAGGATGAGGAAGAGGAGGAGAGGAGAGGAGAGGAGAGAAGAGGAGAGGAGAGGAGAGGAGAGGAGAGGAGAGGAGAGGAGAGGAGGATGGAGGGGAGGAGAGGAGAGGAGAGGAGAGGAGAGGAGAGGAGAGGAGAGGAGAGGAGAGGAGAGGAGAGGAGAGGAGAGGAGCCATGTTACCCCCTCCTCCTCATCTTCCTCCTCCTCCTCATCTTCCTCCTCCTCCTCATCTTCCTTCTTTCCTCCTTCTCCTCTTCTCTCCTCTACTCTCCTCTCCTCCTCCTCCCCCCCTCTTCCTCCTCTCCTCTCCTCCTCTTCCCCCTCCTCTCTTCTCTTCTCTCCTCTCTTCTCCTCTCCTTCCCCTCTTCCTCCTCCCTCCCTCCTCCTCCTCTCCTCTCCTCCTCTTCTTCCTCCTCCCCCTCCTCTTCCTCTCCTCTCCTCTTCCCTCCTCTCCTCTCCCCCCCTCCTCCCCCTCCTCTCCTCTCCCCCCCTCCTCTCCTCTCCTCTCCTCTCCTCATCCTCCTCCCCCCCCTCTTCCTCCTCTCCTCTATGCTCATATCCAACTGTTGTTGATATTTGTCTATTACTTCTGGTTTGTCTGAGTTAAATTATGGGATGCATACGATGGAAGTTGATTGAAAGTGAATGAAGATTGTTTCCATGGCGACCACAGCCTGATGCAGAAGCAGTTCTGAGACACCGTGCGATGGTGAAATAAAAAATAAAAATAAAAAATAAAAATAACTAAGAAACAACAAACAGTACATGAACTGTTTTGAAGCATCCCAATACCAGTTAGTATTTACCCATGGCAATTCCTCTAAACAGAATTATGTTTATTTATAATAATTATTATTGAATGATCTTACTCTACCACTTTCATTGATGGAAGAAGGAGAGTCTAGATGGGATTCTAAAGACATAGAAACACTTCTATCTTGATGAAACATAGTAACACAACATGTACAACTTCATACAGCAGTAAAATCTCAGGTGAGTCATCAGCCAAATGTAATTGTAACTGCTGAACAACTGAAACGTTCTGTATAGGAATCCAACACTAAGGGGCGCTCAAGCTACATGAGACAGGGGGTAGGGGACAGGGACTAGGTGCTAGGGGACAGGGACTAGGTGCTAGGGGACAGGGACTAGGTGCTAGGGGACAGGGACTATGTGCTAGGGGACAGGGACTAGGTGCTAGGGGACAGGGACTAGGTGCTAGAGGACAGGGACTAGGTGCTAGGGGACAGGGACTAGGTGCTAGGGGACAGGGACTAGGTGCTAGGGGATAGGGACTATGTGCTAGGGGACAGGGACTAGGTGCTAGGGGACAGGGGACAGAGGCTAGGGGACAGGGACTAGGTGCTAGGGGACAGGGACTAGGTGCTAGGGGACAGGGACTAGGTGCTAGGGGACAGGGGACAGAGGCTAGGGGACAGGGACTAGGTGCTAGGGGACAGGGACTAGGGGACAGGGACTAGGTGCTAGGGGACAGGGACTAGGTGCTAGAGGACAGGGACTAGGGGACAGGGACTAGGTGCTAGGGGACAGGGACTAGGGGACAGGGACTAATGTCCTCGTGTAACACTTCCTCCATCATGGTCATTGTAACGTTCCAACAGGAACCTTGGGATGGATTTTTTTCACATTCATTTCATCATGTATATCTGTGTACTGGTGTGTGTCAGCAGTACCTGTGATTGGGCTGTAGGCTTGGCCGATGTTGGTGATGACGTTTGTATAGATCACTCTTTAATTATGCATGTTGTCGTACACAAAACTCACAACTGATTACACTTGTAAATATAACCTGTCTGAAGTTCAAAATCCACCACTGTGCACTCATTTTCATTGAGATCTCTATCAAATCGGGTTCATTGATCGAAAAATGAACATTTATTGTGAAACATTTCCTTTAATAATTAACACAATCGTAGCCATTCCTTACTGGCCTTTTATTCCTTTTAACTCTCGGGACGTCGCGTCTACGGAGAGGAGCAGACCTGCAACACGGACAGACCAGCGCTGTGAAATGTACCTTGACCTTTGCTTGCTTGAATAAAACTGATTTAATAAAAGCACATATGCGTGTTATTATTATGTCTTTGATAAGTGTTGGAAAAGTTCATTTGTGACCTTCTATCTTGTTTTATTATGTAGCCCGGTTATCATTTATGATGGGAGAGACGAGAGGCAGCAGGGGGAGTCAGTGAAGGTCTCCGTCTCTGCTGCACACTCCACTAACCCTAACCCTAACCCTAACCCTAACCCTAACCCTAACCCTAACCCTAACCCTCCCCTAGGTGGCGGCAGCGCAGCACTGACGTTGGTTGCCAACAGCCGTTCAACTCCACAGAAGAAGAAGAATCCGTTGTTTCGTGTGTTCTTTGGTTCCGCTGTCGTTGTCCGTCGCACTAAAGCTTCCCCGGAACGATCAACAATGGCGGAACGAGGATACAGTTTCTCTCTTACAACATTTAGGTAAAGTAGAAAATCAGCGGGTGAAACTTTGAGGAATGAAACACATTTCATTGCCAGTTTGCTGCTGTAGTACAATGTTCTTTGTAAGCTCTCTGTTTTTTGTATCGCTGTTCTATGCGATGGGTGAATAAGCGTAGCAGGAGATGCCGTGTCACGCCGGTGCTAGCCTAGCTTAGCTGCCTGCTACCGCTTACAAGGCAGCCGACCTGCCAGCGAGCAGATTTAGATGAACTCTGTCAAGTAGGGAGAGATCCAACTGATAGGAAATGATGGGACGACATAGATCCCTGTTTTGCACGATAAGTGAATGCTTAGTTGTAACTGAACGTTTATTATCAGATAGCTAGCTAGCTAACATGACATCTCTGTCCCTCTCTCCCCGGGTCCGGACAGCCCGTCGGGCAAGCTGGTGCAGATCGAGTACGCCCTGGCAGCGGTGGCGGCTGGTGCCCCTTCGGTTGGCATCAAAGGTGAGATGGATGTCATGGAGCCCCATCAGTTCCCGACCTGTTATTCAGATGAATTGTCAGATACCTTGGACACCGTAGCTGTGTGAACGCAGTGTCAGTGAAGAACACGACGGGAACGGATGGGACTCGATGTTTTCTAGGCGCTCCTGGATCTTCATGTTATCCTGTAGTTACAGTGTAGTAGTATGTTTAGTATCATGTTTATTGAGACTATCCCGTTAGGAATAAATGTACGTAAGTTATATATACAGGACCAGTCAAAAGTTTGGACACAAACTTGCCAAGAGTGTGCAAAGCAAAACGTGGCTACTTTGAAGAATCTAAAATATAAAACATATTCTGGTTTGTTTAACACTTTTTTGTTTACTACATAATTCCATATGTGTTCCTTCATAGTTTTGATGTCTTCAATATTAATCTACAATGTAGAAAATAATGAAATAAAGAAAAACCATTGAATGAGAAGGTGTGTCCAAACTTTTGACTGGTACTGTATATATATAAATAAATAAATAAGCTTTTGCCCCTGTAAGCTGATGACAGGCTAATGATTGAATGTTTGTGACCCCCTCTCCAGCCTCCAACGGCGTTGTCCTGGCGACAGAGAAGAAGCAGAAGTCCATCCTGTATGACGAGCAGAGCGTCCACAAGGTGGAGCCAATCACCAAGCACATTGGGATGGTCTACAGTGGCATGGGGCCAGACTACAGGTAAACAGCCAAGGAGAGGGAGGGCAATGGGGATGGATGAACTATTGGATGGATGGATGGATGAGAACTCCCTGCAGGAAATGTACATTTAACCTATAAACATCATGTCTGCTATAATACTGACCACTGACAACTCTTTGTGTAGTGTATGTGTATGCCTAGATGTATTGGACCAGGCTGACATGCTAGTCCAGTGACTCCTGGTCCTGCAGTGCTGCAGGCTTTTTGCTCCAGCTCAGGACTGACACACCTGATTCAGCTTATCCAGGTGTTTGAAGATCAGTTGATTAGTTCACTCAGGTGTGACACTAGGTTGGGACGAAAACCTGGACCCACTGCAGCTCCCCCCCTCCCTCTCTCCAGGTCCTGTCCGACCCTCTAGGTGGCGCTGTTCTTAGAGCTGTGTGTGTTGTTCTGACAGGGTGCTACTGCGGAGAGCCAGGAAGTTGGCCCAACAGTACTTCCTGGTGTACCAGGAGCCAATCCCCACAGCCCAGCTGGTCCAGAGGGTGGCCTCCGTCATGCAGGAGTATACACAGTCTGGGTAAATACACAGTCGTCAACAACAACAACAACAACAACAGCAACAACAACACAGTCTGGGTAAATACAGTACCAGTCAAAAGTTTGGAGGCTGTCATCAAAGCAAAAGGAGGCTACTTTGAAGAATCTAAAATATAAAACATATTCTGGTTTGTTTAACACTTTTTTGTTTACTACATAATTCCATATGTGTTCCTTCAGAGTTTTGATGTCTTCAATATTAATCTACAATGAAGAAAATAATAAAAATAAAGAAAAACCATTGAATGAGAAGGTGTGTCCAAACCTTTGACTGGTACTGTATACACTCATGAACATGCAAATTGGAGCCCTCATCCTGGGTAACTCTGGCTTTCATACAGTCAACAATACACAGTCTGGGTAACTCTGGTCATGGTCATAACTCATGGGTCATGGGCTTCCCACTGCTAACAGTCAGCAGCGTCCTGTCCAGTAGACTGGATTCCAGTGCACCCTAACATGACATCGTCTGACTAACATGTTAGAAATCAACATCTCTCTCTACTGTCCAAATCCAGTTGGATTGCTAGACTGTTGCTGTGGTGTTTGTAACAATGTGATGTGTGTTTCAGCGGTGTGCGTCCCTTCGGAGTGTCCCTGCTGATCGCAGGCTGGGATGAGGACAGACCGTACCTGTTCCAGTCTGATCCATCTGTAAGCAGCTTGTTATCAGGGGAGGCAGACTAGGGGAGGCTGGTGGAGGCAGACTAGGGGAGGCTGGTGGAGGCAGAGCAGGGGAGGCTGGTGGAGGAGGCAGAAATCGGAGGACGAGCTCATTGTAATGCATGGAATGAGGAACGGTTCCAATGGAATCGTTCCTGGTTCCATTCCATGCATTACAATGAGCCCGTCCTCCGATTTCTGCGTCCTCCACCAGCCTCCTACCGCAGTGATCCTCACCCCTGGTCCTGGAGAGCTGCAGGCTTTTGCTCCAGCTCAGCCCTGACACACCTGATTCAGCTAATCAAGCTCCTGAAGATCAGTTGATTAGTTCAATCAGGTCTGACGGCACTAGGCTGGGACGGAAACCTGGACCCAGTGCGACTCTTCAGGCCCAGGATTGAGGATCACTGACTGACCTTTGGACCCAGATTAAGTTTACAACTGGACTAAAATGCATTTTGAATGGAGATGTGATGTCCCAGGAGTAGGTTTAATCTCGGTCCGGGAAACCTCCCCTTTTTTAATCAGTTTTTCCATTTGTTGATTGAGATGATGATGATATCCATGTTTTGATCTTATCCCAGGGAGCGTACTTCGCATGGAAAGCAACAGCCATGGGGAAGAACTACGTCAACGGAAAGACATTCCTTGAGAAAAGGTAGCGTTCATATCGGGGACTCTAATACAACACAATCTACTCACACACTCTCACGCAGGGGAGGCTGGCGAGGGTAGAGATCGGAGGACGGTTGGGGCTTATTGTAACGAATGGAATGAGGAATAGTATCAACCGTGTATCACATGACCCGTGCTGAGTGTCACATGTCTGCACCCTCCAGAGGACTGCTGTGTCCCCAGTGTCTTAGCCTCCGGGGTGGACGGAGGAGAGGAGACGGGGGAGAATATTTGGTCTAATAATGTATTCCTTTTTGGTACTACTACAACCGTGTGATAACAATTCCTCATTCCATTCCGTGCGTCACAATGAGCCCGGCCGTCCTCAGATCTCCACCTCCGCCAGCCTCCCCTGATCTCCACCTCCGCCAGCCTCCCCTGATCTGAAACTAACCTGCTTTTCTTCACTTTAGGTACAACGAGGACCTGGAGCTGGAAGACGCCATCCACACGGCCATCCTGACACTGAAGGTGAGTTAGGCCGTAGAGTGTGTTCCTGTCCCTACCTCTGACTGTTGCCGGGCAGACGATTCTGACCGACGAGAGTCTCGTACCGCGAGACGAATTCAGCTTTTTGCGGGCGAAGCGAGTGGAGGACGGGAGGAAGGACGCGAGGAGTTGAGAAAAGGCTCATCAACAGTCCAGTTAATCTTAGTTAATCTGTGTCCAGTTAATGCAGCCCTAGGAGAGTCCTGAACGCCCTGTGTGTGTGTGTGTGTCTGTGATTCCCAGGAGAGCTTTGAGGGCCAAATGACGGAGGACAACATCGAAGTGGGAATCTGCAACGAGGCTGGCTTCAGGAGACTCACGCCCGCGGAGGTCAAAGACTATCTGGCAGCCATCGCTTGAAGCCCCCCCCCCCCCGTGTCCCGTTTAATAGAGTCTTCTGAATGTTCCTCGTTTGGTTTTTGCAGAAATAACTTGAAACACAAACTGCACTGTATTTTCCTCAACATTAACAGCATTTTTATTGTTTGTATTCCCTTACAGCTCTGTCCCCCACGGGTTTTTCTTTTCTTTCAATAAATGCCATAACGTTAAAAAAAAAAGATCCTCCCATGTCCCGCTTTCTCACTGGACATCGACTGTGTTTCTCTTGTGCTTGTTTCTTTTTTTTCTTTTTTTTACGCCAACATTTCACACCGTAAACAACAATTACATTCATCGCTTGAAGTTAAATTACGTTTAGAAACTGTAGATACTAGTCTACACCCGTCCTGTCCCGTCCCGTCCCCACACACACACACACACACACAGACGGTTTCTATTGCTAATAAACTATAAATGGTTTGACCACCAACATTCGAATCTTGATTACATCAAATCAATGTGTATGATCCAATGTCTGTATATGATGATGATTTGTTGCGAGCGTTTTGTACGATTTTAGTCTAACGAAAACGCATCAGTTATTCTGATTGTACTCCAAAGCGTCTGAGGAATTCTGAGAGGCTGAACACGTGTCCACAGCCCGCGGCAGGGTCCATGCTGATGAAGTCATCCAGGTTCATCTCACAGTCTGGAGAGAAGAAGAACAATGGTTTTCTGTTAGACATATCCAGTACAGCAGGAGAGGCTGGTGGAGGTAGAAATCGGAGGACAGGCAGAGGAGTTTTTCCTCGCCACGGTGCCCTATGCTTTTCTGACTTCTTGGGAGTTCTTTTCCTTGGCTTACCTGTATGGTTCTTACCTGTATGGTTCTGTGTTGGTTCATATTGTTTATATTGTTATTCTTGTAAAGAATTTAAGAGACAATTGTCTTTGTAAAAAAGCGCTACACAAATACATTTGATTGATTGACAACCAGTCCTCAGGTGTGTGGTACCTGTGGTTTGGATGCAGGGATATGAAGGAGGAGGCATCTTCCAGCAGCCGTCTGCCTCTCGCATGTGGGACCTGTCAGAGGCGAAGCTCCTCAGGTACGTCTCTGCCGGGATCACCCGCAACTTCCTGCAACAAGATGGACACTCGTTACACTGAGGTTCAACAGAGACCGTGTCACACGTGGCCTGGGGTGGTCTAGTGGTCTAGCACCATGGCCTGGGGTGGTCATTAGCATTTTTGTTACATGTAGATCAGAGAGAGGCTGGTGGAGGTAGAAATCGGAGGACGGGTTCATTGTCACGCATGAAACGGAACGAGGAACGGTATCAAACACGTGTCCTCTTTACCATCCCCTATTCAATTCCATGCATGACAATGAGCCCCATCCTCCGATTTCTACCTCCACCAGCCTCCCCCTGATGTCGATCAAAAGGACCAGTCCTGTGGCTAGTCTGACCTCCAGAAGGCTGGTTTGAGAGCCTGGTCTGACTGGAAGGCTTCTGCTGCGTAGCGGGGGAGGGGACAGGGGAAGGGCAGGACGGTGTCCAGGTCGTAGATGAAGCTCTGGCCCTGCTGGCTCTCGTGGACCAGGATCACATGGTAGTCCTGGATCACGTCCCACACACAAACAACAACATTATTACCACATACGGACAGTCATGTACAAATACGGCACAAAGATATTATATAATAATACAATATAATAATATATAATATAATATATATAATCATAATATAATAATAATATATGCCATTTAGCTGACGCTTTTATCCAAAGCGACTTACATTGCAGTGAGTACATACATTTCAGTACATATGGTCCCAGCAGGAATCAAACCCACAACCTAAGTGTTGTTAGCGCCATGCTCTACCAACTGAGCCACAGAGGACCACATGATATATACGGTATAATCATGATCATATATATTCTAATTGTGTGAAGGACCTACGACCTAAACAGACAGAAGAAGATGAAAGGGGAAAGTGGTGCCTACTACCTACCCAGACAGACAGACAGACAGGCAGGCAGAGAGAGAGACAGACAGACAGACAGACAGGCAGGCAGGCAGGCAGGCAGGCAGGCAGGACAGATGGAGGAGGATAGACTGATGGAGGAGGACAGATGGAGGAGGATAGAGTGATGAACAGATGGAAGAGGAGGAGAGTGCCTCCTACCTACCCAGACCACCGGCTCACCTCCTCGACTGGACTTCTGTTTCCACAGAGGAATCTGACAAGAAGGGACACACACACACACACACACAGATCAAAAATCCACACCACTTCACAATCAGTGAAAAAGTAATTTTGGGCTTTAAAATGTACCTATTGGTGGAATCACACATGACTGTTAGATTTGTATGAACTGAACTGTACAGAACAATTCATTCGAATATTTCAATTCATCTCTGCAAGGCAATTCTAGATGCTCTAAATCTAGACGCAAAGGCAATTAGGCAACTCACCATTTTCCTCTCATTGGAAATAAAGACCGCGTACACCTGCTCGACGCGGCTCTGCCTCTCCGTCCTGACGTGTTCACACAGCTTCCAAACATTCTCCTCACTGAAAAAGTCAAAAGGGTCACAGGCCAGAAGGGTCACAGGTGAAAAAGGGACAGTGGTGAAAAGGGTCACAGGTGAAAAAGGGACACAGGTGAGAAGGGTCACAGGTGAAAAAGGGACAGTGGTGAAAAGGGTCACAGGTGAAAAAGGGACACAGGTGAGAAGGGTCACAGGTGAGCTAACAGGTTATTCTAACAGGTAAGACAACTGGCTCCATGGGGTGTAGTCGGGCGTGCATGCTGACAGGACGCTCATTACCAGTAACAGCTCGTATAAACGCATTCATCCCTGGACGGAGTCACGGTTACGTCATTTGGGATTAGTTTTTCCTTCTGCATGACTTAACGCAGCGAAACAATAACATTTAAGGACATTGGGAACCTAATGTAGTTGATTCGGCAGAAGCCCGGTCACATCGTTGAGGTATGTTGGTGTTACGTGAAAATAAGTCCGTTGGAGGACGGCGGTTGTGTGGAACGGTCGAACGGAACGCTTACATGAGTGTGTCGTGCAGGATTTCGTCAGCAGGGGGAGACATTACAGGGCAGAATCGAGGTTTTTAAAATTATTTTCTACATTGTAGATTAATATTTCAGACATCCAAACTATGAAGGAACACATATGGAATTATGTAGTAAACAAAAAAGTGTTAAACAAACCAGAATATGTTTTATATTTTAGATTCTTCA
>NC_139668.1:19972699-19975252 GCF_951799395.1 Argentina silus
TACTGTAATATATTGTACTGTAATGTACTGTAATATATTGTACTGTAATGTAAAGTACTGCAATGTACTGTAATGTACTCTGTAGATTGTTCGAGCAACAAAAAAAAGTGGATTTACCCAATCCGGTGGAGACCCAAGGGACCTCAAGAGTTAACCAACCCTGAGAAGGAGTTTGGTAACTTCCGTCCTTCTGCTTCCCTCAGGAGGTGGCTGAGACGTGGAGCTGGGATCGTTGGTTCGTGAGAGGAAGATGAAAGCTGTGAGCCGAGGGTCTTCCTCACAATAACACAACTCCATACAGGGGAGGCTGGGGGGGGCTGGGGGATGCTGGGGGAGGCTGGTGGAGGCTGGGGGAGGCTAGTGGAGGCTGGAGTCAGAGGACGGGCTCGTTGTAGTGCACGGAACGGAATGAGGAACACGTGTTTGACACCGTTCCTCATTCCGTTCCGTGCATTACAGCGAGCCCGTCCTCCGATCTCTACCTCCACCAGCCTCCCCTGGTACACCGACTCGTTGGATGTGAACTGAGGCCCCACTGGTTTCATCTGCACTTCAATGTCCTTCTCGCCTGTACTGCTCTCCTCTCCTCTCCTCTCCTCTCCTCTCCTCTCCTCTCCGGGAGCAGCCGCAGAGCAGTGAAAGCCAAACGTCGGTGGCTGTTTAATGAATACATACATAAATAAATGTAGAAAGCAGGTGCATGCTGGATTAGTAGCGCCTGCTTTTAGGCCTCGTAAGCAGCTTAAATGGAGAGCACTACAAATCCCTGCCAGCCTAGGAAGAATATGTATCACAATGTCAGTGCTTATTCCCTCTCTCTCTCTCTCTCTTTTACTCTCTGTCTCTCTCTCTCTCTTTTACTCCCTCCTCTCCCCCCCCCCCTCCCCCTCCCCCTCCCCCTCCCCCACACTAAAGCTGTGAAGCTTCTAACTTTTTGACCTCCACAACAGAAACACCAAAGCGCTCCCCTTCACTTCTCACAAATGGACTTATCTCTAAAGCTGTGTGGGTGAAAGCAGGCTGGCAAGGTTCCAGTAAAACCCCTTGGTGATATTCCTGATGTTTGTTTTCTTCCGACAAGGTGTTGCCACTGATCCCAGAGGCGCTTATTTCACTGAGGACTTGTGTTTCTCTCTCTCTCTCTTTGATAGACATATTTGTCTGCCGTGTTGGGGAGTAGTTCCACTACATGTACCGGAGTACAACTGTCAGTTTAACTGTATTTTGCAGTAGCTTGGTGGTAGTTAAACTAAATTAATATCCTAGTAGTTTTCCCTGTAGTTGACTGCTTGTTTGCCATGTAGCGGTGTAGTAAGCTACTGCCACTACTCACTACATTCTTCCAAAAGAAAACAAAAAACGGTGGAATTTAACTATAATTCCAGCCCTTGAACTTCAGTTCCATACTATTTCTTCTCTTCCTGCCTCTGGTCTCCCCTCTTTGCTCCACTTCACCATTTTCTTTCTCTCAGTGATTTCAGTCACACGCTTTCTGTCACCTGGACCGGTCATCGTCCAGTAACTGTCTGTCTGTGTGTTGGATATGGTAGTTTCCATGTAGTCAACTACTTTTTCAAAGTAGCTTTAGTTTTGACAAACCCTATTTTCTCTCAAGGGTAGCTTTCGTGTAGTTGTAAAGTAATCGGTAATCTACTTAAATACATTTTCAGAGTAGCTTCGGGGGGGTCATGGTGTGAGCATTGATTACTTTGTCTTATGATGACTGATGGACAGATGATTCACTTACTTAAACAAATGCATTTGCTGTAAGTCGCTTTGGATAAAGGTGTCTGCCAAATGCCATGAATGTAAATGTAAATGTAAAATGGCCGCCAGCTCTGAGGAGAAGCTCCACTCGGAGGCGAAGGAGAGGACACCACAGCCGGCTCAACGACCCGTACCGCCGTGCAGCAGAAGAGAAGAAGTCTTGGAGGCAGTTAAAGGCAAAGCACCCTGCAGCCAAATAGACCCGGGATTAATTGACTGAACATTGGAACATTGGTTGACCAGGCGTGCTTCTCTGCTGCTGCTGCTGCTGCTGTGGCTGGAGCCAGAGATGGTTGACCAGGCGTGCTTCTCTGCTGCCAAGGAGCACGAGAAGGAGAGGACCGTAGAGAGACTGGGACACGTATTTTAGGTCGATTTTGTCGAGGTATTTTAGGTCGATTTTGTACAGGTATTTTAGCCATTTTTTTATATTCTAGGTTGATTTTGTACAGGTATTTTTGGTATAGTTTCAACAGGCATTTTCTGTATATTTTGTACACATATTTTTTGTATATTTTGTCAAGGTGTTTTAAGTCTATTTTGTACAGGTATTTTAGGTAAAGGTTGAAAGACCATCAATGCAAACTGACTTTGATTAATGTACAGACGTGGTATACTGTCACATCAAGCACCTTCAAGGTAGAATGTTAAATGTATTGTATTAGGCTCTGTCCTTGTGTACCTAGTATATCAAACAATGTCACACCCTTGTAGTGTATGTGCTTTAGGTTGGGTCCCTGTAGTTCTTCATGTTGACCAGGAGGGGGGAGAAGTGTTCCACTGAAG
>NC_139668.1:19975452-19980452 GCF_951799395.1 Argentina silus
TCCCAAACACAGAGTCCTCCTTCCACACGCTGCTCTGCTGTCTGTCTCCACACCGTCCCCCCACCCTCTCCCAAACACAGAGTCCTCCTTCCACACGCTGCTCTGCTGTCTGTCTCCACACCGTCCCCCCACCCTCTCCCAAACACAGAGTCCTCCTTCCACACGGAGCTCTGCTGTCTGTCTCCACACCGTCCCCCCACCCTCTCCCAAACACAGAGTCCTCCTTCCACACGCTGCTCTGCTGTCTGTCTCCACACCGTCCCCCCACCCTCTCCCAAACACAGAGTCCTCCTTCCACACGGTGCTCTGCTGTCTGTCTCCACACACACGACGGCTCCAAAAATAATAACACCCCTCTCCTTTTTTTTTAGATATGTTTTTAGGGCATTTCTACTTTTATTGGGATAGAGACAGTAGAGGTTGACAGGAAGGATGGGAGAGAGAGAGGAGGGATGACATGCAGGATATGTCGAGGGTCGGAATCGAACCAGGAACCTTGCGATTATTGTGTGCTCCGCCTACCTACGGCTGGCAGAGGTAGACATCGGAGGACGGCCTCGTTGTGACGCATGGGACGGAGTGAGGGATGGTGTCAAACATGTGTGTTTTCCTTTCTTTCTCCACTCCATGCGTGGCACCGAGCTTGTCTTCTTCAGTTTCTCTACCTCTCCGCCTGTCTTCCGTGTTTTCAGGACCATCGTTCTTCTGGTGTCGTAGAAAAGTGTGCTTGGCAAGATAATGTTGTACTCTTGGGTTTGTGTGGAATCATAAAGCTGCTTGGAGTCGGTGGTACATATCAAGTATTTGTGGCCATGCTGAGACAGAGACAGAGACTGTGTGTGTGTGTGTGTGTGTGTGCGTGTGTGTGTGTGTGTGCGTGTGTGTGTGTGTGTGTGCGTGTGTGTGTGTGCGTGTGTGTGTGTGTGTGCGTGTGTGTGTGTGCGTGCGTGTGCGTGTGTGTGTGTGCATGCCTGTTTGTAGGAGATAATACATACAGAATCCTTGTGGCCATGCTGAGAAAGAGAGAGAGAGAGAGAGAGAGAGAGAGAGAGAGAGAGAGAGTGTGTGTGTGTGAGTCTGTGTGTGTGTGTGTGTGTGTGTGTGTGTGTGTGTGTGTGAGTCCTTGTGGCCATGCTGAGACAGAGACAGTGTGTGTGTGTGTGTGTGTGTGTGTGTGTGTGTGTGTGTGTGTGTGTGTGTGTGTGCGTGTGTGTGTGTGTGTGCATGTGTGTGCATGTGTGTGTGGGTGCGTGTGTGTGTGTGTGTGTGTGTGTGTGTGTGTGTGTGTGTGTGTGTGTGTGAGTCCTTGTGGCCATGCTGAGACACAGACAGACCTGGTTCTTACAGGTCAGTGAGTCAGTCACCTTGGGCTGAGGGCATCAGCTTGCTGCTCTGCTGGGTCCAGGCGGTAAGAGTGTGAGATGTCACACACACACACACACACACACACACACACACACACACACACACACACAGACTCACACACACACACACACACACACACACACACACACACACACACACACACACACACATGCCTTACGGCATACAACTGCTAATCTGAGATCAGCCGTCCCAACATCCACACAACCAACAGAGAGAACCTGGAGAGGAGACTGACCCAGGATCAGATCAGGTCGCCCTGGCAACGTCACCACGGAGCCCGACGGTGGTCCTCTTTGCCATGGCAACAGAAGTTATGGGCTGGATCACCTCACTGACTGAACAGTGTTGTTCTTGGTATTGTTATATTGTATTATATACCGTTGAGAGGCATAATCAGAAGTATTTATGTATATTTATATATAAGTGTAACATAAGCATAATCACGATCATGTATTTCATCGTATATATGCTGTGCACTTGATGAATACACTTTGATTTGATTTGGTTGTATCAGTCTGGTGGAGGAAGGACACGTCAGTCTGGTGGAGGAAGGACACGTCAGTCTGGTGGAGGAAGGACACGTCAGTCTGGTGGAGGAAGGACACGTCAGTCTGGTGGAGGAAGGACACGTCAGTCTGGTGGAGGAAGGACACGTCAGTCTGGTGGAGGAAGGACACGTCAGTCTGGTGGAGGAAGGACACGTTGTGTTTGATATCGTTGCTCATTCCGTTCCACGCATTCCAATGAGCCCGTCCTCCGATTTCTACCTCCGCCAGCCTCCCCTGGTGTTCTACCTCCGCCAGCCTCCCCTGGTGTTCTACCTCCGCCAGCCTCCCCTGGTGTTCTACCTCCGCCAGCCTCCTCTGGTGTTCTACCTCCGCCAGCCTCCCCTGGTGTTCTACCTCCACCGGCCTCCCCTGGTGTTCTACCTCCGCCAGCCTCCCCTGGTGTTCTACCTCCGCCAGCCTCCTCTGGTGTTCTACCTCCGCCAGCCTCCCCTGGTGTTCTACCTCCGCCAGCCTCCTCTGGTGTTCTACCTCCGCCAGCCTCCCGTGGTGTTCTACCTCCGCCTGCCTCCCCTGCTCTAGTGTGACCAGTGGGTACAGTATGCTGTTGTCATGCAGACATGGTGGTCTGGGTTTGGTCCCCCACACACACACACACACACACCACACACACACACACACACACACACACACACACACTACACACATGTACATGTTGATGTTTATGTGGGATCAAATATGTGTCCCAGTATCCGTTCAATATGAAAAATAACAAGCAATTACAGTAATGAAGTATTGAAGTATTGAAGTATTGTCAACGTCAGTTTATCCAGCGGCAGGTCATGTAAGCCTCCGTGGTGCTGGGCTGGCGAGCCCTCAGTCAGGTGACCCATTCTCATTGTAGGTTTTACTCAGGATGACTGAAGTAGAGCTGATTCACTTACGTTAGACAAATGTACTTATTGTAAGTCGCTTTGGTTAAAAGCTTGACCAGCACATAGACCCTGTCCATTAGAAATACTTATGAATTACAGGACCAGTCAAAAGTGTGGACACAATTTGCCAAGAGTGTGCAAAGCTGTCATCAAAGCAAAAGGTGGCTACTTTGAAGAATCTAAAATATAAAACATATTCTGGTTTGTTTAACACATAATTCCATATGTGTTCCTTCATAGTTTTGATGTCTTCAATATGAATCTACAATGTAGAAAATAATAAAAAATAAAGAAAAACCATTGAATGAGAAGGTGTGTCCAAACCTTTGACTGGTACTGTATGTATTTACAACACCTTCCTTAAGTCAATTAAGAACTATTTCTTCTTTTCTATGACGACCTGTTCATTGAGGATGACATGAAGAGACCATGACTGTTGGGACAGGTCAAACCTTTGAGACAGAACACTTATTTAGATTCCGAAAACAACTTTGTTTAGAAGTTGACTGCGTTGGCCTGGACACCCGTTGGCCTGGACACCCGTTGGCCTGGACACCCGTTGGCCTGGACACCCGCGGAGATTGTAACTGTATCGCTCCAGCAAAACTAAAAGGACCAATCAGCGACAACAAAACACCATTTTGTGTGAATCACCATTCCACTAAAACGACAGTCGATTTGTCCCCTTTTTTATGATGAGTTTGCCATTGATTTCAGATACAGATTAAACGTCCATTTCCTGAGATGCAATCCAGGGTCGTTCGGGTGCTAATTCACAATTCAATTCCGACAGGGAAAAAAGGGCCGGTTCAATCTCAGAGGCAGCCGTTCACTGGCTCTCTCTCTCTCTCTCTCTCTGTCTCTCTCTCTCTCTCCCTCTCTCTCCCTCTCTCTCTCTCTCTCTCTCCCTCTGTCTCTCTCTCTCCCTCTCTCTCTCTCTCTGTCTCTCTCTCTCCCTCTCTGTCTCTGTCTCTCTCTCTCTGTCTCTCTGTCTCTCTCTCTCTCTCTCTGTCTCTCTCACTCTCTGTCTCTCTCACTCTCTCTCTCTCTCTCTCCTTCCTGCTGATCTGTCTATTTTCCCGTAAAGGAATGCACTAATATGAGGAACGTCTCTCCATTTCAGCCAGCCGAGTTCTATTTCCTTTTTTTTGGGCCTGGTTCCAAACGTTTGTTTTATTTACCAAGGCTCAGTTGACTGTTAATCACAGACGTCCCCTTACGCGCTAATGGCCTTCTATTGAGTTTTACACTCAGCTTCTCTCTCTCTCTCTCTCTCTCTCTCTCTCTCTCTCTCTCTCTCTCTCTCTATGCATTCAGGCTCTTTGATGATGAGAGAGACACACACACATGCACACAAATAAAGGCATGCACGCACGCACACACACACACATGCACACACATACACACACTCTCTCACACACACTCACACACACACACACACACACTCTCACACACACTCTCTCACTCACACACACTCTCACACATACACACTCACACACACTCGCTCTCACACACACACACACACACACACACACACACACTCAGTAATGAATACAGGACGTCAATATCGGTCGTCACTTTGAACAAAGTCCAGGGAAAACAGAACACGTATGAAAACAGAACACCTGAAAACAGAACACCTGAAAACAGAACATGTGAAAACAGAGAACACGTATGAAAGTGACGTATCAGCAGCAAGACACTGTAGCGGAAATGTGTCTAATTTTATTCACATGTTGTTTATATTATTTGAAGTCTCATTGATATATGAGGAAATGGGGGTTCATGCTGATATCAGCACTGGGGAGCCAATCAATGTCAATGGTTGATGTGCAGCTTATCAACAAACTGTTCATTAATCCTAACCCCCCCCCTCCCTCTCTCCCTCCCTAACTCCCCCCCCCCGTCCCCCCTCTCATCAGGAGCTCTCTTTCTCTCCTGGTGTTACAGAGGCAGGAGCTGGTGTGTAACAGCAGTGTTAGCGCGCTAGGCTACTAGCCTTGAAAGGAGTGTCAGCGGTGTTAGCGCGCTAGGCTACTAGCCTTGACAGGAGTGTCAGCGGTGTTAGCGCGCTAGGCTACTAGCCTTGACAGGAGTGTCAGTGGTGTTAGCGTGCTAGGCTACTAGCCTTGACAGGAGTCGTTCCCCTCAAGCAGACAAGTTCCCCATGTCC
>NC_139668.1:19982952-19990452 GCF_951799395.1 Argentina silus
TCCTGTATCAGAGGAAAGCAGAGAGAGATCAACACTGTCTGTGTCTCCTAGAAACTAGAGCAACATTACTGTTCGTAATGTAGAACACAGTCCCTGTAGCTGACCCCACCGCTGATCTCAATGAGAGGACCACAATGGAAATAATGTGTGACTTTATTGTGTTCATCCGCCATAATTGTTGATGTAATGTTGTTTCCAACAGGGTAACCTTTGTATGTCATTTTTGGATTCACACGTGAATATTCACTATTAATCTATTTCATTCATTCATTCATTCATTCATTCATTCATCTATTTCATTCCCTCATTCATTCATTTTTCTATGTGTATATTGGTGTGTGTCAGCAGTACCAGTGATTGGGCTGTAGGCTTGGCCGATGTTGGTGATGATGTTTTTGTAGACCACTGTGGTTGTACCAGAGACAGGTCCCATCGAAGCACCTAACCCAGCAGAGAACGCCACCTTTGGTCTCTCTGTGAACACAAGGGAATAACACATGTATATTTCCTTTAAAGCAGCATACAGGGCCAAACTATTCATAATGATGATATTGTTTAAACATATATGCTACTTTGGAGAAGATATATTCTGAACATTACCTCATGGAAACAGTAAAGCATCACATGATTTTAATAACATGGTTCTGAAAGTCAGTGTTCGTCTCACCTTCATTCTCTCTCTTCAGCTCCTCCACCTGACCCTCGCTGGCTGTCAATCTGGTCCCCATGGCTGACAGTTCTGCTGCTTGAGCTACAATCATGAATACAAGAAAATAACTGTCTTGTAGCTAATTATCTAATCGTATACCATGCGCTAAAAAAAGGATTTTACAAGATATTAGTTTAAGTTTAGATACATTACCTTCATTCTCTTTCTTCACCTCCTCCACCTGACCCTCGCTGGCTGTCACTCTGGTCCCCATGGCTGACAGTTCTGCTGCTTGGGCTGGAATCATAAACACAGGAAGATAAATGTACTATTGCTATTCATCTAATAGCATACCACGCGCTAAACAGGTATTTTACAATACATATTAGTTTTAGTATCGATACATTACCTTCATTCTCTCTTTTCACCTCCTCCACCTGACCCTCGCTGGCTGTCACTCTGGTCCCCATGGCTGGAATAGAATACAAAGAAATACAAAGATTAACTGTTGTTGAATTCAACACACAACTACTACAACTACACATTAATTGTAATGCATGGAATTGAATGAGGAGTGGTATCACTTGTTTGATAGCATTCCTCATTCCGTTCCAATGAGTCCGTCCTCTGATTTTTACCTCCACCAGCCTCCCCTGAATTGCTAAACAAACATTTTACAGGACACATTAACATCCCTACATTACCTGTAATCTCTCTCTTCACCTCCTCCACCTGACTCTCACTGGCTGTCACTCTGGTCACCAACGCTGGAATAGAATACAAAGAAATACAAAGATTAACTGTTGTTGACTTCAACACACAACAACTTTCCTGTTTCCAGTTATCCTGTGAGATGTTCTGCAGCTGTCTGTCTTTACCAGCATTCTCTCTCTCCAGTTCCTCAACCTTGTTCTTGTGGAACTGCACTTCAGTCTTGGTGACACTGAGCTCTACTCTCTGATCCATCATTCCTTTCTTCATGTCCTCCACCTCTCCTCTCAGTTCAGTCACCTGACCCACTCTGACCTCCATGACTGACAGCTCTACTCTCTGATCCTCCACCTCTCCTCTCAGTTCAGTCACCTGACCCTCGGTGGCTGTCACTCTGACCTCCATGGCTGACAGTTCTGCTGCTTGAGCTGGAATTAAAGGAAGCATAATTACAATCATACACAAAGCGTTTGAATGATACATTTCTTTCTTTTCCACAACAATCAATTCTGATTGGTCAAGACGGTGTTAATGTGGTAATGAACACGACTCGTAGCCAGTTGTGTAACTCACCAACACACACACACACACACACACACACACACACACACACACACACACAAACACATACACACACACACACAGGTAAAGATATAGACAGACACACGCGCACGCGCGCACACACACACACACACACACACACACACACACTAGCATGCACACACACAAACTGCAATAAACGTACCTGCATTCTCTTTCTTCAGTTGGTCCACCTGGCTCTCACTGGTGGTCACTCTGGTCTCCATGTTCCTCAGCTCCACTTTCTGTTCCACCACGATGGTTCCCAGCATGTGCAACATGTCTCTCAGGTCCCTTAGCTCAGCCCAGATGTCAGGTGTAGTGGTCCAACTCTCCCTGCTCTCTCCATCTTCCCCGTGACCCAGTTGAGGGATGTCATTCTCTCTGACCCCCCCACCCTCTCCCTGAGCCCAAGCCCCAGACAGACAGAACAGCAACACCAGCAGAGCTACAGTACCCCTCATTCTGAAACCATGTCTCTTCAGAACTAACGTAGGCTACTGGGCTGAGCCCCCTTCTTTATACACACTCTGGTCCTGGTGAACCAATGGGAACATGGGAACTTTAACAGGTGTCCCCAATGGGACATTTCAGGACACAGCCAACGACTAAGAGTGACGTGTCAGAACACTGACAGATTATTTCATGCTGAGTCCTTCAAACTTGGGGTTGTTTAAGGCCATGGGAGCGTGACAGCTGCTCCTCAGACATGGGGCTGTTTAAAGGTAGACTCAGAGGTGTGACATCACCACAAAGTAGCAGGTCGACTACTGTACAGTACTTTACTCTGATGAGATGATAGCTGCTACAATCCCATTGACACCCTACCTCTCTCTCTCTCTGTCTATCTCTCTCTGCCCCCCGCTCTCTCTCTCTCTCTCTCTCTCTCTGTCTCTCTCTCTCTCTCTCTCTGTCTCTCTATCTCTCTCTGACCCCTCACTCTCTCTCTCTCTCTCTATCTCCCCTTTTCCCCATCACTCTCACCTCTCTACCACTCCCCCCCCAAACACAAACACACACACACACACGCACACGCACGCACGCACACACGCACGCACACACACACACACACACACACACACACACATACCTGCTAGTTTGACAGGTAGAAGCAGGCCTCCTGCATTACCATCCTACATTACCCTCCTGCATTAGCCTCCTACATTACCCTCCTGCATTAGCCTCCTGCATTAGCCTCCTGCATTAGCCTCTTGCATTACCCTCCTGCATTACCCTCCTGCATGAGCCTCTTGCATTACCCTCCTGCATTACCCTCCTGCATGAGCCTCCTGCATTACCCTCTTGCATTACCCTCCTGCATTAGCCTCCTACATTACCATCCTGCATTACCCTCCTGCATTACCCTCCTGCATTAGCCTCCTACATTACCATCCTGCATTACCCTCCTGCATTAGCCTCCTACATTACCATCCTGCATTAGCCTCCTGCATTACCCTCCTGCATTACCCTCCTGCATTACCCTCCTGCATTACCCTCCTGCATTAGCCTCCTGCATTAGCCTCCTGCATTACCCTCCTGCATTAGCCTCCTGCATTAGCCTCCTGCATTAGCCTCCTGCATTACCCTCCTGCATTACCCTCCTGCATTAGCCTCCTGCATTACCCTCCTGCATTAGCCTCCTGCATTAGCCTCCTGCATTAGCCTCCTACATTACCCTCCTGCATTACCCTCCTGTATTAGCCTCCTGCATTACCCTCCTGTATTAGCCTCCTACATTAGCCTCCTGCATTACCCTCCTGTATTAGCCTCCTGCATTACCCTCCTGTATTAGCCTCCTGCATTACCCTCCTGCATTACCCTCCTGCATTACCCTCCTGTATTAGTCTCCTACATTACCCTCCTGTATTAGCCTCCTACATTAGCCTCCTGCATTACCCTCCTGCATTAGCCTCCTACATTACCCTCCTGTATTAGCCTCCTACATTAGCCTCCTGTATTAGCCTCCTACATTACCCTCCTGTATTAGCCTCCTACATTAGCCTCCTGTATTAGCCTCCTACATTAGCCTCCTGCATTAGCCTCCTACATTAGCCTCCTGCATTAGCCTCCTGCATTAGCCTCCTACATTAGCCTCCTGCATTAGCCATGCAACCCTCGCTGATTAGCATTCGTCTCAGCAGCACCAAGGGGTCAGAGGTCAGCCAAACAGTGCTACGTTCCAGAACAACTTTCCCTCTGACTGTGAGTGGCAGCCAGACTCTGCAGGCACAAGACACGCTGTGATAGGTCAACACTGCTACTCCACATGGAGAAATACACAGCCTAACACGAACACACACTGGGTTTGGCTAACCGCTATCACTAGCATAGCGAGAGAATAGAATAGCAGAGAATACAATGTTATTGCTGATCAAGGTGAATGTGATCCATTGTGAGACCCTTGGGAGTGTGTGTGTGTGTGTGTGTGTGTGTGTGTGTATGTGTGTGTGTGTGTGTGTGTCTGTGTGTCTGTGTGTGTGTGTGTGTGTGTGTGTGCATGTGTGTGTGTGTGTCTGTGTGTGTGTGCGTGCGTGTGTGTTGGATCAGATACAGTTCTTCATTGAGAAATCATCCAAGTCGTCTGCAAATCCATATTTCATCATTCCACTGTTAAACAGCACTCTCACTGTCATGGTTAATCAGTAAATGGACCACACTATGAATGTAGCTAACTGTGATGAAAGCACACACACACACACACACACACACACACACACGCACACACTGCATGTTTAATGGAAAGTTGTCAGAGAAACATTAGAACATTAGAAGCTCATGGAACTCTCGACACTTTTCATCTGGATTCATCAGGACCGCTTCTCTTCACACAGGGAAGAGCAGGAAGCCACTGAAGTTGTTGTAATTATTTCCATCATCATAGAGGCTGTAGTCTGAGTTGAGACGCATGTAGACCAAGTCCCCCTCCTCCAGCTGTAGAGTCAGCCCACTGGACACAAATTGACTCCCTGCATTAGTATGCTGCCATAAAAACATCATCTGCTGGTCATTCTTATACAAGAACACAGGAATAGCTGATGAGCCGTAGTCTTCCATGGCGGTGAATCTGAAGTAGTAGACTCCTCTCACTGGTGCTGTGAAGGCTCCTGTATCAGAGGAAAGCAGAGAGAGATCAACACTGTCTGTGTCTCCTAGAAACTAGAGCAACATTACTGTTAGTAATGTAGAACACAGTCCCTGTAGCTGACCCCACCACTGCTCTCATTGAGAGAACCACAATGGAAATAATGTGTGACTTTATTGTGTTCATCCGCCATAATTGTTGATGTAATGTTGTTTCCAACAGGGTAACTTTTGTATGTCATTTTTGGATTCACACGTGAATATTCACTCATTCATTCATTCATTCATTCATTCATTCATCTATTCATTCACTCATTTTTCTACGTGTATATTGGTTGGTGTCAGCAGTACCAGTGATTGGGCTGTAGGCTTGGCTGATGTTGGTGATGACGTTTTTGTAGACCACTGTGGTTATATCAGAGACTGGTCCCATCGGAGCACCTAACCCAGCAGAGAACGCCACCTTTGGTCTCTCTGTGAACACATGAGAATGACACGTATATTTCCTTTGAAGCAGTGTCCCATCTTACAGGGCCAAACTATTCATAATGATGACATTGTTTAAACATATATGCTACTTTGGAGAAGATATATTCTGAACATTACCTCATGGAAACAGTAAAGCATCACATGATTTTAATAACACGGTTCTGAAAGTCAGTGTTCGTCTCACCTTCATTCTCTCTCTTCAGCTCCTCCACCTGACTCTCACTGGCTGTCACTCTGGTCACCAACGCTGGAATAGAATACAAAGAAATAAATAGATTAACTGTCGTTGAATTCAACACACAACTACTACAACTACACCATAATTGTAATGCATGGAATTGAATGAGGAGTGGCATCACACACTTGTTTGATAGCATTCCTCATTCCGTTCCAATGAGTCCGTCCTCTGATTTCTACCTCCACCAGCCTCCCCTGAATTGCTAAACAAACATTTTACAGGACACATTAACATCCCTACATTACCTGTAATCTCTCTCTTCACCTCCTCCACCTGACTCTCACTGGCTGTCACTCTGGTCACCAACGCTGGAATAGAATACAAAGAATACAAAGAAATACAAAGATTAACTGTTGTTGACTTCAACACACAACAAATTTCCTTTTTCCAGTTATCCTGTGAGATGTTCTGCAGCTGTCTGTCTTTACCGGCATTCTCTCTCTCCAGTTCCTCAACCTTGTTCTTGGTGACACTGAGCTCTACTCTCTGATCCATCATTCCTTTCTTCATGTCCTCCACCTCTCCTCTCAGTTCAGTCACCTGACCCACTCTGACCTCCATGACTGACAGCTCTACTCTCTGATCCTCCACCTCTCCTCTCAGTTCAGTCACCTGACCCACTCTGACCTCCATGGCTGACAGTTCTGCTGCTTGAGCTGGAATTAAAGGAAGCATAATTACAATCATACACAAAGCGTTTGAATGATACATTTCTTTCTATACCACAACAATCAATTCTGATTGGTCAAGACAGTGTTAATGTGGTAATGAACACGACTCATAGCCAGTTGTGTAACTCAGACACACACACACACACACACACACACACACACACACACACACACACACACAGGTAAAGATATAGACAAACACACGCACACACACACACACACACTACCATGCACACACACAAACTGCAATACAACGTACCTGCATTCTCTTTCTTCAGTTGGTCCACCTGGCTCTCACTGGTGGTCACTCTGGTCTCCATGTTCCTCAGCTCCACTCTCTGTTCCACCACCATGTCTCTCATGTCCCTCAGCTCAGCCCAGATGTCAGGTGTAGTGGTCCAACTCTCCCTGCTCTCTCCATCTTCCCCGTGACCCAGTTGAGGGATGTCATTCTCTCTGACCCCCCCACCCTCTCCCTGAGCCCAAGCCCCAGACAGACAGAACAGCAACACCAGCAGAGCTACAGTACCCCTCATTCTGAAACCACGTCTCTTCAGAACTAACGTAGCCTACTGGGCTGAGCCCCCTTCTTTATACACACTCTGGTCCTGGTGAACCAATGGGGACATGGGAACTTTAACAGGTGTCCTCAATGGGACATTTCAGGACACAGCCAACGACTAAGAGTGACGTGTCAGAACACTGACAGATTATTTCATGTCCTTCAAACTTGGGGTTGTTTAAGTCCATGGGAGCGTGACAGCTGCTCCTCAGACGTGGGGCTGTTTAAAGGTAGACTCAGAGGTATGACATCACCACAAAGTAGCGGGTCGACTACTGTGCAGTACTTTACTCTGATGAGATGATAGACACCCTACCTCTCTCTCTCTGTCTCTCTCTCTCTCTGCCCCCCCGCTCTCTCTCTCTCTCTGTCTCTCTCTATCTCTCTGCCCCCTCTCTCTCTCTATCTCTTTCTCCCTCCTTTTTCTACCTCTCTCCCTCCTTTCTCTCTCTCTCTGCTTTCCCCCCTCACTCTCACCCCTCCAGCACTCCCCCCCCCCCCCCACACACACACTGCACAC
>NC_139668.1:20021019-20023519 GCF_951799395.1 Argentina silus
GTACACAAGCCATGATCAGCCTGAAACACCTGTTACTAGTGTACAAGTCAGGCATGAAATGAGCAGCAGTGTTTTCTTGCTGAGTGGAGGAGCACGGGGTTCCACTCTTCAGAGTCGCTCCGAGATGTTCAAGAAACCCTTGAGACACATTAGAGAGCGGCAGTGCCTAATTAAACCACCATCATAATAATGATATAACAAGACACACGACTACAGTCATCAACAGTACCCTGAACAGCATCAGTCATAGGTTGCTAGGCTAGCTGTCCCTTGTTTCACTACTAAGTAACTGTCAGACAATGTTTTTTCGGGGGGATTAAACCTTTATTTTAGGTCCGACTGAGTCTGAGGTTTTCGACAGAGGAGTCCTGCTTCCAAACATGAAACAGATCATAAATGTAGATTCAGAATTCCAAACATAATGAACATACAGTTCATTAAAAACATATCAATTAAAAAGGCAATTTATACAATTTGATCAAATAAAACATGTACCTTTCTCTGATGACAGATCCTTTATCAAGGTCTTAAACTGACCAAGTGACACAAAATAATCTAATTTGAGTACACTCTGATGGTCGTTCCCAGTTTAAGTTGTTCTTAGTTTAAACGAAACGAGCAGAACTTTGAGGGTTAGGCAAGCTTGGGACCTGGTTTGGTACTCTGTCACCACAAGAACAGGGAGGAGCGTGGCCTGGACAATCCTCCTATTCTCAAAGTTGAAGCAGAACCTATTTCTACACAAAAAAACAAGTTTAACTTTCAAGGTCATTAAGCGATTGAAGAGAACCAAAGGTGAAGGTCAAGAATAGCCTGCTGAACTGTGGGGGCACAGGAGTAGACAACAGTATCATCAGCATAAAGACACAATTTACAATTGTTCAAGGACACACCGACATTATTCATGAAACATTTGAAACAGCAGTGGACCTAGAATGGAACCTTGCGGAAAACCTTTATTAACATTGAGAAAATGAGACTGACCTCCATCGACTGTAATACATTGATTCCTGTCCAATTTTGAAACCAATTACAAGCCGACTGATCCAAACCAATGATATATAACCTCTGTAATGGGAGGCCATGATCAAAAGCATTAAAAGCCTTAGAGAGTCTCCATATAGAGGGCTGCACAATGCTGTTTCTTATCCAGAGAGATCACAATGTCATTTATAACGAGGGAAGCAGCAGAGATGGTGCTGTGTCCAGACCTAAAGCCTGACTGGTGCGCATTTAAAATACAATTTATTGATAAAAGGACCTCATGAGAATTGATCAGGGACATTATTTTTGCTAAGCAAGAAAGCCTCCTGACAGGACGTTAGTTACCCCTCTCTGGGATCACCTCCCATTTGAAGAGGGTTTGTATTGGCCGCCTTCCACATTCAAGTTATTGTTTCTTTTAAATCGGTAGCCTGCAGAGATAAAATGTTGGTTAAGGTGTCTCGTATTATTTTTGGTATCCGTGATGATAATGGATTTAAACTGTTATGGTGGAGAGGGTGAGGAACTGTTGCGTTTCAGTGATTTAACTGCTTTTCACAATTAGTTTGGGTCACCACCAGAATCAAGGTAGCCTTCTTAATCATGGCAGTACAATTATTTCTGAGCTGACTGAAGGATAGCCAATCAGTCGCTACATCAATAGATCTCGCTTCAGCCCATGTTAGATTTCCTTCCTTGATTAATTCTAAGAGCTCAGAGGAGGACCATAAATTGGCTCCTTGATGCTCAACCTTTTATCTGGAGCATGCTTATCGTCCACAGAAATAAACATCGGGGAACAATAATTAAGCGCTAACTCAGCATCAGGGACGTAGGAAACACTGGGTAGATCACATTGATGCAGTTCATGTAGAAGACCTTGTACATTGAAATTCTTAACGTTTCTCTGAAAGGATCAGACTTTGGCATTTCAGTTTTTTTTTATCTCTGACTCACACAGTGGAGCAGTGATCACTGATATTATTTGCAAAAAATGCATACTGGATATCTATTTATTAATCTTTAATCTTATGTGATAAGTGTGTCAACCAATCCAGGTTGAGATCTCCCAAATGTTAATGAGGTCCATTTCAGAAACCAGGCCCCTTACATTCCAGTGCACCAGGCCCCTTACATTCCAGTGCACCAGGCCCCTTACATTCCAGTGCACCAGTCCCCTTACATTCCAGTGCACCAGGCCCCTTACATTCCAGTGCACCAGTCCCGTGCCGTGCCGTTATTTGAGATCAAAGATTTCAGATGGGGGATCTCACAGTTCGAGTTCAAGTTCCAAAGCTTTATTAAACATAACAAACATGTAAACATGTACTTGGTTTCCGTCACACAGACACAAGACCCAGCCTGACATCACAGACACAACAGCCTGACATCACAGACACAACAGCCTGACATCACAGACACAACAGCCTGACATCACAAAGTGCAACATAGCATGAGGCGAACCAGAGAGATCGCTTTCACCTCTCCCAGCATCCTCTCTGTTTTGATGAGTGTT
>NC_139668.1:20028519-20063769 GCF_951799395.1 Argentina silus
TAAGGTTAGGTAAGGGTTAAGGTTAGGGTTAAGGTTAGGGTTAAGGTTAGGTAAGGGTTAAGGTTAGGGTAAGGGTTAATGTTAGATTAGGGTTAAGGTTAGGTAAGGGTTAAGGTTAGGGTAAAGGTTAGTGTTAAGGTTAGGTAAGGGTTAAGGTTAAGGTAAAGGTTAGCGTTAGGGTTAGGGTAAGAGTAGGGGTTAGGATTTAGGGTTTAGGGTAGAGACCTCAGACCTCTAACACCCTACATTACCAGACACCCTAACACCCTACATTACCAGACACCCTAACACCCTACATTACCAGACACCCTAACACCCTACATCACCAGACACCCTAACACCCTACATTACCAGACACCCTAACACCCTACATTACCAGACACCCTAACACCCTACATTACCAGACACCCTAACACCCTACATCACCAGACACCCTAACACCCTACATCACCAGACACCCTAACACCCTACATTACCAGACACCCTAACACCCTACATCACCAGACACCCTAACACCCTACATCACCAGACACCCTAACACCCTACATCACCAGACACCCTAACACCCTACATTACCAGACACCCTAACACCCTACATTACCAGACACCCTAACACCCTACATTACCAGAACTTGGAATAACAAAACAAAACGTTGTCTTCCTTTCTCCCTCTCTGTGACTGCCGATGGCACTTGTTCTTATCAAAGGTTTTACTTACAATGTCTGTTGTACAGTTGATTCAGTTAATTTAAACAAATGTACTTATTGTAAGTCGCTTTCGATAATAGTGTCTGCTAAATGACTGAAATCTAAATGTTAATGGATAGAATCGTCCCAAGGATCCCACTTAGCATCTACAGAATGGGTCTCAGTCGGCCTGAACTCTCTGGCAATTCTACTTACCCAGGCAGGAAGCCAACACAGTGTACAGTAAACCCAAGGATATTGGACATCTTTATCAGGCCTTGGCACCGCCGTGAATGGGGATGACTCATATCCTCCAGATAGAGGTTTAGACTCAGATGGCCTGCCAATTTTTTCCTTTTTTTTTTTTTCCTTTTTATTAATTTCTGTTTTCTATTCATTCAACACATAGTGATGTGAAATAAAGGGCCCGCCGGCCGACGGTGACTCGGCAGGCAATCGAGAAAAAATTATATGACGGCTTCTCGAGTTGAGTGTCTGCCGCTGCCGCTGCCGCTGCCGCTGCCGCTGCCGCTGCCGCTGCTGCTGCCGCCTGCCGGCGTGGAGCTCGGGTGACCCCTGGTGGCCAGAACCGGTATTGATATTGATTTATTTCTTCACGGTTTGCGCAGCCGCAGTTGATTTGACAGTTTCTCTGGAGATTCCAACCAGGAAATAAACCGCGGAAGTACAGCGGTTCCCGTCCATGCTTTTAGCTCAAACAGACAGGCGTATTGTAATGTTGGTCATCAGAGCGACTGGCAGGATTTGCGGAATTAGGTGTTTTCTAAGGGACCGTTGAATTTGATAAGTAGAAGATGTGGAGAAATCAGTGATAGTTAGCGATGAATGCGACCAGGCTGTGCACTGCAATGAGACACCTCACGTTATCTACGACCTAGCATCTAAAGAACAATCTCTCGGCTTCGCTTCTGTCATCTAGACCAGATCTAGACCTGATCTAGACGTGTCGTTTTTGCAGCCACAGTGCGAGGGAAGCTAGCCGGCTAGCTCGTGGGACGCGGGGGGGACGTCATGTTTCAGAAGACCTCGTTCACGACCCTGGTCGTGGGGGTGTTCGTCGTGTACGTGTTACACACCTGCTGGGTCATGTTCGGCATCGTCTACACCAAACCCTGCGATGTCCCACAGGGAGAGAACTGTATCAACCCGTTTCTGGCTGGGAAACCACGACTGCAGGTCGGTAGACGGAGCTAACCTACGGAAGCAGCCCCCTGCTGCAGTCCAGCTGTCAGCTGTTTGACCGGGTTCAGGTTCAGGTTCAGGTTCAGGTTCAGGTTCAGTTCACGACAGCTGGATTATCATCTGCAATTATGTTGCAAGTGCAATAGATTTGGATAATCCAGGTCGCTTGTTTGGCAACTGTGAACAATGATGTTGGAATCTGTTGAAGTGGTTTGTCAGGGAGGGAACTGAGGGACTGTTGGACAGTACACTGGAATGTCTGCTATAGCCTGGGGTCTACAAGACTACTGTCCAAAACGTTCAATGGCTAAAGCCTAAAATAAGGAGAGAAAATAATGTTTTGATGAATATCTGATCTTCTACACAGTTTTTATTTCCCATAAATAACTGGCATAACTGTGACTATTGAGTTGTGACTACTTAGCTGTTGTTTTGCAATTTGAACACAAATCTCACTGGCCCAAAGGGCGAGGTGGTCACTTTAGGCAGTAACTTTTTTCACTAGACAGCCTTGGGCTACCTTCATTTCCATCCCTGTGTCTGTGTCTGGGTTTTTTTTGGTGTAATTTCCCTCCTTTCCTCCCAGCTGAGTATCTACACCGCCTTGCGACCCAATGCAGACGGCGGACACACGCTCATCCTGAAAGAGGAGGATTTTGATGTGCACACCAAGTTTGAAAGGTAGGAGTTGTCCTCTGTACTGATGCATTTATTTGGATTATTAATTTGGTTATTGATTACTTTCTCCTTGTCATGTTATTCTGAGCTATGATCTGATCATATCCGCACGAAACTTCAAGGTGTTCTCAAATGACATCCTGCTTTTGCATCTGATTTTCATTTTTCTAATGTTAGAAGCAGAGGGCTTTCAGTGGAGAGTTGTTGTTAAATATCAACAGTTACCGTGTCTGGAAACGTTCATGGTCTGATTGGAACTGGGATGTTTTATACTGTGGTCCTCTGTGGCTCAGTTGGTACAGCATGGCGCTAACAACGCTTAGGTTGTGGGTTTGATTCCTGCTGGGACCATATATACTGACATGTATGGACACATTGCAATGTAAGTCACTTTGGATAAAAACGTCAGCTAAATGGCATATATATATATTTGTCAATCAGTCATCATTAATACACATCTGACCTGTGGACTTCAGTTGACTGTCACCTTCGGCTCATATCTGGTGGCAGACATCATAAATGATTAACACAGAGTAAACCCAGGAGCCCCAGAGAGCGCTGTGACCTGCCCCTGCGGACCTAACCCTAACCCTAACCTGCCCCTGTGGCCTGAAGGCCTTCCTAACCCTAACCCTAACCTGCCCCTGCGGCCTGAAGGCCTTCCTAACCCTAACCCGCCCCTGCGGCCTGAAGGCCTTCCTAACCCTAACCCAAACCTGCCTCTGCGGCCTGAAGGCCTTCCTAACCTAAGAAATGACTGAATGGACCGTTAACCTCCAACCACTGCTCCACCGAGTGTCCAGGGTCTGTCACCCACAGCGACACAGTCCAGGGTCTGTTACCATGAACTCTGTGTTGTTGTCTTCCCTGAAGGATCGTCAACGTGTCCCTGCCGAAGAAGACCCGGAACAATGGGACGTTGTACGCCATGGTGTTTGTGCACCAGGCGGGGATGACCCCCTGGCAGGACCCCCGGCAGGTGCACTTCGTGGCCCAGCTCACCACCCTCATGATGCCCAAGCCTCCGGAGGTCAGCCTCATCTCTGGAGACGCAGAGGCCCCGCCACCGCCGCCGCAGGTGAGGCTGCACCTGGACTCTAGAGCATGTATACTAGCACAGAGTGTATACTAGCACAGAGTGTATACTAGCACAGAGTGTCGTTGATGATGGTGTTGATGATGATGTGTTGGTGTGATGATGATGATGATGTTGATGTGATGGTGGTGTTGTTGTTGATGATGATGATGATGATGCTGGTGGTGGTGGTGTTCTGATGATGATGATGATGATGGTGGTGGTGTTCTGATGATGATGATGATGGTGGTGTTCTGATGATGATGATGGTGGTGGTCCCTGCAGCAGAAGCAGAAGGCGAGGCAGCAGGCCAGCGGGGAGACAGCAGACAGACCTGTGTCTCACTGGCGTTCACGCCTCACCCTCAACATCGTCTCCGAGGACTTCGTCTTCGACAGGGACTTCCTGCCCAGCGACGTCCACCGCTACCTCAGAGTGTTTGTACAGGAGAACTCACACACACACACACACACACACACACACACATAACATATATACACACACACACACACACATACACACACACACACACACACACACACACACACATAACATATATACACACACACACACACATACACATAACATATATACACACACACACACACACACACACACATAACATATATACACACACACACACTCAACATATACACACACACATACACATAACATATATACACACATACACATAACATATATACACACATACACATAACATATATACACACACACACTCAACATATACACACACACACACAAACACACACTCTCTCAATATATACGCACACATACACACATTCAACATACAAACACACACACACTCACTCAACATATACATACATACACATATGACCAGACACCAGAGTTTGTACACAAGAACATTGATGCATTTATTCCCCTTGAATGATTTGTGTGTGTGTGTGTGTGTGTGTGTGTGTGTGTGTGTGTGTGTGTGTGTGTGTGTGTGTGTGTGTGTGTGTGTGTGTGTGTGTGTGTGTGTGTGTTGCAGGTTCCAGAGTGGTAAGAAGACAGTGTACCTGCCGCTGCTGTTTGTGGATGAGCTGAGTAACAGAGTGAAGGACCTGGTGGTACGGAACCAAAACACGATGAACACACACACAGAGAGACAGACACACAGACAGACACACACACACACACAGATACACACACACACACACACACACACACAGACAGACACACACACACACACACACACAGACACAGAGAGACAGACACACACACACACAGACACAGAGAGACAGACACACACACACAGACACACACAGACACAGAGAGACACAGAGAGACAGACACACACACAGACACACACACACACAGACAGACACACACACACACACACACAGACACAGAGAGACAGACACACACACACAGACACAGAGAGACACAGAGAGACAGACACACACACACACACAGACACACACACACACAGACACAGAGAGACAGACACACACACACACACACACACACAGACAGACAGACACACACACACACGTCAGCTCGTAGTAGTATAGAGTTAGTACAGTTTATGATGTTCAATATGGCATATTCTAGTTTAATGTGGTGCATGACAAAGTATATCAAAGAACTCGAGTTTTCATTGTGTGTGTGTGTGTGTGTGTGCGTGTGTCTACCAGGAGATCAACAGCAGCAGTGTTGAGCTGCCTCTGACCATCTCCTATGACACCATCTCCCTGGGGAAGCTCCGCTTCTGGATCCACATGCAGGATGCTGTCTACTCCCTGCAGCAGTTTGGTGGGTCCCACAGAGACACATAGAGCAGGCGCCTCTAGTGTTTATAACTCTATGCTGGGTACCAGAGTGCAGTTCCACCCCGGTCCACAGGGGGCGCCACTCATGTGGAGAATAGGATCCTCCGCTGCACTTTGATGGATAATACCAGACATTGAAAAATCCTTGAACATTAATGGTGTGTTTGTGTGTGGTGGTTCCAGGCTTTACAGAGAAAGATGCCGATGAGATCAAGGGGATATTTGTGGACACCAACTTGTACTTCCTGGCACTGACCTTCTTTGTCGCCGCCTTCCATGTAAGTGCATCACAATGACATTAGATTCCGTTCGAAAACGTTATTGTCGTGACAGAAACAGGAGCAGGACCACAGAAAAATACATTTCAATCAAACATCACAACACGAGCACTTCATCATGAAATGTGAGTACAAATATGCATGAAGTGGCCACTGTCTGTTGAGTTATTGCCTCCTGAATTATTCTTGATTTGAAGGACTCTTAACTCACCAACTGCCAAAGCATTTCGAACACTCACCACCAAGAGAGCTTAGTGTTCTATGTGGTGTTTACCTAGCAACAATACTCTGATTGGCTACAAAATGAAACATCATCATTTATGCATTTTTGATGATGAAAGTCACCCTTGGCACAGAATGTCGACCATTCGGGCGACTTTATTCACCCTCTGAAGGAGGGAAAGGAGTGGAGTTAAAAAGCATCTTTTCCTTTGCAGATTCTGTTTGATTTCCTGGCGTTCAAAAATGACATCAGCTTCTGGAAGCAGAAGAAGAGCATGGTGGGAATGTCCAGCAAAGCCGGTGAGGTCACATGACCACCTGGTCACATGACTCTTTCCTTTTACAAGCCTGTGAGGTCACATGACTCAAACCCGCAAATGTAGAAACAGCCGCTACAGTTCCCTGTTTTTCTTTCTCCAGCAAGTTTGTTAGTAACATGACTAACATGAAACTCGTAAAGGAGTTGTGTGGTTGAATGTAACATGCATACATATACACAAGCCAAAGTAATTAACGGTTTATATTGTGTTTTCATGCGTTTGTAACAGAACAAGCAGTCCCATAGACTTGGGCAGCAGTCCCATAGACTTGTATTTATTTATGTATCTAGGCCTCAAGAACGGTTGCTGAAGCAAAACATGTCAAACAATCGCTTCAGTTGACACCCGGCACAACCGCAAAAACATTTACAAAACTTATTTTTTTCTTTGTTTTCTCTTGATTTAAACCACCCACTGCCCGCCCGCCCGCCATTCTTCCAAAACAATCGTTCCCTGACCCGGAACCCTCCCGCCTACGCGGGGGACCGCAGGTTCTGGATCCACCCACACATCACTTACTGTCAGCCTCCAAATGAGGCGGCAGATAGTCACATGGTTAGGGATGTGGGGTCATGGGTCAAATCAAATCATCGCACCAAAACATTTCAGTTGGTTTATCCACGCGGAGCCAAAGGGCAGGTTGGCACACGGCCAGCTGGCGACCAGTGTTCTTATTGCTACAGCTCACTCTTATTACATCATCAATACGACTGACTGAGGATGTTGTGCTTTTGTGAATTTGTTGCTCCAGAGACGATATCGCTGTTCTTTTGTTTGCATATGGAGCCGCAAAAGTATGATTTCTCATAAAAGGTGTTGTGACCTGTCTTTGTTTGTTTGTTTGTTTGTTTGTGTGTGTGTTGTTGCCTCCGTGCAGTGCTCTGGAGGTGTTTCAGCACCATCGTGATCTTCCTCTACCTGTTCGATGAGCAGACCAGCCTGCTGGTCCTCATACCTGCTGGAATAGGCTCCCTGATCGAGGTAGGACAGGTCTATAGTTACCTATAGGCTCCCTGATCGAGGTAGGACAGGTCTATAGTTACCTATAGGCTCCCTGATCGAGGTAGGACAGGTCTATAGTTACCTATAGGCCCCCTGATTTGAGGTAGGACAGGTCTATAGTTACCTATAGGCCCCCTGATCGAGGTAGGACAGGTCTATAGTTACCTATAGGCCCTCTGATTGAGGTAGGACAGTCTACCCTGCTGTAGACTTCAGAACCCTATACACATGTGATGTGACACCCCTGGGTTCACCTTGATGCACCCTGAGACCCTGTGGGATTGAGTCCTGCCAGAAAGAAGCATTAGTCAAGTCTACCTGTTGTGTATATTCTGTCTTCCAGCCTATTCAGTCATATTATCCTTGTTCTCCTTTTGGAATGTCTGCTAATCCCTACCGTCCTTAATCCCTACCTTACTTAATCCCGGTACCACTGCTAATCCGCTGTGAAGGAGAGATCCTTGGAGATGATTGGATGTATACAACCTCTCCTCACCTGCTTTGGTTAATCTGGTTAATCTGCTCCTCCACAGGTGTGGAAGGTGAAGAAGGCCTTCAAGATCCAGGTGACCTGGCGTGGGCTGAAGCCAACCTTCCTGGTACGTTGTTGGTCAGTAGCAGACGGGCCATCTGGAGCGCTGGGGGGTCTGTGGGTCTGAGGGGGGGGGGGTAAGAAAAATGAGCGACACAGCCCACTGCTCTCTCCCCTGGCGTGTCCAGTCCTGCTTTCACACAGCCCTCACCCCCCCCCCCCCCCCCCCACCCGCCCTCCAAGTGCTTGTCTAGAAATGCCTCTTTTGTGTTTGGGAACAGATAATCTCCCACAGCCAGACAGGGTGCCTCAGAGTACCACATGGTCGGTTAAACTGCAACATTTTGAGTGAGTGTTGACTTCTCTGGCACAGAGGGAGAGGTAGATGTGTAGCCTGGACAGATGAAGATATGGAGGCACTGCAGATTTGGAGCCCCGCTTGGCTGTGGCAGCTTCTCGTTGCTTTAGAGGAGAAGCCTCTTGTGTTTGTGAACAGATAATCTCCCGCAGCCAGACAGGGTCACGGGGTGCTGGTCTCCAGGACAGCTCCAGAATCACCCTCTCTCTCTCACTGTTAGATAGACCTACAGAACGACTCAGGGGAGGCTGGTGGAGGTAGAAATCGGAGGACGGGCTCATTGTGATGCATGGAATGGAATGAGGGATGGTGTGTTTGATGCCATTCCTTATTCCATACCAGGTGTTACAATGAGCCCGTCCTCCGATTTCTACCTCCACCAGCCTCTTCTGAGAACAGTATGATAATAATAATGATGATGATGATGATGATGATGTCGTCTCTCCACAGTTTGGGAAGATGGACGAATCAGAGAGGAGGACCGGAGAATACGACACCCTGGTAAGAGACCTTCCACACCTTTCACCCAAGGGAGGCTGGCGGAGGTAGAAATCGGAGGACAGGACTCATTGTAATGCATGGAACGGAATGAGGAGCAGTCTTACACACACACACGTGTTTGATATCATTCCATATTCCGTTCCATGCATTACAATGAGCCCCGTCCTCCGATTTCTACCTCCACTAGCCTCCCCTGCTTTCAACCAAAGATGTTCCTTCTACTCAAAACCACTAATGAATTCCACCAACTTCAGTGAGAAGTGGTCCCTGGTGCTGACCCCCTAACCAGGGGTTTGGGGGGGGCTTCTATTGTCCTGCCTACACTGACAGTGTTGTTCTCCTCAGGCTATGAAGTACCTGTCCTATCTTCTCCTGCCTACATTGACAGTGTTGTTCTCCTCAGGCTATGAAGTACCTGTCCTATCTGCTCTACCCTCTCTGCATTGGTGGGGCCATCTACGCCTTAGTCTATCTGAGATACAAAAGGTGCAACTTTACTGTGTGTGTGTGTGTGTGTGTGTGTGTGTGTGTGTGTGTGTGTGTGTGTGCATGCATGCATGCGTATTCAGTGTGTTCATGTGTGTATTTGTGTGTGTGTGCGTGTGGTATGTCTATGTGCGTGCGTGTGTATTCGGTGTGTTCGTGTGTGTGTGTGTGTGTGTGTGTGTGTGTGTGTGTATGTGCATGCATATTCAGTGTGTTCATGTGTGTATTTGTGTGTGTGTATTTGTATTTGTGTGTGTGTGTGTGTGTGTGTGTGTGTGTGTGTGTGTGTGTGTGAGATAACAATGTTCAATGCTCTTCCTTCTCTATTGCAGTTGGTACTCTTGGATGGTCAACAGTCTAGTCAACGGTGAGTGTGTGTGTTCATCTCACCCTGCAGACAGAGTGAGGAGTGTGTGTGTTCATCTCACCCCCAGAGTGAGGAGTATGTGTGTTCGTCTCACCCCCAGAGTGAGGAGTGTGTGTGTTCATCTCACCCCCAGAGTGATGGGTGTGTGTGTGTGTGTGTGTGTTCATCTCACCCCCAGAGTGAGGAGTGTGTGTGTTCATCTCACCCCCAGAGTGAGGAGTGTGTGTGTTCATCTCACCCCCAGAGTGATGGGTGTGTGTGTGTGTGTGTGTTCATCTCACCCTGGGGCCAGAGTGATGAGTGTGTTGTTGTGCCTGTCGTTGATGGTGTGTGTGTTTCCTTGTCTGACAGGAGTGTATGCGTTTGGGTTCCTCTTCATGTTACCGCAGCTGTTTGTCAACTTCAAGGTCAGTAACACTGGAGCGAGCCGTTGTGTAGGGGAGGCTGGTGAAGGTAGAAAATCGGAGGACAGGCTCATTGTAACGGGATAGGGAATGGTATCAAACATGCAACCTTACTGGCATGCACAGAAATGCATTCCTCATTCCGTTCCATGCATTACAATGAACCCGTCCTCCAATTTCTACTTCCACTAGCCTCCCCTGGTGTACATGTATGTCCTCCACCATGACTGACCTGGCACTCCAGGTCACATGGTACTACAGCAACCGTTTTCTGGAGAGGAGGGCTGCTTGGCTCAGTAATTCAGCCATCACAACGACTGGTTAACACCTGACTGATGTTTGCGTGGGATGTTGTCTGGTTAGTATGTAGTAGATAGTTTTAGGAGACAGCAGGCAATATGAGCTTTCCATCACAACCCATGTCTTATTAGCCAGGCAACTCCAATATCTGCTCACCTCCTGCATTCAGAGTTCAATGGGGGGAAAAAAGTGTAATTGACCCCACCTCTGCATGACTCTCCGCTACATGAAGCTAATGCTAACGACCAGATGCTAAATTAGGCTAACAGCCAGATGCTGGTGTTAATATTGATCACTCTCAATGTGGCTAGCTAGCTAACGACCAGATGCTAAATTAGGCTAACGGCCAGATGATGGTGTTAATATTGATCACCCTCAATGTGGCTAGCCAGCTAACAGCCAGATAGATGGATGCTACATGGTGCTACTGGCCCGATGTTGATGCCATTAATAATGTGTTTCTCTCCCGTCTCCACAGTTCAAGTCTGTGGCTCATCTCCCCTGGAAGGCGTTCATGTACAAGGTGAGGAGGAGTGGATGATGTCAAATTTAAAGGGACACTTCACCAATTTTTAACATCGCATTCATTTTCTCAGAGGATGATGATGATGAGGTTGTGTTCTTTGCTCTTCCTCCTCCTCCTCCTCAGGCGTTCAACACGTTCATCGATGACATCTTCGCCTTCGTCATCACCATGCCAACCTCCCACCGGCTAGCTTGCTTCAGAGACGACGTGGTCTTCCTCATCTACCTGTACCAGAGATGGTAACACACACATGCACACACACACAGGCGCAAACACACACACACTCTCATGACTTCCAGTGTCCCCAACTGTATTCTGTTGCAGATGCTAATTGTACCACCACTTTGAATGCTTGGACCTATAACCAGTGTATATCCATACATACCTATAACCAGTGTATATCTATACATACCTATAACCAGTGTATATCTATACATACCTATAACCAGTGTATATCCATACATACCTATAACCAGTGTATGTCCATACATACCTATAACCAGTGTATATCTATACATACCTATAACCAGTGTATATCCATACATACCTATAACCAGTGTATATCTATACATACCTATAACCAGTGTATATCCATACATACCTATAACCAGTGTATATCTATACATACCTATAACCAGGTATCCAAACGTAGGCTGCTTTCATATGTAATCCATCACTCGTCACTCGTCTCTCTCTGTCTCAAGGCTCTATCCAGTTGACAAGACCAGAGTGAACGAGTACGGAGTGTCCTACGATGAGAACGACGAGAAACCCAAAGGAAAGGCCCACGAGGATTAAAGATGGCTGCCACTGGTCTGGTCTGAGGCGCCAGACTTGGAGACCAACTGGACCAACTACTCCACACCTACACGTGAATGTGCTGGGGAGGGGGGGGAGGGGGGGGTGGGGGGGGGGGGGGGGAACACTGTCTGGGAAGCACACTGGTATTGTTCATCACAAGGCTGATTCGCTGCCTGCCTGATTGGAAGGAAGGACAGGCTGTTTGTAGTCTCCACACATCCCCACCTCAGCCTCACTACTCACCTGACTGTACACCCGGACCATCCACCTGGACCATCCACCTGGACCACCCACCTGGACCATCCACCTGGACCACCCACCTGGACCACCCACCTGGACCATCCACCTGGACCACCGGAGGCTTGGAGGGGGCTCCAGCCAACACCTAGCAACAACGAACACCTCGTAAAGACAGTTTTATTGATTGGTTGGTTGTTCCTCCCGGCCAATCCCATCTTCCCTTGGCCTCTTATCAGACTGCTGCATTCACTTCCCAAGGAACAAGGAAAGTCTGGTAGCATCTTCCACACTTCCACACTACCCTAAGCCCTTAGCCTTAGCTAAGCCCATGTCCCATACCATTGGAGGTTGGAGTTGGCTCCCCCAGAAACCCCTTAGGAAGGACAGTTAGGTTGTTGTGCCCTACCCTGTATACTGGCCTGTCCACCCAAGCCCCTGGTCCCAGTCTCACCCTGACCTCAGACTGTTCCTGCCTGTATTCCTGGACTGCTGGAGGTCTGAGTTGGCTGCTCTCCGACCCAAGCTGTTCTTACCTGACCCAAGCTGTTCTTACCTGACCCAAGCTGTGCTTCCCTGACCCAAGCTGTTCCTACCTGATCCAAGCTGTGCTTCCCTGATCCAAGCTGTGCTTCCCTGATCCAAGCTGTTCTTACCTGACCCAAGCTGTTCTTACCTGACCCAAGCTGTTCTTACCTGACCCAAGCTGTTCTTACCTGACCCAAGCTGTTCTTCCCTGACCCAAGCTGTTCTTCCCTGACCCAAGCTGTTCTTCCCTGACCCAAGCTGTTCCCTGACCCAAGCTGTTCCCTCGTGTCGACAGACCTGCCACTCGTTGTTAAGACCTCAGTAGAAGAAGAAGCATGGACTAACTCAACCATTCCCTCATCTGCCCTCCCTCACCTGCCTGCCCTCCCTCACCTGCCCTCCCTCACCTGCCTGCCCTCCCTCACCTGTCTGCCTGCTTGCCCTCACCTGCCTGCCCTCCCTCACCTGTCTGCCTGCTTGCCCTCACCTGTCTATCTACCTGCCTGTCCTAACCTCACCTGCCTGCCCTCACCTGTCTGTCTGTCTGCCTGCCTGCCCTCATCTGCCTGCTCTCACCTGTGTCTGCCTGCCTGTCCTAACCTCCCCTGCCTGTCCTAACCTCCCCTGCCTGTCCTAACCTCCCCTGCCTGTCCTAACCTCCCCTGCCTGCCCTAACCTCCCCTGCCTGCCCTAACCTCCCCTGCCTGCCCTAACCTCCCCTGCCTGTCCTAACCTCCCCTGCCTGTCCTAACCTCCCCTGCCTGCCCTAACCTCCCCTGCCTGCCCTAACCTCCCCTGCCTGCCCTCACCTGTATCTCTTCCTGCTGTTACCTCCTTTGAAACCCTTGGTGACACTTTACTTGAAGCCAGGCAATGTAATGGGTTTATGATCCGGTCACATTGTAAGATTTATAATTTATTATACGCGTAATCTAGCCTTATTGTGAGGTCATAATAGCATCTCAATGATTCAGAGTGATTATCAGTTGGAAAATGACCACAAGGTGCAGTACCTGCTTCTTACAGTTAGGCACACATCACACCTGAGAGCTTCAGGTAGACTGTCACCAAACCCCTGCTGTGTTTTCACTTACCTGGAGACGCCGCGCGTTGATTCTCTGTACTGGGTCGGAGCCCGACCGAAGGAAGACCTCTGCCTGTCCGTGAACCTTTACCCTGTATAGTATTTGACTATGGAGGCCATGATCTGATAGAACGGTGCCAAACGTGGTAATACGATGTTTGATGTGCTTTTGAATGCTAACGTGTGATGTTTAATTACTTTTTTTTGTTTGTGGTTCTCGAAGCATTTGATGATGATATTTTATTGTTTTAAAGAGCTACGGGCGAAACAGGGGTTTAGACAACGTATACATGAACATGACTTCAGGAAAGTGTTAAAGGGACCTATGTTGATAATGTTTCCTTTTTACCAGTCACTCAGAACTGAGATTCATTTGTCTTGCAATGGTTTTTTACCCTTTTCTTTTCTTAGATGGGGGGGAAATAATAAAATGATCTGAAACATACGCAGCAGTTTCTGTCTCTGCCTCTGCCGTGGTCCTGCTGGTGAGATTGTTGGATGTGGTCAGACTCCACCTGAATTATTCATTCATTCATTCGTTAGTTTGTTCATTCATCTGTTCATTCGTTCATCTGTTTTAGGAGTAAGTGAGTGGTGTTGTACATGAGGAGGAAACTATGGAATTAGAATGAGGAAAATCAACCATGGAATGCTGATCTGAATGGGCGTGTCCAGAGTGGTGCCAATCAGCTTCAAATAGTTCCATATGGCTTCCTGATTAAACTTCCTGGTTTTACTTCCTACATTGTGGTCCTCTGTGGCTCAGTTGGTAGAGCATGGTGCAAACAACGGTTGGTGGACAAGTGTTACACCATTCTGGGACAGGTCTAGAGAATCACACGTCACCTGTGGTCCCAGAGTTTACCTTATGTGCTGTGGTTACCTTATCTTTGTTTGTTTTCTGCTGTCAAGGGGCTGCATGTGAAGTACAGTCTGTAGGTAATAACATCCCGGTTTGGTTTCTCACCTTGAGCAGGGTAACCGTAGCGATGGAGGGAAAGGCTTTGCCTGCACACGACCATTGTTAACCCTGATTGTTTCTCATACGTACACACATACATACACACACACACACACACACACAACAAGGACGCCCTGATATTGGATATCACACAGTTTGGACCAGACCACAATGGATATTGTTTTGAGGTCTGCATGGAAACCATGTCTAGACAACCTTGAGCCCACCTGACTACTGTGTATAGTCTTTAATTGTGTTTTAAAAAAACAAGAATTGATACTGAACATACAACTGTCCTACTGTACCTGTGACACTCCCACAGACCACCGCCATCAGCAACAGAAGGCTGGTCTTCATGACGGACAAGATGGAATGAGCATGCGTGTTTGATACCATTCCTCATTCCATTCCATGCATTACAATGAGCCCATCCTCCGATGTCTACCTCCACCAGCCTCCTCTGATATAAACCCCTGCAGAAACGTGTTTTAGTGCAGAAGAGATTCGACCCTGGGAGAAGAAGCATCGTGTAAGAGCAGCGTAGAGCTTCAACAGATCCCATCTTGTCCGTCATGAAGACCAGCCTTCTGTTGCTGATGGCGGTGGTCTGTGGGAGTGTCACAGGTACAGTAGGACAGTTGTATGTTCAGTATCAATTCTTGTTTTTTTAAAACACAATTAAAGACTCACTTTTTTTACCTGTCCTACTCCTAACTATTATTTTCCTTTATTTATTATTATTTGTATTTGTTTTTCTCTTTATTCATTATTGATATGTTCCCTTATTTGATGTGTATGTTTTTACCTGATCAGTATTTCTTACATCTGGTAAGTGTGTTGTTGTCTTGGTGAAATGCACCTTAAACCTCCATTTAAAGTCATGTTCCATCCTGTAGAATTATAGCATCAAATCATGTGACCTTTAATGTCAGATTGCGTGCGTGCGTGCGCGCGTGCGTGCGTGCGTGCGTGCGTCTTCCCTGATGAAGTGCTATGGTGCTAAGACATCTGGAAATACAACAAACCAACAGACAAAGTGTGTGCTGTGACTTTTAAACCAACATAGTTGTCATCATACCTGACATTGTTCTGGTTCTGGTCCTGGTTCTGGTCCTGGTCCTGGTCCTGGTTCTGGTCCTGGTCCTGGTCCTGGTCCTGGTTCTGGTCCTGGTCCTGGTCCTGGTTCTGGTCCTGGTTCTGGTCCTGGTTCTGGTCCTGGTCCTGGTTCTGGTGGTCCAGTGGAGGCCCTCCAGTGTTACGCCTGCAGCTCGTCCAGTAGCAACGCTCAGTGTAACACTCAGAAACAGAACTGCTCTTCATCAGACGACACCTGCATGACCACCGTCACCACCGTCTGTAAGAGAACAGTCCTTCACTATATTACAGTAGGGTAGAGAACAGTCCTTCACTATATTACACTAGGGTAGAGAACAGTCCTTCACTATATTACAGTAGGGTAGAGAACAGTCCTTCACTATATTACACTAGGGTAGAGAACAGTCCTTCACTATATTACACTAGGGTAGGGTAGAGAACAGTCCTTCACTATATTACAGTAGGGTAGAGAACAGTCCTTCAGGGTAGAACTACCGTCACCAGCTGTCCTTAGATCATACCTTAGACTGAGATAAACATTGCTTACCTTACACCTATCCTGTCTGTTCAGATCTAAACACCTGTCTCTAGTCGAGATCTAATGTGTCTGTCTCTCTGTCTGTCTCTCTGTCTGTCTCTCTGTCTGCCTGCCTGCCTGCCTGCCTGTCTGTCTGTAGTGGGGATCTGCAGCATTACTAAGCTCTGCTCCACCAGTGTGGAGTGCACCGCGGCCACGTCCACTAACATCAACGTGGTGATTGGAGGAAACCAGGTGAGCTGCTGCATGACGGACCTCTGCAACCTCAACGGAGCCCCGGCCTCCGGCCTCAGCCTCCTGCTGCTCTCCCTCCCTCTGGGCCTGGCAGGACGGCTCCTGTCTGTCTGAGGACACTGTGCACACAGGCACAGATGGATAGACAGACAGACAGACAGACAGATATCTATCTATGTATCTCTCTATCTATCTATCTAGTGCCTGTCTGCTATATTGTAGTTGTTGGTTTGTTGTTGTTTGTGTGAACAAGTCTGTGCAAAATCTGAAATAAGAAGAAAGAAATGATTCTATTAAATTCTGTCCAGTAGAACTTTGATAGTGAATGAACGTTGAAAAAAAATGAAATAAATCCAGTGTACTGTATGTGTTTGTCTTTGCTGATGTCTGTATTGTTATTCATTGTTAATTATTATATGATTGTGTATCTGCCTGCTGTATTTATGTGTGTGTCTATGGAGATGCCTGTTGGATGCTGGTGTAGGGGGCAGGAGAAACACTGCCAACGATCAAACATTGGTGAGCAGAGTGTACAGAAATACTGGACACATTTTCATACTGGAATAACATACAGTCATGTTTTATCATAAATACTGGCATCCTGCATTAAAAGGCAGACATATCAGGAGTGATATCACGTTTCAGTGTCAGTGTCAATTCACACATCTACTTATGGGCTTGTTCTACCAGTTGCAGATGCATAGCATTGCTGGGCTTGTAACTAAGCATTGAAGCACAAACACAACACATGATGGTATCAAGGGGTTTCACCCTGCCTCCCTACAGGCGTCACGGGCCTGTGTCACATACCTCTGGTAGACATGATGATGTCAGACACTGTGACATCACACTGTTCTCCTCACTGGACACTTTGGGCGTTCCGTTTCCAAGAATGTAAGAACCAGTAAGAACTGAAAACACACAATATGAAGGGCGCTGTTGAAATGTGAAAATGTAATATTAAGTCCTTCCACTATTGTCAGCAGTGTCATTGATGATGTGAATGAACCACACCAAGCTCTGTCACCTGGAAAGACCAGTTACGTGAAGGAGTGATACTGTCTGTAGGGCCAGGACAATAGGAGGGAGTGACGGGCGGTGACGTGGGTGGATCTGTCTCTCTCCGCCAGCCTCTCTCCTTCTGTCCGTCTCTGACTCTGTCAGAGGTGCTGCTGTCCCTGAATCATGGACTCCATCACTCCATCACTCTTCCCCCCCCCCCCCCCCCCTCGGGCCTCGGGCGCCTCCCTCGACGCCGCCGGCAACGGGAACCAGGTCACCTGCTGCTCGGGGAACCTGTGTAACGTGAACGCAGCCACGGCCGTCCAGAGGCACACACTCCTGCTGCTGCCGACTCTGGCTCTCTGTGGCCACACTGTGCTCAGCAGCGCCACCCTTTGGCTGACCTGAGAGTAGCAGGCTACCCTGACAATGACCTGGGTGAATAGAATAGAATAGAATAGAGTAGAATAGAATAGAATATAGCAGAATAGAATACAATAGAGTAGAATAGAATACAGTAGAATATAATATAATAGAGTTAACTAGAGTAGAGTAGAGTAAAATAGAGTAAAATAGAGTACAGAGCCCCCAACTCATACTGCGTAGGCCTGCATTGAACTCCCTATTTATGGTGTGTGTAATATGGATAAGTATGTTTGTATAGATAGATTTTCATATTGAATATAATTAATATAATGAATATAATTCAACGGTATGTCTTTTCCCATAGTCAGAGCAATAAATGTATTTCTATGCCTCTGACAGTGACAATACGATATGCTGTATGAAGGTTTTTTTTTGTTATCCTTGTTGAAGAGTAAAGAACTAATAAATGTAATTCAGTGTTCTCTGGTATTTCATTCATCGTTCATCTCTGCTCGGCCTCCTAATAAGGTTTGGGCGGTAACATTTGCATACTAGGTCCCTCCCACAGACGTGACGTATGTCAGTATAAAAGGGAACGCCCCGCCTCCGTCCTTCCCTTTCCGCTGACGCTAACCTGGAAGTCAACGTGCCTAAGGTGCTCGGTTCTTCAATTGAAGCTAAGGCCCAGGAATCCGGCGACTAGCACCACGAAAATTAGGCATCCGACGCCAAAAACATAAAAACTAAACAGAAAGATGGCCTCCGTATCTGAGCTCGCCTGTATTTACTCTGCCCTGATCCTCCACGACGATGAAGTCACCGTCACAGTAAGTCCCACTTACCCGCTCAAAATGGCGCCTGTGGCGGCCTGCCGGCGGACGAGGTCCCCGGTCTCCGGTCTCCGGTCTCCGGTCTCCGGTCTCCGGTCCGATAGAGACGCATGTGTCGGCCTTCTGTGGGGTGAATGTATACGAAGCCACGGTGTACTAGTGGGTGTACCGGTGGTGATGGTAGCTCTAAGTGACCGTAGCTCTAACTTACCTACCGGCTCAATGCCGAGGACTTGCTTCCAACAACCATGTGTCGTTATAGAACTGCCGCCAATATAATATATGCCGTTTATCTGACGCTTTTATCCAAAGAGACTTACATTGCAGTGAGTTCATACATGTCAGTATAGATGGTCCCAGCAGGAATCAAACCCCCAACCTAAGCGTTGTTAGCGCCATGCTCTACCAGCTGAGCCACGGAGACCACAGTGTCCTGGTGTCGTAGCATCACCTGCTAGCCTCGTTAGCCAGATCAACAGCACGTCTTTGCGCAGTAACTGTTGGGATGTTGTGACCCGTTGCACGGCGCCGTCAGTCTGACAGCTGAGCTCCGGGTGGTCGTATCACCGTCTGAGCTCCCGGGTGGTAGTATCACCGTCTGAGCTCCCGGGTGGTCTGACCTCCCGGGTGGTAGTATCACCTGGTAGTATCACCGTCTGAGCTCCTGGGTGGTAGTATCACCGTCTGAGCTCCGGGTGGTCGTATCACCGTCTGAGCTCCGGGTGGTCGTATCACCGTCTGAGCTCCGGGTGGTCGTATCACCGTCTGAGCTCCGGGTGGTCGTATCACCGTCTGAGCTCCCGGGTGGTCGTATCACCGTCTGAGCTCCCGGGGGTCGTATCACCGTCTGTCAGATCAACAACAAAACGACTTCTCTCAGGCTGGCCAGGTAGCTGACGAGCAAGTGATTCAACGTGGCAGGGTAGCTGATTTCTCTGAAGCATGGAACTAAAGATTGTTGTCTCTGTGTTTGTGTGTCTTGTGTTTTCAGGAGGACAAGCTGAACGCTCTCATGAAGGCCGCCGGCGTGGTGGTTGAGCCTTTCTGGCCCAGTCTGTTCGCCAAGGTGAGTTCAACTGCCTAGTTATACCTTTATTAGAGGAACTGACTATCCATAAGCTATACCTTCATTAGAGAAACTGACTAGATAAGCTATACCTTCATTAGAGAAACTGACTATCCATAAGTTATACCTTCATTAGATAAACTGGCTGTATAAGCCCAGGTGTATGTAGCTGCCTAAGTCAGTGGTCTCCATCACTATGAAGGTTCACCATGTGCTGTTGTAAATTGGTTGATGCTGAGTAGGATCCCTGGGAACACCCTCACCCTAACAGTTGTAAATCCCAACTTCAACGGGGTGATCAGTCAGGTCATCCCAAGTACCCCACTCTGAGTTTACTGTTGTGAGTTGGGCAATTTGGATGGGTAGGTGGATGGACGGAGGGACGGCCACTAGGCACCTGCTCTTCTGTCTCAGCATCTGATGAAATGTGACCTCCAGTGCTGATCTAGACTCTGTCTGTAGTTCTACGTGTAAATCCTAAACACATGGAGGACCTTCATTGATGTATAGAAATAGGTTGACATGCACACCACCATGCGGTTTCACCTGTGGGGGCTGGGGGTTACGGCCCCAACAGTAAATTCCCTGTTGTGTGTTATAAAGCAGACTGAATATGACTGTGAAACAGTAGTGACATGGCGTCAGGTTTCTGGGTCGGTGTCTGACGGCCGTGTTCTGTTGTGACGTCTCTGTGTTGTGTGTGACGGTTGTGTTGTGTGTAACGGTTGTGTTGTGTGTTCAGTCTCTGGCCAGCGTCGACATCGGCAGTCTGATCTGCAACGTGGGAGCTGGAGGCGGAGCCCCCGCTGGGGCCGCCCCCGCTGCTGGTGGTGCCGCTCCCGCAGGAGACGCCCCAGGTAAGATACAACTCACACACACCATATGTAGTACCAGGTAGGATACTGGTGGGGGGGGGTGCGTATATGGGGGTAGGGGCCCAGTCACTAGGGGCTTTCACCCCACAGGGCCGACCTGAACCGTACTGCTGGCTCAGGGGTTTTCCTTTCAGTCCTCCAGCCCTGCTTTCAGCCACTATGAGGGATGTCACCAGCCCAGTACAGCTTGGCTCAGCGTGTGTGTGTGTGTGGGCCAGCGTGTGTGTGTGTGTGTGTGGGCGTGCGTGCCACCGTTATTATTGGACATCTCACTAACCTGGGACTTGTTCAGGGGGTTCAATGTGTTGAACATGTGGGGTGAGGATGTACACTTTAAGACAGGCCTGTCAGGTTAGGTATGATCCAGACATTCCCGAGGCATGGACGAATTCTGCATTACTCCTAATAGTTGTTGCAGTCAGACACCATGCTACATCAACACGCTCTCTGCTCCCATGACGACGGGCCGTCCTCACCCTGATGACCTCGTCTCTGAGTGAGAGTGGACACTAGAACACTGGTTAACTCCCCAACAGCCAGAGAGTTCTGGAACATTCACCACCTAGAGTTCCAAGTGTTTTATGTGGTGGTTACCTAGCAACAATACTTCATTTTGAAGCCAATTAAAGTATCATAATTTATACATTTTGGTGAGTGAAGTCACCCAAGGCACTGTAGAATGTTGTTGACCATTTGGGCGTACATGGTCATGTCAGGTCTGTTTGTACGACTGTCTGATCATTCCACACCTTGTTGCCCAGCTGTGGGAGTCGGGGATGTCCAGCATTGTGCACCCCAGGGGTGGGTGCTAAGTGGGATCCTTGGGATGACCCTACTTATGACCTTAACCGTTTTAAATGTCAACTGTCCGTTGGGTCGTCCCAAGCATCCCACTTAGCTTTTACCCTTCTAAGTGTGGTAGTATTGAGTAGTCTAGAGATGATCTCTACCAGAGTCCCTGGTTGACGTCCACCCCTCCCCTTTCTCTCCTCCAGCTGCCAAGGAGGAGGCCAAGAAAGAGGAGAAGGAGGAGTCCGAGGGGTCCGATGACGACATGGGCTTCGGTCTGTTCGACTAAAACAGTTTTTGTAACAAACGAAAAGAATAAAAAAGAAACTGAACCAAGAAGGTTTTGAGTGTTTTATTCGGGGTTAAAGACAAAGGGATGTGGGGTGGGGAGACTCGAGGGGAACCCTGGATGGTGGCGGACGTGTTTCTGTACATATCAGGTTTGTAATTCCTTCACTGTTGGTCACGTGTGTAACAGTCCTAATGGTCCTTAACAAATCCACTTGGAGTTAGGCCTAATCCTCACTCCAGTTAAACTCTGCCTGCCAGACTTCCCCTGGCCTCTGCCTGTGTTTCTAGTAATGAGGGATGAGGAAGGGTATCAAACGTGTTTGAGTCGTACCATTCCTCATTCCATTCCATGCCGTACAACAATCTCAGACGTAGGGGTTGATTAACCATACAGGGTGCATCAGTATGTAATTATTACCAGATTTTTCTTCTCTTAAGTAGAGATGTCCAATGACCAAATGGTGCTGTCATACTCTCTTATTACAGTTTTTTATTTTTTTTTTAAATAAGTAATACTCACTTCTGTAGCTGTTTGATTATGATCAAATATAACGGGAATCGTGGTTTATTTTGTCCCATGGTAAAATCCGACGGTAGGGTGTTGTACTTCTAGTGTCCACCGGGTGGCGGTGCTCGGCCACCTCAGAAAACCTCACTGCTTGGCTGAGTCCTGAGTCGCTGTGGGCATTTGAACGACGTTTCCAGTGGCTGAACAAACAAGACCGCATCACTAAGACAACATGGCTCAGCTGACACTGAGGAGGGCGCAGGGGAGGCTGGCGGAGGTAGAAATCGGAGGACGGGCTCATCGTAATTCACGGAACGGAATGAGGAATGGTGTCAAACCCACTTGTAATGCGTGGAACACACACTTGTTTGATTCCATTCCTGTTTCCGTTCCATGCATGACAATGAGCCCGTCCTCTGGTTTCCACCTCCGCCAGCCTCCCCTGGGATGAAGTGTAAGAAGAGAATTCATTCTGACTAAAAGAAGATAAGCATCTCCACGGTTTGGTGACCGATGGTTTTACACACAGATTCCCTTCGTGATTTCATATCATATTAACATAATATTCCTGTTAATATTGTGAAATAAACACTGAGATACACAACAATATATCATCTTTATTTATGACAGACTAATCTTACCACGGATCAAAACAATACAATACAGAACCTTTTTGTTCATAAAATAGTCTAGAAGTGGTGGGTTAACTTGGTTGCTCCATCAAGCACTGCTACCAAGGACACAATGATGACACACACACACTCACTCTCTCTATCTACACATTGTCTCTCTCTCACACACACACACACACACACTCTACAACAGTAAACCATGTCACACAAACTCACTGTACATCTGAGTCACGCACACACACACTTCTACAAACAGCTGATCCACTTCAGATGATGTGATGATGTCATTGTCAACACAGTGATGATGTCATTCACCAGAGCAGCTGGCCCTGTCTGATGAGGTAATTGCTTTAGAATGTTAAACATCTAAGAGGTGTTCATTACGTCACCACGACAACGCTACGACGATGAAGGGACGTCACATGATACTATTCACCATGACTTCACGGTACAGGTTGACATTAGTGTGTGCGTGTGTGTGTGTGTATGTCTGTGCGTGTCTGTGTGTGTGTGTGTCTGTGAGTCTATGTCTGAGCGTGTGTGTGTGTGTGTCTCTGTGTGCGTGTGTGTGTGTGTGTGTGTGTGTGTGTATGTCTGTGCGCGTGTGTCTGTGTCTGTGTGTGTGTGTGTGTGTGTGTGTGCGCGTGTGTCTGTGTCTGTGTGTGTGTGTGTGTGTGTGTCTGTGTGTGTGTGTGTGTGTGTGTGTGTGTGTGTGTGTGTTCTTCCAGATGGAAAAACTGACATAAAAGGTGACATGACTGACCAGCACAGCAATTTAGAATTTCCAAACTGGTTCTAATTTGGTTAGGGTTTGGCCTAAGGTTTGGGTTAGGGTTTGGCCTACGGTTAGGGTTTGGCCTAAGGTTTGGCCTAAGGTTAGGGTTAGGGTTTGGCCTACGGTTAGGGTTTGGCCTAAGGTTTGGCCTAAGGTTAGGGTTTGGCCTACGGTTTGGGCTAGGGTTTGGCCTAAGGTTAGGGTTTGGCCTAAGGTTAGGGTCAGTGTTAGGGTTTGGCCTAAGGTTAGGGTTTGGGCTAGGGTTTGGCCTAAGGTTAGGGTTTGGGCTAAGGTTTGGCCTAAGGTTAGGGTTAGGGTTTGGCCTAAGGTTAGGGTCAGTGTTAGGATTTGACCTAAGGTTAGGGTCAGTGTTAGGGTTTGACCTAGATGGTCTGTCTATATGATGCTAGTCAGGAATGTCCCTTTCGTCCGTCCACCTCCAGTTCACTTGATTAATGATAATAAGACTCTTCAAACTCCGCTTCTGATTGGTCCCGATCGATCCGGTGACGACGGGGGGGTCTGGGATCAGTTGTTGTTCAGAACCCACCAGGAAGCTGTCAGAGACAAGAGCACAAGAACAAGAGGGAGCAAACAATCACAAACCATGAGGCGGATCGATCAGATGTCAAACACTACGGTTCAAATCACCATGTCGACCACCTGGATGACAAATTGCGTTATGAAGCCACCCTGTAGAGGATCAATGTCCTCTCAGCAGGGGGTCCTGGGCAGAGGCACGGGGAGTGATGAGGAGAGAGAATCAGACAAGAACAATTGATCACCTATCCAGAACCAGACACCCCTTATGCACGTGTGAGGATCTGATAACAGAGAGGGCACTGTTAGCACTGTTAGCATTTTCCATAGAGGACAGAGTAACGGCTAGCGGAAGTTGCTATTCAGCTAGCAACCTTCTTCTTCCACTCCTTGACCATTCTGGACGTGCTGCTTAATATCTGCCATTTAGCTGATGCTTTCATCCAGAGCCACTTACATTGCAGTGAGTTCATACATGTCAGTATAGATGGTCCCAGCGGGAATCAAACCCACAACCCTAACCCCCCCCCCCCCCCCCCCCCTGATCAGACAGGACTAGTAGATGACCTACCAACTAACCATCCTCTCTTACCTCCCTGATCAGACAGGACTAGTAGATGACCTACCAACTAACCATCCTCTCTAACCTCCCAGATCAGACAGGACTAGTAGATGACCTACCAACTAACCATCCTCTCTAACCTCCCTGCCCCCTCCTCTGATCAGACAGGACTAGTAGATGACCTACCTGGGACCAGCATGGTCGTCATGATCTCAGGCGTCTCCAGGAAGTCCACGTTGCCTCTCTGGAAGGTCTTGCTGTAGTTGGTCTGAAGATGGCTGAGCAGAGTCAGAGACAGAGTCAGAGACAGAGTCAGAGACAGAGTCAACGTTACCAGAGACAGAGTCAGAGACAGAGTCAGAGTCAGAGACAGAGACAGAGACAGAGACAGAGTCAGAGACAGAGTCAGAGTCAGAGTCAGAGACAGAGACAGAGACAGAGTCAACGTTAGGTAACGTTAGTCTAGTGTCTCATTTGCTCTGGTTTTACTGTATCCCTGTTACTGTATACCTACCTCTATACTTCTATACCTCTACACCTCTATACTTCTATACCTCTACACCTCTATACTTCTATACCTCTATACTTCTATACCTCTACACCTCTATACTTCTATACCTCTACACCTCTATACTTCTATACCTCTACACCTCTATACTACCTACCTCTATACTTCTATACCTCTACACCTCTATACTACCTACCTCTATACTTCTATACCTCTACACCTCTATACCTCTATACCTCTACTTCTACACCTCTATACTTCTATACCTCTATACCTCTACACCTCTATACTTCTATACCTCTATACTACCTACCTCTACACCTCTATACTACCTACCTCTATACTTCTATACCTCTACACCTCTATACCTCTACTTCTACACCTCTATACTTCTATACCTCTACACCTCTATACCTCTACACCTCTATACTTCTATACCTCTACACCTCTATACCTCTATACTTCTATACCTCTATACCTCTATACTTCTATACCTCTATACCTCTATACCTCTATACTTCTATACCTCTATACTTCTATACCTCTACACCTCTATACCTCTACACCTCTACACCTCTATACCTCTATACCTCTATACTTCTATACCTCTACACCTCTATACCTCTACACCTCTACACCTCTACACTTCTATACCTCTACACCTCTATACTTCTATACCTCTATACCTCTATACCTCTACACCTCTATACCTCTATACTTCTACACCTCTACACCTCTATACTTCTATACCTCTATACCTCTATACCTCTACACCTCTACACTTCTATACCTCTATACCTCTACACCTCTATACTTCTATACCTCTATACCTCTATACCTCTACACCTCTATACCTCTACACCTCTACACCTCTATACCTCTACACCTCTATACCTCTACACCTCTATACCTCTATACCTCTATACTTCTATACCTCTATACCTCTACACCTCTATACCTCTACACCTCTATACCTCTATACCTCTACTTCTATACTTCTATACCTCTACACCTCTATACCTCTACACCTCTACACCTCTATACCTCTACACCTCTATACTTCTATACCTCTATACTTCTATACCTCTACACCTCTATACTTCTATACCTCTATACTACCTACCTCTACACCTCTATACTTCTATACCTCTATACTTCTATACCTCTATACCTCTATACTTCTATACCTCTATACTTCTATACCTCTATACCTCTACACCTCTATACCTCTACACCTCTACACCTCTACACCTCTATACCTCTATACCTCTATACTTCTATACCTCTACACCTCTATACCTCTACACCTCTACACCTCTACACTTCTATACCTCTACACCTCTATACTTCTATACCTCTATACCTCTATACCTCTACACCTCTATACCTCTATACTTCTACACCTCTACACCTCTATACTTCTATACCTCTATACCTCTATACCTCTACACCTCTACACTTCTATACCTCTATACCTCTATACCTCTACACCTCTATACTTCTATACCTCTATACCTCTACACCTCTACACCTCTACACCTCTATACCTCTACACCTCTATACTTCTATACCTCTATACTTCTATACCTCTACACCTCTATACTTCTATACCTCTATACTACCTACCTCTACACCTCTATACTTCTATACCTCTATACCTCTATACTTCTATACCTCTATACTTCTATACCTCTATACCTCTACACCTCTATACCTCTACACCTCTACACCTCTACACCTCTATACCTCTATACTTCTATACCTCTACACCTCTATACCTCTACACCTCTACACCTCTACACTTCTATACCTCTACACCTCTATACTTCTATACCTCTATACCTCTACACCTCTATACCTCTATACTTCTACACCTCTACACCTCTATACTTCTATACCTCTATACCTCTATACCTCTACACCTCTACACTTCTATACCTCTATACCTCTATACCTCTACACCTCTATACTTCTATACCTCTATACCTCTATACCTCTACACCTCTATACCTCTACACCTCTATACCTCTACACCTCTATACCTCTATACCTCTATACTTCTATACCTCTATACCTCTACACCTCTATACCTCTACACCTCTATACCTCTATACCTCTACTTCTATACTTCTATACTTCTATACCTCTACACCTCTATACCTCTACACCTCTACACCTCTACACCTCTATACCTCTACACCTCTATACTTCTATACCTCTATACCTCTATACCTCTACACCTCTATACCTCTACACCTCTATACCTCTATACTTCTATACCTCTATACTTCTATACCTCTATACCTCTATACTTCTATACCTCTATACTTCTATACCTCTATACCTCTACACCTCTATACCTCTACACCTCTACACCTCTATACCTCTATACCTCTATACTTCTATACCTCTACACCTCTATACCTCTACACCTCTACACCTCTACACTTCTATACCTCTACACCTCTATACTTCTATACCTCTATACCTCTATACCTCTACACCTCTATACCTCTATACTTCTACACCTCTACACCTCTATACTTCTATACCTCTATACCTCTATACCTCTACACCTCTACACTTCTATACCTCTATACCTCTATACCTCTACACCTCTATACTTCTATACCTCTATACCTCTATACCTCTACACCTCTACACCTCTACACCTCTATACCTCTACACCTCTATACTTCTATACCTCTATACTTCTATACCTCTACACCTCTATACTTCTATACCTCTATACTACCTACCTCTACACCTCTATACTTCTATACCTCTATACCTCTATACTTCTATACCTCTATACTTCTATACCTCTATACCTCTACACCTCTACACCTCTATACTTCTATACCTCTATACCTCTATACTTCTATACCTCTATACTTCTATACCTCTATACCTCTACACCTCTATACCTCTACACCTCTACACCTCTACACCTCTATACCTCTATACCTCTATACTTCTATACCTCTACACCTCTATACCTCTACACCTCTACACCTCTACACTTCTATACCTCTACACCTCTATACTTCTATACCTCTATACCTCTATACCTCTACACCTCTATACCTCTATACTTCTACACCTCTACACCTCTATACTTCTATACCTCTATACCTCTATACCTCTACACCTCTACACTTCTATACCTCTATACCTCTATACCTCTACACCTCTATACTTCTATACCTCTATACCTCTATACCTCTACACCTCTATACCTCTACACCTCTATACCTCTACACCTCTATACCTCTATACCTCTATACTTCTATACCTCTATACCTCTACACCTCTATACCTCTACACCTCTATACCTCTATACCTCTACTTCTATACTTCTATACTTCTATACCTCTACACCTCTATACCTCTACACCTCTACACCTCTACACCTCTATACCTCTACACCTCTATACTTCTATACCTCTATACCTCTATACCTCTACACCTCTATACCTCTACACCTCTATACCTCTATACTTCTATACCTCTATACTTCTATACCTCTATACCTCTATACTTCTATACCTCTATACTTCTATACCTCTACACCTCTATACCTCTACACCTCTACACCTCTACACCTCTATACCTCTATACCTCTATACTTCTATACCTCTACACCTCTATACCTCTACACCTCTACACCTCTACACTTCTATACCTCTACACCTCTATACTTCTATACCTCTATACCTCTATACCTCTACACCTCTATACCTCTATACTTCTACACCTCTACACCTCTATACTTCTATACCTCTATACCTCTATACCTCTACACCTCTACACTTCTATACCTCTATACCTCTATACCTCTACACCTCTATACTTCTATACCTCTATACCTCTATACCTCTACACCTCTATACCTCTACACCTCTACACCTCTACACCTCTATACCTCTACACCTCTATACCTCTATACCTCTATACTTCTATACCTCTACACCTCTATACCTCTACACCTCTATACCTCTATACCTCTACTTCTATACTTCTATACTTCTATACCTCTACACCTCTATACCTCTACACCTCTACACCTCTACACCTCTATACCTCTACACCTCTATACTTCTATACCTCTACACCTCTATACCTCTACACCTCTATACCTCTACTTCTATACCTCTATACTTCTATACCTCTACACCTCTACACCTCTACACCTCTATACCTCTATACCTCTATACCTCTATACTTCTATACCTCTATACTTCTATACCTCTATACCTCTACACCTCTACACCTCTATACCTCTATACCTCTATACCTCTATACCTCTACACCTCTATACTTCTATACCTCTACACCTCTATACTTCTATACTTCTATACCTCTACACCTCTATACCTCTATACCTCTATACCTCTACACCTCTATACCTCTACACCTCTACACCTCTATACCTCTATACCTCTACTTCTATACTTCTATACCTCTACACCTCTACACCTCTATACCTCTACACCTCTACACCTCTATACCTCTATACCTCTATACTTCTATACCTCTACACCTCTACACCTCTATACTTCTATACCTCTATACTTCTATACCTCTATACCTCTATACTTCTATACTTCTACACCTCTATACCCGTATTGAATTACTGATATATATATATTGTATGTCAGTAATTCAGTTTCAGTTCTACCATGTGATATTCTGCTGAATGTACAGTTGACATTTCATCCCAACCAGTGGAGGTAGGAATCGGAAGACAGGCTCATTGTAAAGCATGGAACGGAATGAGGAATGGAGTGTGTTTGATGTGTTTGATGTGTTTGGTGTTTATGTGTTCTGCTCCATGCATTACAATGAGCCTGTCTTGTGATTTGTGCCTCCACCAGCCTCCCCTGAAGCCAACCCCTCTCCTTTCACGCCAGACAGTGTCATGACAACCACTCGCTGTGCGTGACAGCTGGGTTGCTACGCTGATGTGTTGTGATGTCACTGTGTTGTGATGTCACTGTGTTGTGTACTGTGATGTTAGGTTATGTTATGTTTCGTGTCCATCATGAGATGTAACATGAGATGTTAAGCTAATTTACCTCTCTGAGCACAACAATTGGTCCGTCTGTCTGTCTGTCTGCGTGTGTGTCTCTCTGTGTCTCTGTCTCTCTCTCTCTACATATCTATGTGAACAGGTTCATAACCTCCTGCAGTCAGAATGAACTGGAGATGTCAAAACATGTACATGTGTTTCCATAGTTTCTGTGGAGAGCCAGTGCTCATCAGACAAGCTACAGTGCTTATTCTTTTTTAAGGGTTCTTTTTTTTAAGTGAGGCAGTCTTACTCATATTTTTCATTTTTCTTGGACAGAGATAGTAGAGAAAGACAGGAAGTAAGTGTACACTGTAGGCTGTGGTGCTAGACCACTGGACCACCCCAGGCTGTGGTGCTAGACCACTGGACCACCCCAGGCTGTGGTGCTAGACCACTGGACCACCACAGGCCGTGGTGCTAGACCACTGGACCACCCCAGGCCATGGTACTGGACCACTGGACCTCCCCAGGCCACCTACAGTGCAGACTACTTACTTACTGACTGTATCTGCTATTTCCTGTAATCAGACTAGCTGCTGATGTCGTGTACGTTGCGGCTCCGCCCCCCCGCCATGCCAGCAGATGACTTACTTCTTCCACACGTTGTTGTGCTCCCAGAATTCATAGAGGATGAAGCGGGACTCGTTGGTCAGCCTCTGAACCGCGACGCTGCCGACCGCCAAGCAGGAGAAGAGGAACACGTTAGCTAGATAACCACTGACATCATCATCATCATCACCATCATCATCGTCATCATCATCATCATCATCTCTCCTTCACTGTGTTTCTGAATCAGTGATTTTTGTGTGTCGTTCCAACGCTCAATGAAGACTTGGTTGGATGAATAAACGTTACGTAAACATAAACATCCTTTTCCCTTCAGCCAAATTGTTTATCTCCAGGAAGAGCTTGTCAGTGTTCTGTCAACCCTAACCCTAACCCTAACCCTAACCCTATCCCTAACCCTTGTCAGTGTTCTGTCAACCCTAACCCTAACCCTAACCCTGACCCTGACCCTATCAAACCAAAGACAAACAGCAAGTCACTGGGTGGTTGTCGGGGAGTCGGGGAGGATCAGGGTTGTGAATGTCGTTCCCTCCCGAAGGTTGTTTGAGCTCGGAGACCAGAACGTTACGACTGTCAGAGACGCTGTCAGAGAGAGTCACACGCTCCCTGCTGCTGCGCTCACGGCGACCTGGGAACACTTCAGGCTCTCAGAACGCTGCAACTTTTCAATTAGGTAACAATTATGAGGTAATAAATGTTGTATGTAGAGGTCAGTCTTATAGTTGTGAGGTAACACGGTGATTGCTTTGTAACCTAATTGGGGAACACTTTAAATTAGGGAACACCTATTAAGCACTAATGGGTAGCTTTGAAGTGTTTGCTTTCTGCAAATATATATATTTATTTTGTAAAGCGCTTTTGTCAGTACTAAAAGACTGCATTCCATGGAGAGAACAAGAATAGATAGATAAATAAAAAGTAAAACAAAAGCAGTCAGTAAAAATAACAACAAGATTAAAAGCAACTTAGCAACTTTAAAAAGATGGGTTTTGAGGGATCGTATGAAGGAGGAGTGTACTTTATCATATGATGTATGAATATATATATATATATATATTCAGTATGAACTCACTGTAGGCAGCCGGTCTGGGCGCAGGCACACTCCATGTACTGCCTCAGAGCCAGACGGAACTCCTCCTGCTCCTCCTCCAACACCGATAGTTGCCTCTGGACGATCAGGACCTGCTGGGGGGGGGGGGGGGGGGAGGGAGGGAGAGAGAGAGAGAGAGAGGAGAAGACATGGTATGAGGTCATCCTAGACTAGACTGAGGGCATGGGAACTCTGAATGAAGTAGGCTAGCTAGCTAGCTAGCGTAGCACCTGGCTCCTAGACAGAGGGCCAGCGATGTAGGACTCGCTGTTTACCCACCTTCTGTTTGGGTTGAATAGCATTTACCACGTTTACCCACCTTCTGTTTGGGTTGAATAGCATTTACCACGTTTACCCACCTTCTGTTTGGGTTGAATAGCATTTACCACGTTTACCCACCTTCTGTTTGGGTTGAATAGCATTTACCACGTTTACCCACCTTCTGTTTGGGTTGAATAGCGTTTACTTGAGTTAGGGGACAGAGAGAGTGGCTTCACCAGAGTGCAGAGCAGGACAGTACATGGCCTAGATAAGGACAGTCTAGACACTTAGGAGGGGACAGCCTAGACACTTAGGAGGGGACAGGGGACAGCCTAGACACTTAGGAGGGGACAGGGGAAAGCCTAGACACTTAGGAGGGGACAGGGGACAGCCTAGACACTTAGGAGGGGACAGCCTAGACACTTAGGAGGGGACAGCCTAGACACTTAGGAGGGGACAGGGGACAGCCTAGACACTTAGGAGGGGACAGGGGACAGCCTAGACACTTAGGAGGGGACAGCCTAGACACTTAGGAGGGGACAGGGGACTCACACTTTCGGGCGAGGGGACAGACGAGGAGGGGCCTTTATGACAGGGGACAGGGTAAGTGCTCTCCCAGACGCAGAGGGAAGCTCTCTGGGGAGGGTCATCGATCGAGGGAACAGCCGACTTGTACTTTTAAGAAAGGCTGTGGGGGGGGGAGGCTGGTGGAGGTAGAAATCGGAGGACAGGCTCGTTGTAATGCATGGAACAGAATTATGAAGGGTATCAAACTTTTCGTTTCAAACGATTAATTGCATTTGCTACCATTCCATGCGTTACAATAAACCCATCCTCCGATTCTTACCTCCTCCGATTTCTACCTCCTGCAGCCTCCACTGGTGTGAGCCTACGGCACAGGGGACCAGAGACAACCAGTAGGACATGCAGCTAAGTGACGGAGGTGCGCTGGGCGGGGTTTGAACACAGTTCTCCCACACGGAAGACCCGAGCGTCTACCATTAGGCCAAGAGGACATCCTTGGCCTAGTTTCAAGTATTGTGTGTGTGTGTGTGTGTGTGTGTGTGTGTGTGTGTGTGTGTGTGTGTGTGTGTGTGTGTGTGTGTGTGTGTGTGTGTGTGTGTGTGTGTGTGTGTGTGTGTGTGTGTGTGTGTGTGTGTGTGTGTGTGTGTGTGTGTGTGTGTGTGTGTGTGTGTGAGATAGACAGATGGCATAGAAACTGTGTGTGAACTGTGTAGCATGTATTGAGCAGCCATAGGCCTTGTTTCACTGTGACGTGTGTGTGTGTGAGTGAGTGTGTGTGTGTGTGTGTGTGTGTGCGTGTGTGTGTGTGTGTGTGTGAGTGAGTGTGTGAGTGAGTGTGTGTGTGTGTGTGTGAGTGTGTGTGTGTGTGTGTGAGTGTGTGAGTGAGTGTGTGTGTGTGTGTGTGAGTGAGTGAGTGTGTGTGTGTGTGCAATAGACAGAGATGGCATAGAAACTGTGTGTGAACTGTGAACTTTCGGCCTAGTTTCAGTATGGTGTGTGTGTGTGTGTGTGTGTGTGTGTGTGTGTCGAGGCTTTTCGGAACACTCTCCCATGAGATAACTTTGGGGAGTACAGCTTCAGGGTGAGGGTTTTATGGGAGCCCATTAGGAGAAGCTGCAACTCTCATTCTGTGTGTGTGTGTGTCATTCTGTGTGTGTGTCTGTCATTCTGTGTGTGTCTCATTCTGTGTGTGTGTCTGTCATTCTGTGTGTGTCTCATTCTGTGTGTGTGTCTGTCATTCTGTGTGTGTGTCTCATTCTGTGTGTATTCAGCTGATGCATCTTGGGATTGAACAACGAGTGTTTATTTGGTAAAAGACTAAGTTTGATCTTCTAAGAATCCTAGTTTTCTCTCACGTCTCAGGCAGGCTTCCCTCACATCGGGACTAAGACGCCATAGACGTCCCCAGAGGGAACATCAGATCTCAAACGTTCCCCAGTTTAATTAAAACTAATTAAAACTGTAATTATTGGGGCTGAGAATAATGTGACTCTGGATGGTGAGACGCCCCGGGACGAAGGTTGTGTAAACAAACGCTGGCCACTGTGAGTGTGTGTGTGTGTGTGTGTGTGAGTGAGTGAGTGTGTGTGTGTGAGTGTGTGTGTGTGTGTGTGTGTGTGTGTGTGTGTGTGTGTGTGTGTGTGTGTGTGTGTGTCTGTGTGTGTGTGTGTGTGAGTGTGTGTGTGAGTGTACGTGTGTGTGTGCGTGCGTGCGTGTGAGTGTGAACGTTTTGTGTGTGTGTGAGAGATATTAATAACACACTCTTTAACACAGTCTGGTGTGGAGGCCTTGTTGACAGAAACAGAGGGGCTGATGGGTACAGGAAGTGAAAGGTTTCTCCCTGGAGTCAGTGGTGACCTCTCCTCTGGCTCTACGCTCAGACAACACCCTCCAACCTCTCCCTCCCTCCCTCCCTGCCTCCCTCCCTGCCTCCCTCCATCCCTCCCTCCCTCCCTCCCTCCAACCTCTCCAGCCATCCCTCCCGCCCTCTCTACCTCCCTCCCTCTCTCCCTCCCTCTCTCCCTCCCTCCCTCTCTCCCTCTTTCTCTCCATCCAACCTCTCCAGCCAGCCCTCCCCCTCCCTCCCTCCCTCCCTCCCTCCCTCTCTCTCTCTATAATACTGCTCATTAATGCTGTGTTAATTGAGGAAGCTGTATCAGTGAAGGAAGCCAGTGTCTGTTGGTGTGTCAGGATTGGATATCAGGATTGGCAGTGGCACACACACACGCCCGCCCGCACACAGACACACACACACACACACTCACACACAGTAGATCTGCTGGTTGTGACAGTGATAGATGTGATGTCTCTGATCATGTGTCTTGTCTGGTCCGTCAGTTCAGGTCCTGAGTCAGCAGAGGGTTACAGGGAGTCTCCATCCATGAAGGAGTCCTACAGACAACAATCTCTCTCTCTCTCTCTCTCTCTCTCTCCCTCTCTCTCTTTATCTCTCTCCCTCTCTCTCTCTCTCTCTCCCTCTCTCTCTCTCTTTATCTCTCTCCCTCTCTCTCTCTCTCTCTCTCTCTCTCTCTCTCTCTCTCTCTGGTTACTGTGGTGTACCCTGGGTAACAGAGTGGATGCCAAGCACAACAGGGAAAACACACACACGCACGCACGCACGCACGCACGCACGCACGCACACACGCACACACACACACACACACACACACACACACACACACACACACACACACACAGGCTTGTAATGAGATGCCATTATCCTGCTGCCAAGCTCTCACAACTGTTGTGTTTGGTTACACTTCTACAGGGGGCCTTGGTG
>NC_139668.1:20071469-20093969 GCF_951799395.1 Argentina silus
GTCAACGACGAAGATTGACAAATGTACAACCACGGACCCAGATGTGCAGACTGCTTACTCACGTCCAGGAAAATAGACATTCCTTTCTTTAACTCCAGCTGAGTGTTGGCTTCATCTGGCAGAGACTGCGCCTCCTCTGAGCAATCCATTTCCGAGTGATACTTTTATTGTGAATAAGCGCTAAACTGTGGCGGTTTGAATCTTATGTGAAGTCGCTGAGAAGGTAGAGAATAGGTAGATATGGTCCAGAACAATACACAAGAGCGCTGCTGCTGTGGGGGTGCGTCCAAACTGGTAGCGATGCGCGTCTCTTGCGATAGCGGCGTGAGGTGGAGGAGGGGAGGGGGGGGGGGGTCTTGATGAGGAATTATTTACGTTTTCCTGTAATGTTGTCAAGTAAAAAGTGTGATATATTCATTTCTGAAAGGCATGGATTGCTGTATGTTTTCCTAATTAGACTGTGAAACGCATGCCATTGGTTTAAGACAGTATAGGCTATGCAATTCTGGCCGAGAATCTCAATAAAAATCCATCCAAATTCATTACATGTGTAACAGAGTGGGAACGTCAAAGACTGTTAAAACTCTTATACAGAGCACTTACGTTGAAGTGAAACGATGTTCCTGCTGTATATCTCAAACCTTCAGGTTTGTTAATGCGGCGTATTGAACATCTATAACACTGTGGAACACTACACGGATTTGAGTGTGCACTTTACTTAGTAAGTGTGTTGGTAAGTGTGTTGGTTTGTGATGGAAAGCATCATAAACTCAAGAACAGCTGATTCAAAGTGTCTGGTACAGGTTACACACACTGGACTATGAAGAATGTTTGGTACCGTTCCTTATTCCGTTCCATGTATTACAATGAGCCCGTCCTCCGATTTCTACCTCCACCAGCCTCCCCTGACTACACATCATAGATGCACATATATGTACTCTTGTATTATATATATATATATATATATATATATATATATATATATATATATATATATATATATATATATATATATATATATATATATATATATATATATATATATATATATATATATATATATATATATATATATATATAAAATTATTATTATTATTATTATTATTATTGTTATATATATTAAATATATATATAGTTTCATCCCATTTGTTATCTATGTCAGTAAAGGGCTGTGAAGTTGTTTGTGATTACACTTCTTTAAGCAGAAGTGCCGCGGGAATAGTTGCCTAGGTTACATTCTACTGGAGAATGGCCTATAATTTCAGTTCAACAATGTTTTCATTTCCTCTAAAGACGTTATTATGCGTGTCTCTATCAAAGCATTCCACACGGAGGCTTTTACAAGCTTAATTCAGAGACAGTATTGTGACATGTTATTAATTGGGGAATCAATGGGATGCTTATTATTCCGGACATGCACTCACATTTCTCTACAAATGAACTATGCAGTTTGTGTGGGTATACTGCCCTCTAGTGGGCGTATAAGATGCCCCATAAAATGTACCGCACCTGCTTTCTCTTCCTCTCCTCTCCTCCGCACACAGACACAGACACAGACACAGACACAGACACAGGGGGTGTTACTTGTTTTCTCTCTCTTCATTGTTTTTGAGGATCAAGCGAGTGGAGGAGGCATGGAGGAGGTGATTCTACGGGCATTGGTTTGATTTGGAAAAAGAGCGTGTTTTCATTCAAGGTCACACTTCCGTTACTAGTTTGATATAAGTTTGATTTGCTTGTTTCTCCTCGTAGAGAGACTTTATTAGCAGGACGCAGGCGTCCACAAGCAACATATGCTACAAGTCAGTCTCCTATTCTAAACTGTTCAACTGTTGAAAATACGATCATCAGTTAATGTATTTATGATTTATGATATAATGGTAAGGTCTTAATACTCTCTCCTGTGCTGTTTCTTTCTTTCTTTCGTCCTTTCTTTCGTTCATTATTTCTTTCGTTGTTTGTTTCTTACCAGAAAGCGTCACTTTTTCGGGACTTGACGCATGAATGAGCGACGGTCTCATTTTTCTGGCATATCTTTGAGTTTATATTACATAGGTGTGGCTAGTGGGGTCGTGACCTCAGTGATACTCATTTTCATTCACTATGAGGCTGAGCCAATATGCTGTGTTGTGTTGCTTTGGTTCTGGCCAGAGGGTGTGAGGTTAGACTTCTGCAGCAGATTGTTCGACATTGACAGTCGTGTCCTTACCGCTGACAGATCCTGGTTCAGCGAAGCAGACGACGTCATTTTCTATCACAAACACAGTCACTCGTTACAAGACCTACCGCTGTCACCACGACCCCTCTTGGCAGAAATGGGTCTGGTATCATCACGAATCACCAACTAATACCAGGAAGAATACCTGGCCTAGAAAATCTGTTCAATCTGACTATGAGCTACAGAGGAGTAGCTGACATCACAGTGCGTGATGAGATGACACCTGTAAAGACAGAGATGGATGGTGAGTTTGTCCTGCCTGAGAAAGATACATTAGTTTGCTGGATTGTGAGTGACAACAATCCTGCGACTGGTACAGCATCCAGAGCAAGGTATTCCCAAGAGCTGATCAAACACGTTCAGGTACACGTCTTTGGTGCTGCATTCACAGCCTGTCCTTTGAGATATGAGGACTATTATTCAACCATCGCCAGCTGTAAATTCTACCTTTCATTTGAGAATTCAATCCACAGAGACTACATTCCAGAAAAACTGAACGGTCCACTAGCAGCAGGAACGGTACCAGTCATACTGGGCCCAACAAGACAGAAGTATGAGGAGTTCATCCCGGCCGATTCCTTTATTCACATGAATGACTTTCCCGATGTTAAGGCTCCGGCTGGCTTCCTCCTCGGCTTGGACAAGAACCATGAGATGTACATGCGCTACTTCCTGTGGAGGAGGTTTTCAAGGCCAAGCCACATCTCCTGTCAGTCCAAAAAGAGTTCATCTCGTCTGTCTGTGATGCCTGTGGATACTTGGCCAGAGACAGAGCATACAGTGCTGTCCATGACCTTTACAAGTGGTGCTTTGTTTAAGCATTTTGATTCAAGAGAGAGAGTGAGGTGAACCACATTTTCATGAAGTAGAATGGGCTCCTTTGGAAACCACCTGAATCCCTGAGACAGAAAACAGAGAGGAGAAGTAACGAGACATGTATTTACTGTTGTTGTAAAGCGCTTTTCATTTGTACAATCGCATAAAAAAACAGTCTAAAACATAGCAGCATCTAGTCATTTCAACTGGACAGTTTGGTTCTTTTTCAAATTTCGAACAGGCAGTTCCAAAAGCAGGTGTGTCGGCAGCATGTGTCGGCGGTAACAGGTGAAATGACCACCTGTGCTCAGGTGGGTGGAGCAGTGGTGCTCAGGTGGGTGGAGCAGTGGTGCTCAGGTGGGTGGAGCAGTGGTGATAGATAACTATTGTATGCTTTATTTTTATTCTTGAATAAATTAATAAATTAATTCCTGCATATGTGTGTATTGGTGTGTGTCAGCAGTACCTGTGATTGGGCTGTAGGCCCAATCACTAACGATTGTTCTTGGCCATTTAATCTGACATACTGGACCTTTAAAAACAGATTGCTTTAAATAGGACCAATGAGCTTAATGCAATGGAAACAGTAACACCACATTCCATTACCAGTAACACCACATTCCATTACCAGTAACACCACATTCCATTACCAGTAACACGGTTGTGGTTCTAAAGGTCAGTTTATGTCTCAATTGCGTTCACATGCTGCAGCTCCTCAACATTCTTTGGTAACTTGAGAGTGGTACGTATTTTATATTTTTATTTATTTATTATTTATCCTTTATTTACTCAGGGAAGTCCCTTTGCAACCAAGGTCTCTTTTTCAAGGGTGCGCTGACTACAAAATATATGCACATCACTGTTATTGACATCAAATAGAGCCTTGGACTCAGTGATGAGTGAGCAGAGATTCTGAAAGACTGTCTGGTTGTCTGAAAAGAAGATATTACTACTATCTTAGAGTGATATCCTCTCGATTCAGTAGAAAACGGATCTCACATCGATCTACTGACTCCCTCTGCTGCCTGTTCACTGAAAAGACGGTGCGACCATGCCTACATGAACTACTCTGTTGGCCAAACAGGTTGCTTAGTTAGTGACACCTGAAATGCATGCATGGCACTTACATAAAGCCGACCTACACGTCAATAAAACGGAAGCATTTCTCTGTATATAACATATACAGATATATAACATATATCTCCATCCGCTTTACCTTTACCTACAAAGACCTTGTACATTTGCACTCTCACTCTGACTCACATGCAGACGCACACACACACGCACACACACACAAACTTACTCATTAAGTGTTTCTGCTGCTATTCTGCGACACAATTCATGCTATTGCCGCTGTTACTGCTATAGTTACTGCTGTTGTTTTTCTTCCTTTTTTTAAATTATTGTGACATTGTTTGATTTTTTGCGTTGTTGAGGAGTTGCTCACCCAAATGCATTTTAATTACATTGTATATTGTGTGTTGTGTAAATAAGTGAGCATTAATATTTGATGATGTGAGTTGAACCTCTGACCAGAGCAGACAGCTGTCAGGCTAAGCCCCGCCCCCGGCCTGCTGGCATAGTACGGTGGCCCGCAGGTCCGTCGCCGAGACTCAACCGCGGTAGCTGCGTGCTACTGTAGCTAGCTGGCGCTCGGAGAAGATGGCAGCGGACTGGCGAGCTTTAGCGTTAGAGCAAGCCGAGCTGATCTCCAGCCGTCTCCGGGAGCTGCTGTCCTCCGGGCAGGGGTACATCCGATCGGAGTTCGGAGTAGAACTGGGTCTGGAGCCTGAGATCTACCCGTCATGGGTGATTCTGTCCACGGTGACCGTCGGTCTCCTGGTGCTGGTCGTGCTGTCCTGGGCCGCGGTGTGTGGCGGACTCTTCGGTGGGAAAAAGCGAGGAGCTCCGCTGACCGGAGACGGCTGCGAGCCTCTGAAGGCTCCGGCCGTGACCAAGGCGGCCAAACCCGATGAGCAGAAGAAGAAGAACAAGAAGAAACCTTCAGAAAAGGTTCGTGTAGGTGGAGACACAGTCAGCCAGTCAGTCAGTCAGTCAGCCAGTCAGTCAGTTAGCCTGCTAGCTGTTGTTGGGCTAGCTCCTGTGACAGTCGTCATCCGTGGCGTTGGTGAACTTCATCCAGCTGAGCTTTGTGTGGTCGGTTAGCGAGGCGCCTGCTAGGCTACCCAGCGCAGCCTGGCTCTCCCTCCGCCGCCGCCGCCGACCCTGCCGCACTGACCGCTAACGAGCTAACTAGGTTAGGTTAGGTTAGGTTAGGTTAGTTTAGGTTAGGTTAGGTTAGGTTAGTTTAGTTTAGGTTAGGTTAGGTTAGGTTAGGTTAGGTTAGCTGTGATGAACAGCCAGGTCTGACCCCTCCATGTCCAGCCTGCTGCTTGATTCATTGGTGATTGTGATTAAGACATTTCGTGATTTGAGATTTCGTGTTATAGATGTCATCTCTTTAATAATATTTACTGGTGGCTTATTTTCTTATTATCAAGACACCTATCCGTAGCATGCACATTTTAAGATAACGTAGTCACCTCATCTATGAAGTAGATGTGATGATATTCTCTACCTGTATGTTAGTGTTTGATGATTACTTCAGTGTTGAGGAGCTAGCTCGCCCAGAGCATTTCATCACACCGTCTACGGCTGGATTCTGTCTGACACACACTGATTTGATTTGTGACTTTGTGTTGAATTCCCACAGAAGAGTCAGTCTAACGGGCGGCCGGTCCCGGAGCCCCGGCAGGAGGAGGCGAAAGGCGGTGAGACCTCCAGACCCTCCCCTGAGATCAGAACCGAGAAGGTGTGTGTGGCTCGACCGGAGTCGGATCTGAAACTCTGCTCATTTGAATGTGTAACGAAAAGGAAGTCGACATGTTTCCAAATATCCTCGCAATGAATTGTGTAACTCAAAACGCCATTTTTTTTAAATAATTTTTTCCCTCCAGAGTTGATTAAGAATCATGCATCCAAGTTTAAACAGGTGGTGGCAGAGAAACTTTCCGTAAAGAAAGTTAGAATGTCAGGTTTGGTGATGTAATGGACTAAACTCAATTCAACCACCTCGTTATTATGGTGACTATGGGGTTTACCCACCTCTTCTGCTAGGTCAGAGTTATTTGCGTTCGGGGTTTACCCACCTATACAGCACCACTTTAGGGACTTCTCTATCTAACTCATTACTAGTGTGTGTGTGTGTGTGTGGGGGGGGGGGGGGGCAGCTGAAAATAGACTGCAAGATACAAAGGAAGTTGCTACACTAGGTGTGTGTGTGAATGAGTGTGAGAGAGAGTGTGTGTGAGAGGGCAGGACATAAGGGGTTATACTATAAGGGGTTATATGAGGAGAAATGCTGTCTAGAAACACTCCCGTTTATCAATAAATGAAACCTTAGATGTCCTGTTAGGGTTAGGACTTGGGCTAGGACTAGGGTTAGGGTTAGGACTAGGGTTAAGGCTAAGGCTAAAGCTGTATTGTTTGTCTGTTCTAATCTTTTGTCTTCTCTCCAGGTCCAGGCAAAGAAGAACAAGAAGAAACCTAAACCAGAGGTGAAGTCTGCCAAGACCGTCTCTGCTGCTGCTGGGAAGGAACCTGACGATGGTGAGGGAGGGGGGGGGAGGAGGAGGAGAGGGGGGGGGAGGGAGGGAGAGAGAGAGACAGAGACTGACTTGACTCCTCGCCTGGTAAACAAATTGTATAAAAGTTAAGACTTATACACAAGGCTCCCAGGGCATCGCTGAGATAGATAGATAGAAACTTTATTTATCCCTAGGGGAAATTCAGGTTCCAAGTAGCTTAAAGACATAGAGACATCACACATAACATACACATACAACATAAGCACGATTGTAAACAGGGCATTAGCCTGTCAATCAAAGAAGCAGGAAACATACATTCCTGTTGCGTCAAATAGGTGAGAGGTCACGTGAGGTCGCATGGCCCCCGTCCAATTAGAATAAGGTTACCCGACGTGAACCAACCAGAATGCAGCAGCGACCGTTCCAAGCCATTCCCCCTACGATGACCCAATTTATCTAAGTTTGTTAATGATTAATTTGACCTCGATTCCATCAAACTTTGCACAGCTTGCAGGCTGGTGAGTCATTTGAATAGAGGTTATTATTTAAAACACGTGTAATACAGCGAGAGATGAGATATCTAAATATCGTTTCATCGCCTTTCACTCATTTAGTACCGAGGGTGAATAAAGTCACTGAAATGGTCGACATTCCAGAGCGCCAAGGGTGACTTTATTCACTAAAAAATGCAGAAATTGTTCTTCTATTCTTGTAGCAAATCAAGAGTGTTGTTGCTAGGTAGATGCCACATAGAACACCTGGCGCTCTAGGTGGTGAGGGTTCCGGAACTCTTTGGCAGTTGGTGAGTTGAAGTTATGGTAACCGTGGCGACGTTTTGGTGTAGCGATTAACGTGCTGCTTCCACGCATTGCCTCTGTGGCGGGCCGGGTTTGAACCCGGGGTCTCTCGTGTGGAAGACACAAGCGTCTACCTTTAGGCCAAGAGGACATCTTCAGGGTCTCAGACAGGGCTACCTCATCACGAGAGAGTGACTCCTAACCACCCCCGCTACAGCCCGACAGATGAGGGATGGAATCCTCAGGCTGTTTGTTCCTACTCTAATCCTCTTTCTCTCTCTCCCCTCTTCCTTATCTCCCTACCTCTCTTTCCATCCTCTCCTCTCTCTCTCTCCTGTCTCTCCCCCTCCCCTCCCCCCTCCAGGAGCCTGGGAGACCAAGGTGAGTAACCGGGAGAAGAGGCAGCAGAAGAGGAAGGACAGGGGGCCTGACGGCTCAGGGAGCCCCGGGGGGGTGGAGGCTCCGCCCACCTACCACCTGGACCCGCCCACCGTCCCCGCCCGCCTCCCCGTCAGCGCCAAGAAGAACCGAGGTAAACAACAACAACCCTGGTCCCAGTCTGATCCGGATGTGCTTTAGCCATCTCTGTCTGTCTCTATCTATCTGTCTGTCTGTCTGTCTGTCTGTCTGTCTCTATCTGTCTGTTTGTCTGTATATGTCTGTCCTGTCTCTGTCTGTCTGTCTCTCTTTCTTTCTCTATATGTCTGTCCTGTCTGTTTGTCTCTATCTATCTCTACCTGTCTGCCTGTCTGTCTGTGATAACCATCTGTCTGTCTGTGATAACCATCTGTCTGTCTGTCTGTCTGTGATAACGTCGGTGTGTCCTCCTCCTCCTCCCCTGTAGAGCCCCTCCACCCCAGGACCAGTGTGAAGGGAGATGCTGTCATTCTCTCAGGTAACTCATTTTAATAAGACCATCATTACATTTAACTCATTTTAATAAGACAATTACATTTAACTCATTTTAATAAGACCATTACATTTAACTCATTTTAATAAGACCATCATGACATTTAACTCATTTTAATAAGACCATCATTACATTTAACTCATTTTAATAAGACCATCATGACATTTAACTCATTTTAATAAGACCATCATGACATTTAACTCATTTTAATAAGACCATCATTACATTTAACTCATTTTAATAAGACCATCATGACATTTAACTCATTTTAATAAGACCATCATTACATTTAACTCATTTTAATAAGACCATCATTACATTTAACTCATTTTAATAAGACCATCATGACATTTCAACCGGTTGGTTGATGGGTTGGTGGGTTGGTTGATGGGTTGGTTGATTGGTTGGTTGCTTCCTCAGTGTCGTCCAGCAGGAGGGAGGAGGCTGTGAATGGAGGAGGGGGATGGACAGACATCTCCATGAAGATGCCCTCCCAGATCAGCTCCTCAGAGGGGGACAAGTGGCCCCCCATGCCCAAGGCCCCCCGACACCGGAACCCCCTCCCCAACACGGAGCCCCCCACCTGGAGACAGGAGACTGAAGGTAATATAACCCCCCCCCCCCCTCCCCCCTCCGGTGATTTTCCAGTTCAGTGTTATTGTTGGTCATGAAAGTCACGGCAGTTGAGGCCCTGAGTGACTCAGCGTTTTGCACCAGGTGCATCCGTTTTTTTTCAATACGAGATAAAACAACAAAACCAGAACTGAACATGAAACTGAAACTGTTTTCATTAGAGCTGTACTTCAATTTCTCCTTCCCCTCTGTTAACCTTTATTTTTACAGGTTTTTTTTTGCTACATTTCCGATGTTTAAGTTCCTCTGGAAAAAACAGGTGCAATTTGAACTAGGCCCTGCGTTTACCTGCGTCACCAGGGGTTACCAGGAAATATATAGTTAAATTCCACGTTTCTTTCCTCCTATGTTTGATCTTAACTCACCAACTGCCAAAGAGTTGGGCCAGAACACTCACCACCTAGAGGGCCAGGTGTTCTATGCAGTGTTTACGTAGCAACAACACTCTGATTGGCTACAAAATTATCATCATTTATGCATTTCTGGTGAATAAAGTCACCCTTGGCGCTCCTTGGTGCTGAGTGCCAAGCAGAGAGAGGAACCGGGGTTCTTTGGTATGACCGGGCCGGGGGTTCTTTGGTATGACCGGGCCGGGGGTTCTTTGGTATGACCGGGCCGGGGGTTTGAGCGCTGCGTATCTGAGGGAGTCAGACGTGAACGTGGCTGTGTTTCAGGGTCCTGGAGCGGTGTGGACGGGAGGATGAAGACGGACCTCAAGCCCGTCTCCTTCTCTGTGCTCAGCCTCTCCCCCACAGGTGATTCATCCTTTACCTGTTGATTACCTTCATAAGGCCACATTAGTCACCTGTTTATTGCCTTCATAAGGCCACATTAGTCACCTGTTGATTACCTTCATAAGGCCACATTAGTCACCTGTTTATTACCTTCATAAGGCCACATTAGTCACCTGTTTATTACCTTCATAAGGCCACATTAGTCACCTGTTTATTACCTTTATAAGGCTACGTGCTTTACCTGTTTATTACTTTAACTGAAGTTGGTGTATTCTTTAATCATATATTCATAGGTGTTATGTAAGAGCTTCTTATAATGCCTCTCGTTTAACGCCAATACTTGATGTCTCTCTTTCACCCTCTCTCTCACCCTCCCTCTCACCCTCCCTCTCTCTACCTCTATCTCCCCCCTCTCCCTTCATCTCTATCCTCCCTCTCTCCCTCTCTCCCTGCCTCTCGATCTCCCCCCCCAGCAGCCGAGCCCCTCCCCCTTCCCAGCTCTGACCTGCAGTGGGAGGCTCCTGTGGATGACCAGTGGTCTGGCTTCAGTAAGTCTGATTTAGTTGACCAGGTCCTGTTTTACAGCATTGGAGGGCCGTGGTTGAAAGTGTTTGATGTTCTGACTCAGTGACCATCCAGTGGCCATTTGGTTCAGAGCCACACAGATTAATTTGATCACCAACTGCCAAAGAACTCCGGAACACTCACCACCTAGAGGGCCGAGTGGTTTATGTGTTGTCTACCTAGCAACAACACTCTGATTGGCTACAAAATGAAGCATTATAATTTATGAATTTTTGGTGAATAAAGTCACCCGTGGCGCTCTAGAATGGGGAATTTATTCACCCTTGGCACTGAATGAGTGAAGTTATTTTAATGCGTGTTGCACTGTTTTCTACCAAGCAAGTCTGGCCATTGCTGTACGGGGTATGAGCTAGTGGGAATGAATGTCCTCCTCAGACTAAACCAGCTCATCTACTCCATCCAGGGCTCACCTGAAACATCTCAATGTGATTTCTCTAGTTTAATAAAGGATTACAAAATAAGTTATCACTTTACTGTGTGTGTGTGTGTGTGTGTGTGTGTGTGTGTGTGTGTGTGTGTGTGTGTGTGTGTGTGTGTGTGTGTAGATGGTATCTCTGCAGTGGACCCCAGCTCTGACTGGAACGCCCCGACTGAGCTGTGGGGGAACTACGAGGAGCCGCCCCCCCCAGCCGAGACCCCCGCCCCCCCACCACAGGAGTCTGCCCCCCAGCCTGGCAAGGTCTGCAGCACACACACACACACACACACACATATATATATATATATATACACACACATTACACACACATACACACACACACACACATCACAAACACACATATATATATATATACACACACACACACAGGCTAGCCATGTCAGGGCTCTGGAGACATTTATTCATACATACACACTCACTCGTTCACACACTCATTGTTATGTTACAAATGTAATGCTTCATTATTTAAATAGTAATGTAATAGTTAGTTATTTAAATAGTAATGTAATAGTTAGTTATTTAAATAGTAATGTAATAGTTAGTTATTTAAATAGTAATGTAATAGTTAGTTATTTAAATAGTAATGTAATAGTTAGTTATTTAAATAGTAATGTAATAGTTAGTTATTTAAATAGTAATGTAATAGTTAGTTATTTAAATAGTAATGTAATACTTCACACAAAGATAAAGAACAGTTAATATACAGCATGAAAACGTAGGAAAGTACGAAACTAAGTTTGGACTGATAATAGTACTGATAACATTAGCGTTGGTGTTGGTGTTGGTGTTGGTGTTGGTGTTGGTGTTGGTGTTGGTGTTGGTGTTGATGTTGATGTTGGTGTTGTCTTTGTCGTCACCAGGTGTCTGATGACGATGACAGAGAGGACCCAGCCAGCGGTGGAGCAGCCAAGTCCAAGAAGAAGAAGAAGAAGAAGAAGAAGGCAGAGGAGGAGGGTGCACCTGCCCAGGTAACAACACCCATCACTTCCTCTCTGGAGGCTGGTAGCCCCTCCCACTCTCACATGGTTCACTTTTATTGGACAGCAGAGAGAGAGGAAGTAAGGAGGAGAGGGTGTGTCAGCAGGGCATGGGCCAGATTCAAACCCATGTCGACATGGACATGTGTGCACTGTAGGCCGTGGTGTTGGACCACTGGACCACTGGACCAGGCCATGGTACCAGACCCCTGGACCACCCCAGGCCATGGTACCAGACCACTGGACCACCCCAGGCCATGGTGCCAGACCACTGGACCACCCCAGGCCACACAGAAACTAACTTGACCCCCTCTTGATCCAGGGTGTTCCTGAGAGCGCAGCCCCACCTCAGGTGGCCTCGCTGCCCAGAGCCCAGGACCTTCCCCCTGCGCCGACCTCCACCAAGCCGGGAACCACGCCGCCCTCTCACAGTAAGACCCACACCCACACACCGGCTGGAGGACCGCACTTTAACCCACCAACTGCCAAAGAGTTCCAGGTGTTTTATGTATTGTTTACCTAGCAACAACACTCTGATTGGCTACAAACTGAAGCAGCATCATTTATGCATTTTTGGTGAATAAAGTCACCCTTTGGCGCTCTGGAATGTCGACCGTTTGGGGACTTTATTCCCCCTCGGCACTGAAGGAGTTAAGAGTGCAGCTCCTCTTGCTACTCTGAATCTACTGTAAATAGAGAGAGCAGAACAAAATGTCTGATTTGTGAATCACAAAATGTTTAATTTCTGTTAATTTTCCTGTAATATGTGTGCTAATGACTCTTCCAACTCTAGCTAGATATGATATTCAATAGCATTTGAATGTGAGTCACCACAGTAACCTAGTGAATTTAGTTTATAATCAAGCACACACAACACTAAATCCTACAAAATCAAGTATTTTGCAAAGTCCAGAACACTGTTATGATGGTTGTCTTCTTCTGTGGTGCCTCTGTAGAGAAGCCTGACCAGAGCGCTGAGCCTCCCAAGCCGTCCCAGAAGAAGAAGGTTCGAAGGGAGACCTGATGTCCCCCAGTGGCGCCACCTATGGATCTATATGCAACAGGATTGTTCAATGTGTTTAATGCAATAATTTACTAAGTACAGAATTTTATACGAGGATAAGTTGGCTGTACTTTTTCGATATCCAAAAACCAAGAGAAAGAATAGAGAGTTGGACCAGCTCAGAGAAGGAGGGAGGGAGGGAGAGGAGGAGGGAGAGAGACTGGTCTCAGTAACTGATGTGCACTATACACTTACACTGCAGTGGAACAGATCTTCACAAGAGGTTAACTCATCTTGCAGTGGAGTACAAGTTTATAAATAATTATTTTCCAATTTGCATTGCAAAGTAGATTTCTTTTTTTGAAGTTATATGTTTTTAACCCAAATGTAGAAGAAGAAAATTGTGTTGGTTTTTTTTCTAAAGAAATTCAAAGTTTCACAAGAAAGTTTACGATTTTTGTTGTCGGTCTCTGTTTGTGGCACTTTTTGTACAGGTGGGTCATAGCCGGCAGGAGTGTTGTTGCCGTGGTTACTGACAGGCGGCAGTATAGTATTATAGTCTGCCACTGAGAGGCACTTGAAACTGCTGAGACATGAAGCACTTCAAACTCACCACTAGAGGGCAGTTTAAGGTTGTTGGATTTTACAGCAGCTTGTTGGTAGGAGAATAAAGACAGACAGACAGACACTACTAGTATTCCTCCCTCAGTGGGCTTTTCCTTTCTGAGTCTATTTCTCTATGATCTGATCTGAGTTGAGCATCAACCCTTTTTGGGACATTATGGCTGCGATGTCCTCAACGGTCAGTTAGGCCAGGTTAAAACAGCCTTTCTTCCAACTTCTGTGGTAGAGGAGGCTCTGTCCTTTATTCCAACTTTTATGGTGGAGGAGTCTCTGTCCTTTATTCCAACTTCTATGGTGGAGGAGGCTCTGTCTTTTCGTCCAACTTCTATGGTGGAGGAGGCTCTGTCCTTTATTCCAACTTTTATGGTGGAGGAGGCTCTGTCTTTTCGTCCAACTTCTATGGTGGAGGAGGCTCTGTCTTTTATTCCAACCCACCTCTGTGGTAGAGAAAGCCATCGCCATATGTACAGAGTAAAAGGGCTTTTTCTAATGTTGAATTCTCTGTGATGATTGCACTGTGCAGGCTGTATACATTTCATTGATTTGTCCGTCTTTTTAGAATGTGACCGTTGTTGTGATTCTTGGTTGTAACTGACTTGTGATGGAAGTCAATGTGATCAGGAGGGGGGGAGGAGGAGGGGGGGCACAGAAGAGAGCAGCTTTAATTCCATGTCAAAGTAATTTTAACGGTATATCAGGAAATGAATTCTATTGCCTTAACCTGTAGTGTGTAGGAAGTATATACATGTGCTTTTATATAGTCAACGAGTGTTCAGATCAGCAGTGGGTGGAGCTTAACCATCCTGTGTTTGATGATTGGGTGGAGCTAACCATCCTATCGCAAAGTTTCATTGATTGATGTCAGAAATGATTTTTTTTTTTCTTCTTCTTCTCTTGCATGACTTTGATAACCGTACTCATACATGATGATTTGTAAACAACGGGCATACGATTCGGATTCTACTGTAGAACCAACTCACTGTACATAATATAGTCTTTCCTGAGGAGGAGGGACAGCCGGGCGGGGAGATAGCGGAGCTGATAGCATGGTTAGCTGTCGGGGGCGTTTAGAGGACAGGGTTTTTAGTAGACACGGAGGTGGTGGGAGCCTGAGGGTGGGTGGAGTCTTAACTCCGGATCAACACCTGTCGTTTTCAGTCTCCGCTCACATTTCCCGTCGGCACCGACACTCTGGAGTCAGGATGGAGGCCGTGGGGCGACCAGGCTCCGGTTGGTCAGGTGGTGCAGTGTGTTGCCCGTAGATCTTTGTAAACTAGATCAGTCAGTTGTCATGGAGATGTTCAGGTGTATCTGCAGAGACTTCTCTTTTGCTATTATTATTATTGATTAATCATTAAAAAGATGATTCAATTTCAATCAATGTATTTATATACCTGTACTTAGAATATGATTTTTGAGAATGATTTTGTTTATTGAAGAAATGAAATGATATTTACATGTTTCGTTTGTGAAATAAAATTCAAAAAAAGTAAAAAAATAAAATAAAAATAAAACAAAAGCAATGCTTAACTGCAGTGAGACTCTGTCTCCTTCCCTGTTTCTGCTACGTGGGATCCTTCACCCTTACCTCAGCTGTTCCACCTCAATGGGGCTGACGGCTGAGTCGGCCGTCCCAAGGATCCCACTCAGCCTCTGCCTTTCATCATGTGACTGTTTCCTACATCCGTCTGTCTGTGATGTACACAGTACAATACATACAACGTTATGGATGAAGTCATCTGGAACCTTTGTGACCAGGGGAGGCTGGCAGAGGCAGGTAGAACTCAAAGGACGGGCGTGAGTGATACCATTCCTCATTCCGTTCCATGTATTACAGTAAGACCCGTCTTCCAGTTTCTACCTCCGCCAGCCTCCCCCAGGGGTCGCTCCACTATGTACTCCGGTGCTGTAAAGTAGGTTGATTTGTTGAGCTGTTTTTGCTTTCTGGATTATAACCCCAATCTGGGATTAGCATGGCGAATGAGAGACACAGAGTCGATATAGTTAGCCACAAATCTGTGTCAGCAGAGGAGTTCAGGATTGGACGGTTTCTCCTGTGGAGGTCACGTGACGGTCCCCCGCCCCCCGCAGCCCCTCACGTCCATCCCTCCCTCTTTCATTGAGGATTTGTGAGGGTTTAATCCCCCTCTCTCTCTCTCAATCCATTCATTCACATTGCCCCAGACTTCCGAAGGGAAAATCATGGGGATAGTTCCATCCATTTAATCAGACAGTATGGAGCCACAGTTAATGAAGAAAGGTCTGTGGCCTGGGGTGGTCCAGTGGTCCAGCACCATGGCCTACAATACACATCCTCCATCTCCCCCACCGGGTCCACTCCTCCTTTCACAGCCCGGGCTGGGTCAGGTGATAGTCCAGGGCTGTTGTGTAGTCCTAGTCCGTCCCTGGTATTGCCAATCCAGTCCTTTCAGATTGACAGTAGCATAGTGGAGGGTATAGGTGACAGACAGTTTTGAACCCAGGTCTCCCACACGGGAGCCACAAACATCTACCATTAGGCCAAGAGGACATCCTCGGTCTCAGGCAGGGCTTGATTCCAAACCAGAGGCATAGTTTCCCGGAAACATACATGAGGAGGATGTTATCACTCGGATGTCCCCCTCCCCCTCCCCCTCCCCCTCTCCCCCAGATTCTAATTCATCTCTCATCACATTAGATATAATATGTCATAGCAGATCATGACTCACGTCAACCAAGAAGAGGGGGGGGGGGGGCAGATTTTAGCAATTGGAGCACTGAATTAATAAATCCCTCTGGTGTGGTGAGGGAGGGAGGGAGGGAGGGAGGGAGCTATCCACCGCCCACAGCCCTGGAGGCTTAGCTCGCTGGTGGACAGCAGCATCATCACTGGTCCATCTGCTGGGGGGAGGCTTGGGAGGGCTGGGGGGGTGGCTGGGGGGGGGGGCTGAGGGAGGCTAGGGGAGGTAGAAATCGGAGGACGGACTCAATGTAATGTATGGAATGGAATCGAGGAGGAATTCTGTTCCGTGCATTACATTAAGCCTGTCCTTTGATTTCTACCTCCACCAGCCTCCCCCAGTCTCCCCCAACCTCCCCCACCCCCCCAGTCTCCCCCAGTCCCCCCCCAGTCTCTACCAGCCTTCCCCAGTCTCCCCCAACCTCCCCCACCCCCCCAGTCTCCCCCAACCTCCCCCACCCCCAGTCTCCCCCAGCCTCACCCAGTCCCCCCCCAGTCTCTACCAGCCTTCCCCAGTCTCCCCCAACCTCCCCCACCCCCCCAGTCTCCCCCAACCTCCCCCACCCCCAGTCTCCCCCAGCCTCACCCAGTCCCCCCCCAGTCTCCCCCAGCCTCACCCAGTCCCCCCCCAGTCTCCCCCACCCCCCCAGTCTCCCCCAACCTCCCCCACCCCCAGTCTCCCCCAGCCTCACCCAGTCCCCCCCCCAGTCTCCCCCAGCCTCACCCAGTCCCCCCCCAGTCTCACCCAGTCCCCCCCCAGTCCCCCCCCCAGCCTCACCCAGTCCCCCCCCAGTCTCCCCCACCCCCCCAGTCCCCCCCTAGTCTCCCCCAGCCTCACCCAGTCCCCCCAGCTCTACACCCACTACAGAGCTGAGACTGAGAAAAGCGCTATACATAAATAATAATAATAATAATAATAATAATAATAATTAATAACAACAACAACAATTATTATTATTATTGTTGTTGTTATTATTATTATTGTTATTGTTATTTGTATTATTATTATATTTAACATATATATTTCTAGTTGTCTCTGATGATGGATGTTCATCACGACGACGATTCACGAAGATTCTGATCGAAATCCTCCGCCGCGGTCACGTGTCCCCGGGATGAGCCGGACTGACGGCGCGCGGCTGCCGGGCCAGACGGCGGACGACCGAGCAGCGGGCAGCACCGTGGATGTAGGACCTGAGGACGACGAGGATCGAGACCCGCTTTCCGCTAAGGGAAATTTATACCATTGATTTGTGGAGACATAGATGAACTAGCGTCGCCCTTCCACCGGCAGAATGATCACTCCGTGGGACCGGTGGTACTCGACCCGCTGCTGCCTGTGCTGCCACGTCCGGACCGGTACCGTGATCCTGGGAGTATGGTACATGGTAGGCCAAATCACTTCATATCTATTGATTACAATGTTTTCGGCATGCCATTTTTTCATATATTTTGTTGTATTATCCACGCAGCGTTTATGTTTATATTGTTTGAAATAGGCTGCGGACACGAAAGGAATTGATATGTTGTTGTTATTATTATTATTTATTTAGTTTGAAGTTTTCTCATTTGGCTCAGTAGTTGTTGGCAGCTTGGTCGCTCATTGGCCATTTTGTGATTCCTTCAGGTCCTTACGTTGTATTAACATCTACACGTTCATCCAGGCTCCCTTCTGTTTGATCCGTTCATATCAAGACGTTGTCATTGCAATACGTGTCCTGTCTTGTTTTTGGGGGGATATGGTTCTGGTTCTGGTTCTGGTTAGAGTTAGGGTTGGAATTGGAACTTATTTAGTTTGGGGACGTCTGACGTCGTCGACGTTGTGGGTTATTTGTCGACCGTGTGACGTTTCCCTGTGGTCTATTTTCTGAATCGTGGATCTGTTTTTAGAACCGGGACGGCTCTGGCGTCTTAAAAATAGCGTTATTAGGAGATAAATCCCGGAGCTTTCCTTTAAGCGGCAGTGCCCTCTGTTTGCGTGGTACGGAAAAAGCATCAAACAAAATCCACCGGACGAATACACACGGTCGTGTTGACGTCCCAGACGGTCCCAGACGGTCCCAGACCAGACCGACCAGCTCCAGACGGTCCAGGACCAGACCGACCAGCTCCAGACCGACCAGCTCCAGACCGACCAGCTCCAGACCTACAGTGTTGTGTTGAGCTCCTGTATTTGCTGTTCATTCTAGTCGAGTAGATTCTATGACGGAGCTGTCCAACAGTTCAGCAGCTCTACCAGGCTCCCCTGTCCACTCACGTATTCCTAAACAATCGGAGCCATATTGCCGCTTTATTTTAGCAGGGAGTCCTATTGAGACCAAGGTCTCTTCTACCAGGGAGCCCTGCAGACACACAGTTTACAGCAGTACATAATGCACACGCAGCATTACAACATAATAAAACACAATCAAGAAAAACAAACACAATCGTCAACAAAGAGGTCCTCTTAGCTATAGCCTGTACACCCCAGTACCAATAAGAAAGATATATTGTATTCTTATTATTCATAATGATAAACATTATTTGTATGTTTATTTGTTTGTAAATCCTTCAAATGCTGATAGCTATGGTTTACAGAATCATACATGTTCAAGCTAACAGCGTTTCCGGTCATCAGCTCCCCCCTCATTCACCTACAGCACTGTTAGACCTCCATGTTGTTATGTGGTCTGGAAACACCCACGGACTTACTCCCCATGATGACCTTAACTACATAACCAGATGTGTGTGTGTGTGTGGTGTGTGTGTGTGTGTGTGTGTGATGTATGGGTGTTGTGTGTGTGTTCTGTGTTGTGTGTGATGTATGTGTGATGTGTGTGTCTGTTGTGTGTTGTGTGTGTCTGTTGTGTGTGATGTATGTATGTGTGTGTGTGTGTGTTGTGTCCCTGTCTCGTCTGTGTTTGTTGGCCTGTAGTTTGGCTGTTGTTTGTTTCACCATGGAGGACCACGTTCTTCACCACGGTAACCAGGGTTATCAGTCCTGCTTCCATGTGTGAGACTCAGGGATCTGACGCATGTTTGATGTACACCAGGGGAGGCTGGGGGAGGTAGAACACCAGGGGAGGCTGGGGGAGGTAGAACACCAGGGGAGGCTGGGGGAGGTAGAACACCAGGGGAGGCTGGGGGAGGTAGAACACCAGGGGAGGCTGGGGGAGGTAGAACACCAGGGGAGGCTGGGGGAGGTAGAACACCAGGGGAGGCAGAAATCGGAAGACAGGCTTATTATAATGCATGGGATCGAATGAGGAATGGTATCAAAACATCCCATACATTACAATGAGCCCGTCCTCCGATGTCTACCTCCACCAGCCTCCCCTGATGTACATGGATGCTTATTTTTTATATAATATAAAGTCAACTCAAATCAACAACTTACGAGACCATTGTTGACAATAACGAGATGTCCCTCCTCCCTACCCGTAGCTCATCAATAACGAGATGTCCCTCCTCCCTACCCGTAGCTCATCAATAACGAGATGTCCCTCCTCCCTACCCGTAGCTCATCAATAACGAGATGTCCCTCCTCCCTACCCGTAGCTCATCAATAACGAGATGTCCCTCCTCCCTACCCGTAGCTCATCAACGCCGTGGTTCTGCTCATCCTGCTGTCCGCGTTGAACGACCCGGCCCAGTACCGGTACCACCTGACCAGCGCCGAGCTGGGCACAGACATGGACGTCATGGACGACGCCAGTAAGAAGATGAACCTTATTATTTATTATTTATGATTTATGGTCCCTGAGGAACAATTGTTGTAGTTCTCTGTCCCTCTCTCTCACTCTCTCTCTTCATCACTCTCTCTCTGTGTGTGTGTGTGTCTCTCTCTCTCTCTCCTCTCTCTCTCTCCCCAAACTGTTACAATCTAGATAAACGTAGAAAACTTTATTCAACTTTGAAAAATGTCGTTCATAATGGTGCGTTCATGACATGTCAGAAATAGGAAACTCTGAGATTTCCGACTGGGAAACGTTGTCGTGCTCTGATGATACTTTGTGATTCCCACTTGGAGAGCATCAGAATCAACCAAAAAGAAGCTCAACGCAAATAACTTGTTCATTTTAACTCTGAGGTTCAGAGTTTCCGACTTGTCATGAACGCAGCGTTGCACATAAAAACTCAGCCATGGATGTGTAATGTAGCCTAAAAAGGGGCATATTTTTTAATGAATGGAGCACATGGCAATACCATTTAATGAACAGACAAGAACAGTTTATGATGTTGATACGGTTCGTGAACCTCTGGAGCAGCAGCAGACACTAACATCCACACACACACACACACACACACACACACACACACACACACTAACATCCACACACACACACACACACACACACACTAACATCCACACACACACACACACTAACATCCACACACACACACACACACACACACTAACATCCACACACACACACACACACACACACTAACATCCACACACACACACACACACACACGCACACACACACTAACATCCACACACACACACACACTAACATCCACACACACACACACACACACACACACACACTAACATCCACACACACACACACACACACACACTAACATCCACACACACACTAACATCCACACACACACACACACACACACACTAACATCCACACACACACACACACACACTAACCTACACACACACACACTAACCTACACACACACACACACACTAACATCCACACACACACACACACACACACTAACATCCACAAACACAATGTGACATTGGTCATAGGTCAAGCATAGTTCTCTCTCTCTCCCTCTCTCCCTCTCTCTCATCCCCTCCCTCCCATCTCTCTCTCCCTCTCCCCCCCCCCCCCCCCCCCCCCCCGGCCTCTATCATCCTCCACATGGCAGCCTCTCGGCCACGGTTGCCCCCGGCGACTCTGATTCAATCTGACTGTCCTAATTCCTCCGGATTAACGTCCGCTCAGCCTCACTGCTATTGGCTAGGCCGGCTCAGCCTCACTGCTATTGGCTGGGCCGGCTCAGCCTCTCACTGCTATTGGCTGGGCTGGCTCAACCTCTCCCTGCTATTGGCTAGGCCGGCTCAGCCTCGCTGCTATTGGCTGGGCTGGCTCAGCCTCGCTGCTATTGGCTGGGCTGGCTCAGCCTCGCTGCCATTGGCTGGGCCGGCTCTTGGGTCAGCACTAAGATGGATGATGATGATGATGATGATGATGAAGGTGTGGTGTGGTGTGTTGGTGTTAAAAGGGGATGGGCAGGTGTCAGAGAGCAGAGAAGTCCCACAGATCGGGGGGGGGGGGGGGCGTCTACTGGGTCTTTATTGGGTGTCAAAGATGGAAACATGTCTAAACTGGGAGAGAGATGGAGGGGGGGGGGGGGAGAGAGAGAGAGATGGAGGGGGGGGGGGGAGAGAGAGATGGAGGGGGGGGGGAGAGAGAGAGAGGGAGAGTGAGGTCAAATTGAGAGGTCAAATTTATTTGGATGATGTTTCAGATTTGTGTGTGTGTGTGTGTGTGTGTGTGTGTGTGTGTGTGTCCCCGACGTTACATAAAAATGAACGTCAGCATCGGAGGCTTTGATTCGATCACTGATGCGTTTCTGTGTCGTTGTGACACGTGGACTCATCCGTGTAGCGTGAGGTTCTGTTAGGAGAACGAGTGGGGAACAGAGAGGCAGCCTGACGTAACAATGTCGTAACAATGTCGTAACAACGTTAACAATGACACAGCTGCCCAAGGCACATTTCCTTCAGGACAATGAAGTTGATCTGCTGTGATCTCATCTTCTCACTGTGGTGAGGGTCCCTTCAACGTGGCTGGAATGCAGGGGAGGCTGGAGGAGGTAGAAATCGGAGGACGGGGCTCATTGTCATGCCTGGAACGGAATGAGTGTGTCTGATACCGTTCCTCATTCCATTCCAGGCATTATGATGAGCCCCGTCCTCCGATTCCTACCTCCACCAGCCTCCCCTGCTGGAATGTGAGAGTAGGGTGCCACCTTGTTAAGTTGCTCTTGATGTAACGCAGTAATAACAATGTTGTTATTCACCTATTCAGTGGCGTAGCTGGTTTATAAATGTTATATAACATCTGTTATAAACGGTTCAGAGAAATGTGTGATCTGATTGGCTAAAACCACATTCCATGCCATCCATTAGTCTTTGACCCCCATACAGCTGAGAAAGGTGTCCCGGTAGGTTCACATGGCGATATCCTTCCGCCGAACCCCATGACGGCTTTTCAAAACAAAAAACATGGCCGACCTCCATCGCCTCGAATTATGTTACCCCAACAAATAGATGGACAAATGACTATACAAATGTGAAACTCTCAAAATTCATAATTCCTAATGTGTTGGTATATTATTTCTGTTCCTCCTCAGACATGTGTATCGCCACGGCAATCTCCTTGTTGATGATTCTGATATGTGGGATGGCGACCTACGGGGCTTACAAGGTACCTAGGAGGACCAGGGGA
>NC_139668.1:20098969-20108969 GCF_951799395.1 Argentina silus
TTGGTCTCTAATCTTTTTTGAAGACTTCTTACAATCAACCTACTTGTAAATCTTCTGCGATTTCATCAAGCATCTAACACACACAGACACACACACACACACACACACAGACAGACAGACAGACACACATACACACACACAGACACAGATATAAATATGTAAATGTTGATGTGTGACAATATCTACATTTGATATACAGTATCTATCTGATGTTGAGTTGTAGTTGCAATATGTTTGAGTGGACAATGTGTTTTTCTATGATCTGATCTGTTTAGAGTCAGAGTTGGGGTCAGGGTTAGGATCAGAGTTGGGGTCAGGGTTAGGATCAGAGTTGGGGTCAGGGTTAGGATCAGAGTTGGGGTCAGGGTTAGGATCAGGGTTTGGGTCAGAGTTGGGGTCAGAGTTGGGGTCAGGGTTAGGATCAGGGTTGGGGTTAGGGTTAGGGTCAGGGTTAGGATCAGGGTTAGGGTTAGGATCAGGGTTAGGGTTAGGGTTAGGATCAGGGTCAGGGTTAGGGTTAGGTAACACAGAGAGTGTGTGTGTGTGCGTGTTGTGTGTGTGTGTGTGTGTGTGTGTGTGTGTGTGTGTGTGTGTGTGTGTGTGTGTGTGTGTGTGTGTGCGCCTGCGTGATCTTATGTTACTCTTACTGCTCCTTTGTATGCAGAGACATTGTTTTGCACATGCAGTAATAACATCATATTCATGCAGTAATAACATCATATTCATGCAGTAATAACATCATATTCATGTATTATTTCCTGTCATAGTGAGCTTTTGGATTGACCTTGGGGGAGGCGTGTCTCCCTGGGTAGAGTAGTATGGTGGCTCTAGGAAGCTGTCCCTCTCTAGGAAGCTGTCCCTCTCTGGGAAGCTGTCCCTCTCTGGGAAGCTGTCCCTCTCTAGGAAGCTGTCCCTCTCTGGGAAGTTGTCCCTCTCTAGGAAGCTGTCCCTCTCTAGGAAGCTGTCCCTCTCTGCCTGGATTACAGAGGCAGAGGCATAGCTAACCACTGTAGAAGACGAGAGGACCCGGGAGGCTGGTGGAGGTAGAAATCGGAGGACGGGCTCATTGAAATGCATGGGCTCATTATAATCCATTCCAATGCATTACAATGAGCCCGTCCTCCATTTTCTACCTCCACCAGCCTCCCCTGGTGTAAACGTAACGTAGAGCAGACGCTCTCCCTCGCCGTCTCCAGGTTCATGTAGCTTCGCCATCAGTAGATTTTTATTTTCAATCGAAAGCTATGCAACCCCCCACGTCGACCTGCCCCAACCACCGTAGTCAGAAACAAACCATGACTTCTTCCATAGTAATACTGTAGTGTGTTAGAGTACTACAGTAATACTGTAGTGTGTTAGAGTTCTGTTCAGTCGTCGTCTGGGTTGTGTGAATTATGACGACTGCTTCTGCAAATCCAACAATGTTGATGATGACACTGTAGACAAAAATTGCACTTTAAAAACCCATGTGACGTCATTAAAAGCTGTTTGTTTGGTTATGGTTATGATTGTGATATGATGTAATATGAGGAACTGTGTGTGTGTCTGTCCCCCGGGGTTTTGATATGATGGAAACAAAGATTCCTGTTGTACACAGTGGAGGCTGATGGAGGTAAAAATTGGAGAGGAGAAATCGGAGGACGGGCTCATTGTAATGCGTGGAACGGAATGAGGAACGGTATCATTCCATTCCGTGCATTACAATGAGCCCATCCTCCGATTTCTACCTCCACCAGCCTCCCCTGGATATGCTAAACAGCTGTGATGACTTGAGTGTGTGAGTCCCCCTGGGGCTGGATGTGATGTAAAACTAGTGTTCTGGACTGAACAGTGAATCTGTGGCACTGAAGCTCCTCTCGATGTCTGTTAAATCATGTCGGACCAGGGGTTCAGCCCAGCCCAGAAGAGGGAAACAGGGGTTTAGAACTCATCCAGATCGGGACTCATCCAGATCTAGACTCATCTAGATCCAGGGCTAGGGGCCAAGATCACTAAACCTGTATTCACACTACAGAGCCAAACTGAGCTGAGCTGAGCTGTACTGGGCTGGCCTGGTAATGAATCCCCCAGAATTGTTGAAACAATGAAAGTGCAATGTGAATGGGTTAGGGTTAGGGTTGTGAATGGGTTAGGGTTAGGGTTGTGAATGGGTTAGGGTTAGGGTTGTGAATGGGTTAGGGTTAGGGTTGTGAATGGACCATATCCGAGCCGGTCCAGGTCGGCCCGGTCGGGGAACATCAGGAGCGGAGCAGTGGAGGCTGGCGGAGGTAGAAATCGGAGGACGGGCTCCTTGTAATGCATGGGACAGATTGAGGAATTCCTCCTTATTCAGTTCCGTGCATTACAATGAGCCCGTCCTCCGATTTCTACCTCCGCCAGCCTCCCCTGGTATGACTCTGGCTATCCTGACTACAGACTGTATGGCTGCTGTTGTCGGTTCGTGTCTGTCGGTGTCTGTCTGTTACTCTGTCTGTTACTCTGTCTGTTGTTGGATCTGCACAGGCCTCTGTCTTCATTTAGGAGAAATAAACACTTCATCATCTGGAATCTCTGGCTCTGTCTGTTACTCTGTCTGTTACTCTGTCTGTTACTCTGTCTGTTACTCTGTCTGTTCATTACAGAAAGGTTAGTATTTTAGAGTCTGCCTGTCTGTCTCTGTCTGCCTGTTTGTCTCTCTGTCTCTCTGTCTGCCTGTCTGTCTCTCTGCCTGCCTGTTTGTCTGTCTGTCTGCCTGTCTGTCTCTCTGTCTGCCTGTCTGTCTCTCTGTATGCCTGTCTGCCTGTCTGTCCAGCAGAGGCGGATCAGGGAGGATTTATCCTCCAATGGCTCTCTGTTGTAAAATGGAGGCTAGCTGGCATCACCCCTGATAGGACGAGACACTCACCTACTTTCCAGCGAGGAGAGGACACAACTAGGTCGCGTGTGTGTGTGTGTGTTGGTGTGTGTGTGTTGGTGTGTGTGTGTTGGTGTGTGTGTGTGTGTGTGTGTGCGCGCTGTAGTCCTCTAGTTAAACAACACTGAAATGGACTGAACTTTGATGTTGTGCAAGGTTGATTGTTGTTGCTATGACAAATATGAGACAAGATGATAATCAAGATGATTATCATCTTGAGACAAGATGATGTCAATTATGACATAAAACATTATTATTTATGTCAGATAAAATGTGTCCTGCATCGTCAGAGAGTAAAGAGTAGTCGGACTAGAGAATCATTATTATTCACTGTTTACACTGCTCTCCATAAGTAATGGACAGAGGAAGCATTTAGTCTTCTTTTAGCTCTACACTCCAACTGTTTGGATTTGAAATCAAATCAAATTATTATGAGGTTAAAGTAGAGATTCTCAGCTTTAATTCAACGTTTCTTTTTTTCAGATTGGTTTCACCGTTTAGAAATTACAACCCTTTTCATACATAGTCTCCCTATTTCAGGGAACCAGTAGTGGAGCAAAATGCTTCCTCTTTCCAGTACTGACGGAGGGCACTAGAGGGCGCTGTGTATGAGTAGGGAGAGATAACATTCACATTCATACAACAGGCACATGCTCACCATGTCCCCAGCTAGTATCTTTATCACAACACACCCAAGAGACGGTGTGAACTCCTCTGTACCAGGGGAGGCTGGTGGAGGTAGGAATCGGGGACGGGCTCATTGTAATGCATGGAATGTGAATGAGGAGTTGTGTCAAATACACGTGTTGAACACCATTCCTCATTCCACGCATTACGATGAGCCCGTCCTCCGATTCCTACCTCCACCAGCCTATGACCAACATGCACACCGCAGGCGACAGGGAGGTATTTGTAATTCAGTAAAAAGGGGTCAGGCTTCATAGCTTTACGAAAGAAGAAAAAATCATCCCTATAAACTTGTGCTCATTTCTTCTGGTCGTGCACTGCACATGTCCGTCCGGTGGAGGCAGATTATTTTGATTTAATTGGAAATTGAAGAAACAGGCTTAGAGAACATGAAGGGGGGAACGAGGGCAAAGCAGAGGAGGATGAGGGCTTAAGTCTCTGTGTGGCTGTTCTGCCAGCCAAGTTTTCAATCTTCTTCGGCACAAAATCCTTGATATTAAATCCCATCATATTGGCAACCCTAACCCTAACCCTAGGCCCCAGCCGGCCTAGAAACCCGTTCCTCCAGGACTATGTCGCCGGCAGGGGTTTGAACAAGGGACTTGCTCGCATGGATGCCACAGACTTAGACCGTTATACCAAGAGGACATCCTCAAGGTACCAGGGCTATATCTGGGCTTCGAAGTGGCAGGCAGGGCTACCTCATCACAAGTGTGATTCCAAGCCACCTCCGCTACATCAGGATCATGGTATGCCCACACACAGACACGTACGCGCCCGCCCGCACACACACAGAGAGAGAGAGAGAGAGAGAGAGAGAAAACCTGCAGGTCTAACATGCTTTGATGTCACTTTGTATTCAATGGTACAAATAATGAATGTCATATTACAATGCAGCCTTTGCCTGGGATTCAGAGACCTGAGGATGTGTGTGTCTGTGTGAGGACACTAGGACGTGTGTGTGTCTGTGCAAGGACACTAGGACGTGAGTGTGTGTGTCTGTGGAAGGACACTAGGACGTGAGTGTGTGTGTCTGTGGAAGGACACTAGGACGTGTGTGTGTGTGTATGCAAGGACGTGTGTGTGTGTGCGAGGACACTAGGACGTGTGTGTGTGTGTGCGAGGACACTAGGACGTGTGTGTGTGTGTGTGTGTGTATGCAAGGACGTGTGTGTGTGTGTGCGAGGATAGTCCGGGGATAACCTTCACCCTGTTAAGCTCTTAATACCTCTGAAAGAGGAGTGTCCTTTCTCAATTACTGCCAACACACACACCCCCTGGTGGTCACTGCATACACATCCACACTGCAGGCAACACGGTTTAATAAAACATTATGAAAGACCCGTGGTTACACAACTCTGATGTCAAAGGTCACAGAAGAACAAACCCAGTGAAAGACTTCAGGATCATTCCTTGGAAGAGCATGTTGTACGGCAGAGGTTCACGGTCCAACGCATCGGAGGTTGGTGGAGGTAGAAATCGGAGGCTCATTGTTATGTATGGAATTTAATAATAATACCATGTTGTTCAAACTGACATCTAAAAGTCATTATTGTTCGTTTCCTACCTGGCCATACAGACACACCTGGGATGTTACCTTAGTCAGTTATGTTGTTTCTGGAGACCTTTTGTAGTTTAGGGATGTGACTAATGTATTTTATGTTCTTTTATCTTGTTGTCTGTGAATCTCGTGAAGATCGGCGGTCTGACTCAAGAATACCGTGGTAGACTAAAGGAAACACAGGCTTTCTTAAGAGGCTATGAGGCCCATGGAAACATTAAGAAATATAATCCTGAGGGGTTTACCATGACTCTAGCTATACATATTCAGGATTATCCAAAGTTTGGGGGCTTGAGGCAGTTCAGGCTTTCCTGACGTCACGAATGCGGATCCTGATTCAACACCTCCTGCCCCTTCAAGCCAGACGACAGCAGGGCTGCCTCATCGACAGGCTACCTTCAGCATAGAAGCCAGGGTTTTCTCAACAGTCACAGAAAATGGACAGAAAACATTTCAGCATCAGTTCTGACAAGCAACGGTTTCGCTCACAGGGTCCTGAAGCAAACACAGTAATCCTAATAAACGTACACAGCCGTACGCTGACGTCTGGCAGTAAGCGCAGTGCTGAGTAAAAATGAGAGTCCACACAAACGGAGTCGACTTAAACCCAACTTTATTTATAACAACGAGGGGAACAGCCCTACTTCTCCCCCTGCTGCTGATCTGGCATACTCCTGATGATGTCAGAATCGCCTGTGGAGACAGAACAAGCTTGTGTTAGCGTGCTGGGAAGGTAGCGGAGGTGGTTTGGAGTCACGCTCCTGGGGTAGCCCTGCCTGAGACATGTCAACTTGGGGATGTCCTCTTGGCCTAGTGGTAGACACTTGGGTCTTCCACGTGGGAGACCCGGGTTCCTATCACAGCCGTCACATAAACATCAAACCAACAGCGTCACAGTAGAGGTGAGGCCCTGTCAGCACTAGAACACTGATAGAGGGTGTGACATCATAAGATCTTAGATCCTAGAGATGATTCTCCTTAGATCCCTACATTGGAGACCTTAGATCCTTACATTGGAGATTCTCCTGCATTGAAGACGCCATTTTTAAAACGCTTAAAAAGCGTCTTCGGGTATTGTAAAAGTGCTGCATAAATTATTTATGTATTATTTAGTCATGGACTTGGCTTAATCTGTGCACAGATTAATTAAACCACCAGTGGGTTTAATCTAGGTACTGTACCCAACAGAGCACATGTGAGAACTGTCCAGACACTCAGTAACATGCTTCAGCTGGTGATCAAAACATTGATCACACAACGTATTGATCAGACCATGTATTGATCCATCAGGTACAAAAGTCCACAGATGGCAAAATTGGAGGGCAGGAGTAGAGAATGTGCACGCATTCATAACTAATAATAATAATAACAAGTTATCAAGGAAAGACCTGAGATTCTCAAGAGTCTACCCCTGATTCCTCCATCCTCAACTCCTTCTTAAGCCTCATTGGAGGAGAAGGTCTGAGGTCCCTCCCCTGTGACCCTCTCCTCCAATGGAGATCCGAAGCAGTGACTACAAGGAGAAAGGAATCAAGGAAAGGAGGTAGGAGGTTCTGCCCTGGGGGGCCACTCACCAGGGTCGATGATGGCCAGGGTGCACACCCTGTAGTATTTTCCGCAGGCTGTGCCCAGCTCAATGTTGTTACCACTGTAGTGGTGGACTCCAGTCTTGGCAAGCATGGCGTAATACTCAATCTCTGATTTCCTGAAGGGGGAGAGAGAGAGAATTGGCTGTTTCAGGAGAGAAGGGGCTGTTTCAGGAGAGACAATGGAATTGACAGAGCCATTCTAAATAATCACAACGACAGAGCTGGGCTAGAAATAAACTAGTGTGGCCTGGACGGTCCAGTGGTCCAGCACCACGGCCTGGACGGTCCATTTGTCCAGCACCACGGCCTGGACGGTCCATTGGCAAAAGATAGAGGTGTGTGTGGGGGGGGGGGTTGGGTTAGGCTGCGCCAGGACAGAGGGGTGGTTAGGTGGCTACCTGAGGGCAGGGCAGTTGTTGGCCAGGATGACCAGCTTGGCTTTGCCCTGGCGGATCATCTTCTGAGACTGCTTGTACCCCAGAACGTATTTACCGCTCTTCATCACCAGCTGGAGACGGGAGTTGATGGACTCCAGGGACTTTTTCTGCAAAACAGAAGCATTAATTCATTACTTGATTTGACAAACCTATAACAGAGTCGCCTCAGCTGTGTGTACAGCGCTACATGCAGTAGAAACGACCGAGGTTTAAAACACCCTACAGCTGACTTATTTCCATTGTGGTCCTCATTATATTCAAGTTCACAGCCATAAACAGGATACATGGCGATCACATTAGTGACATTCCTGACGTCTTCACAAACTACTGCCAGACTTGTTTCAATGGCTTGCAATTGTATTCAGTAATCATACATCAACTACTGCGATAATGATCCACCAACCCCTAAGATCTCATATCAAACGTCCTAGTTTAATCAACTACTAACCAATCTTCGCTACCATGCAAGAGCACATCAGCCATCTCTCCATCATAGCGCTGCCCAAATCACCGACCTTAAATAGGATACTTCAGGTAAGTTAGTGGTCTGCATCTGTAAAACCTCACCTAGAGAAACTGTCACTGCCGTGTTTAATGATAACGCACATTGTTGGCCCTCGATACCAGCTAGCTAGCACGGAGGCTAGCCGGTGCCATAGGAAACAGCTCTTTACGTTAGCTACCTTGCTAGCTAGTTAGCAACTCATGTCGCACCTTAGCATGCACCAACTAAAGCTCGAAGACTTATCCAGAGACGGACAACTGTATAACGGACCATATTACAGACAGATTACCGGTCCGTTAACATTGACAGTTTATGGAAACCGTGTAAAGTCATTTTTAACACGAGGCCCCAAATCCACCTCGACTCCACGTGAAGAGGAGCGTTTCTCCAACACGCGTCCGGGAGACAAACTTACCGTCTTCTTTGCGGCCACCATTTTAACGGTTAAATCCGACCTGGCCAACCTGAACACAACACAAGAGAGGGGACAACACTGGCGTTATTAACTGTCCGAGTAATGTGTCTTAAAAGTGCCAAATATGATGAAATTTGATGATAAAACGCAGAGCGCATCTCACAGTAAGTTCACACCAATATGGCCTCGGAAAGAAAGGAAGTCCCAGCGGCCTTTGCGGCACTAAGTGCTGGTTCACGCGAGTGTGAGCGCGCGGCCCGCCGACGTGAGAGCGCGAGGATGGGCCTGACGCCGCTCGAGCGGCGGGGACGTCACGTGGAGATCTGATCCTCCGCGCAGCGCTCTAACAACGACCGCGCTATCGCGAGGTTTCGCGTACGGATCTGGGAGCGGTTTTCAGAGTCACAGCTGAGGCCTCTGTCAAAGGGAGGAACATAGACACACCGATCCTAGATCTGCCGTTACAATGGTTACTGAATAAACGTTTGACGATGCAGAAATACGCAATCGTTCCGAGCAGTGAGTGAGATGGCAACTACGAACTTTATCGTTATGATTTTTTCCCGATTAAATTGTGTTTGTATGATTACATTTTTTTTAAGAACACACATTTGATCAACTAATAAAATCTTTATAGACTTGTCTTTGCTCATCACATGCACAGTACTAAAGTTCCACAACGTGGCACTATTGTACACGTTGACTGTGTTAGATTGTAAACAGTAAAATATTGTTGCTTATTAGAGCGAATACATTACATCGAGAGAGAACAGTATCGATCCCATTTTGCATTAATATGTACTAAAATTATGTAGGCACCTTGGGTATAGGCAGAGCCTATAGGTTATATATTTTTTACCTTGCAATTAATAACAAAATCAAAATGCTAAATTGGCCAAATTAAATACTACAATTGCCCTATTTGCATAGTAAACATGTTGGTCCCTCGAGGTACAATGAGATGCCCAATTACAAGAGTGCTGGGTTGGTTCAGTCGCCCCAGAGCGAACCTCCACTTGACTTGTCACGCACTGAATAATGTAGCTCCGTACCTGGACAGCGGAATACACAGCAACCAACCACTCTGACTTGACTGGCAGCATACAGAAACCTGCCACAACGACCAGCACCAAGCATACCCCCACCCCGGGGTGCTGGATTTAAAACGAGGAGTTAAAAGAGTCATGCGCAATTACGCAATCGTTCCGAGCAGTGAGTGAGATGACTCGGTGAACGCAGGAGGAGTTCTAGAGTTTTGAACCCTTTTCATTTCCAGTGATAGTATCTATGTAGGCTACGTCACGGAGCAGCGAACGGCGGACTGGACACTTCCCCGAGGCTATAGTTACAGACCTTTTCACTCCTCTATGTGCGAGAGGCAGGATGGGATGCTCGACCAGTACCCAGACGACAGCACAGGACACCACCCGACCCAGCGCTAAACCCGATGAGAATGGAGCCAGCACCACAGGTGAGTCCACGGTGTCGCTTTGGTGGCTTTGACTGTCACACTGCCAGCCACGATTTACCTGACCTGCATGTGTGCCACCCTCACAAAAGGTTAATATGTGCAATTTTGCATTATTGTTTGGGGACTTAAATGACACAAATAGGGCTCCATAATGATACAAATGTTTACCGTGTAAACTGTAATAATGCATTCTATTCATTTGGACACAAATGTACTTTAATTAGGAAACAAAATGACTGAACAAGTTGATCATTCTCACGATGTCCCAACACAGAATCACATTCTGGAATTTGTAGTGCAATGTTTCGAGAAAATCTCGATGACAGATTAAAGCCCCCATGGGGCACCACGGTAGACATGTAGCCGACCCCTACCGTGAAACACATCATAGAACAACAAGCGATATGATCTGGTCTGGTCAGGCTGGAGTGAGCCAGAGACA
>NC_139668.1:20116469-20153969 GCF_951799395.1 Argentina silus
AAAAAAACCCATTGGATCTTTCAGTATGTATCTGCTGCTGGTCTGGACTTTATCACCATGTTACAAGGTTTGAATAAATGATTGGACTGGGAAAGGGTCTGCCGGAGTCTATGAATGTGTGACAGGTGGCTTGGTTCCACTGTGAAGAACGGTAGATGCTCAGTGGGATCCTTGGGACAACCATACCCTAAACCCTAACCCTTACCGTTAACCATAACCCTTACCTAACCCTAACCCTAACCCTAACCCTAACCCTTACTTGAACCGTTTGAAATCTCAACTGGGGTGTGGTGACGTCAGAGTCGGGCCATCCCAAATCATCACACTGAGCATTTACCGTACTTCCTGGTTTCTGATGTGTGATAGTTTCCTGTTCTGTCCAACTCAGACCCACTGTTCTGTGATATATAGAACATACATGTTCTGTGATATATAGAACATACATGTTCTGTGATGTAAAAATCATACAGCAGGACAATGAAAACACATGAAGAACACAGACAATAACCAACAGCAGGAAGGTGTAATAAATCTATATTTTCTTGTGGTTGTAAACATTACATTTGGTACATTTGACATGAGATGAGGAGATATACTGTCTATATTTAGACTTAGAACCTAAGGCCTGGCTTCCTACAGTAGGTATGGGGGGAGGGACTCAGATATGGATGTGTTGAATAAAGGGAGGACTTTATTATTATTTATAATAATAAATAAATATGATTATTTATTACTTTAACTAACTTTAGTCACTCCAGACTGAGGTTAGTTTCCTACTGGCCTGTTTGAACACTCTTAACGTGCAACCCTCCGTTCCTTGAAGAAATCACTGATCTCACATGACAGGATTGGTTAAAGTAATGCAGTAGCAAGCCAGCTTAGACCAATCCTACGATGGTTAGGTCAGTGATTACATCAAGGAACAGAGAAATGCTAGTTGTTGGCTTTTTTTAGTTTTCTTTTACCTAGCTAGCACTATGGCTGTGTTCCAAAATGCATTCTTGCTCTATCTAGAGAGTTTACCGCCATGGAATGTGTGGGCTGGATGATGCTGTTTGCTGTCATGTAAAACACTGTCTTGTAGTAGAAACCCCCAGGCTGCCCCCGTCTGCTGCGTTGGTTAAGGTGTAAACTGGCACTTGTTCTTCAAGGCTTTTCTGGACGGAACTTGTTTCACTGGGAGGTTTAGGTCACAGCTTGTGCATGCCCTGACCCCCGGCTAGTCAGGAGTCTGCCAGGGGTCCCAGGACAGCGACCGCCTCGATCTCCACCAGACCACCCTGGGGGGGGGGGGGGGGGGGGGGGGGATAGGGAGGGTGACAAAGAGATAGTAAGAGAGGGAGAGAAGGCCAGAGAGAGAGAGAGAGAGAGAGACACACACACACACACACACACACACACACACACACACACACACACACAGACAGATAGAAGATTATAACCACACAGTATTATAAGAGCTTATTAATCATCCAGACCAATGGACTGGTAGTCTACTCACTCTGGGGAGGGCAGCCACCTGATAGGCCGCTCTGGCAGGGAAGTTCTTGCTGAAAACTGAGAGAGAAAAATCCACATCACACTCACAACCATTCATGTCCACATCCTCCTCACACCTTCCTCACACCCTCCTCACACCTTCCTCATACACACAGTTCCCAAAGTAACTTTAGAATGCAGCAGGAGGAAGAGATGTGATGCCATGATATTTATCTCTGCTTCAACCCTGGCCAGCTGTTTCCATTCGAGTTTCATTCTTGCTCACAGTCAAGAGAACTGCACAATTCACAATTGCAGAATAGTTAAAAACAATAACATTAAAATATACACATATATATATATATATTGCAAATTGGACAGTAACACTGACAAAGCACAATTAATGGTAATTGAAAAGTCTAAGGCTGTTGATGAGTCCCACACTAACACACTACCACACTCCGTAGTATGCACTACTCAGGAGTACACTCAGAGGTATTCACACTAAGGCCATGACCAGGAGGAATGTTGTTGATAAGTTGTCTAGTTCCTTGAACTTCAAGGCCTCTCTGTCTTTGACAACGGGGCAGACAGGAGTCCAGACAGACAGCCTTGAACAACATCCCCATGGCCGGGTCTGGCTGAGGGAGGCAGGAAACAGCCCATGTCTTATTCAGGTGGTAAAACCACAAACAAACAATGCCCTGGAGAGCATCAGCCAGTCCATGTTCATGGTCACTCAGATAGTCAGGGCATGGAAAGTTCCCCACGGTGCCTGCTGAGTGAGTGAGTGTGTGTCTGTGTATGTGCAAGCGCATTTGTGTGTGTGTGTGTGTGTGTGTGTGTGTGGTGTTGGGGGGTTAGGGCTTGTAGACAGGCTGTCAGGCCAGAGAGAGAGGGGGCCGGGGGGAGAGCATGGCAGGGTCAGGTTACCCCCTGCTTCACGGTCTCCTCTTACACACAGACACCAGGGTTAGATTACAGGTGAGCATTGTGATGGAAGAGGAAATACCCAAGTATACACCCTCCCTCCCTGTCTGTCTCCCAGGCTGCAGAGGGACGAGGGAATGTTTGACAGTGCTGAGAGTATTATTTACTTCCTCCTGGACACGTACCAACAGCCCTAACCCTAACCCTAAGACCTGCTTTACCAGGGACTCTGTGACAAGTTTTTATCTAAAGCTAAAGACGACTAACCCATAATAAATACAATCAATAATAATAATACAATTGATAATCTGCATATTCTATAGAGAGCTCTAACATTGAAAGTTGCTTATTAGCAGTTTTTTTTTTGTGTGGACGGTTTTTATTTATTTATGTTTTACATGTGAGGCAAATATGCACCAGAGCAGGTGTCAAGATTCTAGCAGGTGTCTTGTCAGGATGTAGGGCGCCCCCGTGTGGACAGTCATGGACATGCAGGACAGCAGGAGAGGGGATATCATGGCCATGTCTCACCATTCTGCTCATTATATCAGGGGAGGCTGGAGGAGGTAGAAATCGGAGGACGGGCTCAATGTAATGCATGGAGTGGGTGCATTACAATGAGCCCGTCCTCCGATTTCTACCTCCTCCAGCCTCCCCTGCATCACATCACATAAGAGGACCAGCATCCCATAGACAGCCCAACTAAGTCAAAACCTAAAACTGACCCTAACCAACCCCTTAACCCTAACCAACCCCTTAACCCTAACCAACCCCTTAACCCTAACCAACCCCTTAACCCTATGGGGTGAGGGTTGACAGGTGACATCACCAGAGACTCACACTGCTTGTAGACGTCGTTGACGTGGGCGAAGTCGTTCATATCCGCCAGCAGCACCGTCGTCTTGACGACTGGAGAACACAAACACGGCCCGTCACAATAAACTCACACAGTTCTGGGAGCAGCGCACAGATCTCTCTCTCTCTCTCTCTCTCTCTCGTCCAGTGGTCTAGCAAGAATATGAGAGAGGGATAGTAGGAGGGACTATCCTACTCCAAAACATAACCTTTAAAAAAGAAAGAAATACAACTCTTACTGTTGTCATAGCTACATCCTGCTGCCTTCAGAATCTCCCCCATATTGGTCAGAGCCTGTCGGGTAGAAGAGGGAGACATGGGGGAGGGAAAGAGGGGAGAGAGAGGGGGGGGGAGGGAAAGAGGGGAGAGAGAGGAAGAGAGAGACAGTCAAATGTTTGAAACCATCAATTCCTCATTCCATGTATTACAATGAGCCCGTCCTCCGATTTCTACCTCCGCCAGCCTCACCTGTTTGGCCTGGGCCTGCACCCCCCCCTCCACCAGCTGGCCTGAGGCCGTGTCCATGCCCAGCTGGCCAGAGATGTACATGGTCCTGTCCACCACCACAGCCTGGCTGGAACACACACACACACACACACACACACACACACACACACACACACACACACACACACACACACACAATCAGTAATGTCACCTCCACTGACGTTAAGCATGTTAAAGTTCTCTGTTATCTCTCTGTTCCTTCATTAGAAACACATTTATGACATTAGTTCACAGCTTCTGTGGCAACCTTGAGCAGTCTGAGCCGCTCTGGACATTGAGCCATCTTACTATCTCTGAGCCCCGCCCCCCGCCCCGCCTCGCCCCGCCCCCCGCAGCCCATTGGCTAGCCCGGCTAACACCCCTCCAGCCAACAATTAATCACCTCTTCATCACAACGCCTTTCAACTACTTTTATCTTGTTATGTTAGACATTTATCTAATAAGTGGAACTTTACTGAGTCTCTGAGGAGTCAGGTTTTACCTAGAACTAATAAAACATAATACTTAGAGAAGGTTTCATAGCCTAACTTTCACCATAGTATTCAAAGTTCACAGCTTTCCCTGGGTGTCTAACGAGATCTCAGAAGAACACACGAATGCAAAAAGAGTTCGAGGAAAAGCAATAAACAGTTAGAGATTTAGTTAGAGATTTCAGCCTACCTGTAAATGCCCTGTCTTATAGGGGCTTTTGGCGTGTATGGGAAATGTCTGCGGATAGCGGCCATCGTGTCTACAGTCACACAAGTTAGTGAACTGTTGGTCGGGGAAACCTTTGACACCCACAAACACTATTGTAAACTTCTAACAAGTTCATGGCCACTAATTGTAAAGTCCAGACCCGCCCCTGATCAAATATTTACGCGCAGCCGATCCATCCAAATAAAAATCCATTCTCACGCCACTGTCTTACCTGTAAGGTCCAATAGCCGCAGGTGCTGCCGAAGTGTTGATGATCTTTTTGATAATTGCAGACATTTTGAATGTATGTTTCTTTTCTCAAGTCTCTGGCAGACCAGCGCTGTGCGTACGGAGGAGTTCAGAAGTGTTTCCAACCAACTTGGTTCCCACTGCAACCTTCAGCACGAGTTAACTCCGCTAGCCATCTACCGTAAAACACACCGTATACAAACACTTACATTTTTATAGAGGCTGAATGAAAGATTCATTGGACCAATTGCTCCGAGCAGAATGGGTTTCTTTCTTATTGGACTATGCAATACTAAGTAATGGATTCTAAATCAATGTATACTTCTATTGTGCCGTTTGTGAGAATACGATGCGTCAGTAGTAGAAAGGTTACGGTAGAAACAGCTGTCTTGAAGTATCTGAGACAGCCGGGTTTCTCTCTTCTGATGGTTACACGCACACGCACACGCACACGCGATTTATGACGACTGCTGTCATGTAAGTGGGACCACATATTTCACAACATGTACAGAGACCCCTGCCCTGACCATGGAACCAAGCACACACACACACACACACACACACACACACACACACACACACACACACACACACACACACACACACACACACACACACACACACACACACACACACACACACACACACACACACACACACACTCCTGTCAGTATGTGAAACAGCACATTTACAATTCTCTGTAAGCAAAAACGGTGGCTCAGTGAAACGCCAGGGGTCAAGATAAGAGCTATCACACAATGTAGTCAGTCAGGGCTTATCTTTATTTCTGTCACCTTTCAAAAATATTACAAAATAACAAAACAATCTTTGATAATAAGTTAGAGTTTTAAGCTTTAGGTTACATTCCCATCTTTAATACAGTCATTACATGTTGTACATAGTGGTAATACATGAAGAAATGAAGCAAACTTAATAAAACCAGAAGAGAGATAGACCTAGACAGACCTAGACAGACCTAGACAGACCTAGACAGACCTAGACAGACCTAGATAGACCTAGATAGACCTAGACAGACCTAGACAGACCTAGACAGACCTAGACAGACCTAGACAGACCTAGACAGACCTAGACAGACCTAGACAGACCAAGACAGACCTAGACAGACCTAGACAGACCTAGACAGACCTAGATAGACCTAGACAGACCTAGACAGACCTAGACAGACCTAGACAGACCTAGACAGACCTAGACAGACCTAGACAGACCTAGATAGACCTAGACAGACCTAGCACACCTATGCACCTGTCTGACGGAGGCTTGAGTCGTCCTGTAGGGTTTAGAAAGGTCACTAAATGCTGAGAGACAAGAGTGTCAAAATAGACAAATTAACCCTCGATACATTCTGTGTAATAATAGTAATAATTCACTACACAGCTAAATTAATTTAAAAACAATAAACATGCAAAGTCGAACATACAAAAAGACACATAACGTCTGAGGGTAGATGCTAAGTGGGACTCTTGGGACGACCCTACCCTAAACCCTAGCCCTAAACCCTAGCCCTAACCCTAACCCTAGCCCTAACCATAACCCTTACCCTAAACCCTAGCCCTAAACCCTAGCCCTAACCCTAACCCTAGCCCTAACCATAACCCTTACCCTAAACCCTAGCCCTAACGTTACACTAACTATAACCCTTACCCTAAACCCTAGCCCTAAACCCTAGCTCTAACGTTACACTAACCATAACCCTTACCCTAAACCCTAGCCCTAGCGTTACACTAACCATAACCCTTACCCTAAACCCTAGCTCTAACGTTACACTAACCATAACCCTTACCCTAAACCCTAGCCCTAGCGTTACACTAACCATAACCCTTACCCTAAACCCTAGCCCTAACGTTACACTAACCATAACCCTTACCCTAAACCCTAGCCCTAAACCCTAGCTCTAACGTTACACTAACCATAACCCTTACCCTAAACTCTAGCCCTAACATTACACTAACCACAACCCTTACCCTAGCCCTAACCATAACCCTTACCCTAAACCCTAGCCCTAACCATAACCCTTACCCTAAACCATAACCCTTACCCTAAACCCTAGCCCTTAACCGTCACCATTTTAAATCTCAACTTCACTGTGGTGACCTCAGAGTCGGCCATCCCAAGGATCCCACTTTGCATTTACTAACATCTGACAGGGCAAACTATCCTGCCGTAGCAGAAATCCTCTTGACCTTTGAACCCTAGAGTGAGAGGTTTTACACCTCCCTGTCGATCATCAACCCAGGTTACACCACAGCCTCTTTTCCTTGGTTAGGAACACGACTCCTCGCGTCCTCCCCTCGCGTCCTCTCCTCCGTCCTCCTGACAACGCATCGGAGGAGAAGATCTAGGCTCCTCCCCTTGGAGATTCTCCTCCAATGCGTTTGGAGGAGGCAGCGAGTGGAGGCCGGAGGAGGAGGAGGAGGAGGAGGGGGAGGGGACACCAGGAGTCGTTAAGGTGTTAAAGTGTTTGATACCGTTCCTCATTCCACGCCAGGCATTACAATGAGCCCGTCCTCCAATTCCTACCTCCGCCAGCCTCCCCTGGACCCAGGGAGAGCATGGACAGAGGGGGTCAGATAGCTGAGTAGAGACACTGAACGTCTGCCCATCGGTTCTACACCATTGAAATGTGTTAAATCAACACAAATTAGTTTAATTAAAGACGATCATTTGTGTTGATTAAACAGTCATGTGGAATTGATGCACAACAACAGGCTCAGCAGGAAGAGGAGGAGAGAGAGAGAAACACTCAACACTGAATGGCTGTTTGAACCAAGAGGTTGACTTCATGATCCTTTTTACATACACATCCCACCCAGGGGAGGCTGGCGGAGGTAGAAATCGGAGGACTGGCTCACTGTAATGCGTGGAATGGTATCAAACACACATACCATTCCATGCTTTACAATGAGCCCGTCCTCCGATTTCTACCTCCATACAGATTAGACTTAAAAAATATACAATATACATTCACGGAGCACTTTATTAGGAACACTATACTAATACTGGGTAGGGCCTCCCTTTCCTCTCAAAACAGCCTCAATTCTTCGTGGCATTGATGCCACAAGATGTTGGAAACATTCCTTTGAGATTCTGGTCCATGTTGACATGCTTGCAACATGCAATTCCTGCAGATTTTTCAGGTACGCTTTCAAGCTGTGAATCTCCCGTTCTACCACATCCCAAAGGTGTTCTATTGGATTCAGATCCGGTGACTGGGAAGAACTGAAGAACACTGAACTCATTGTCATGTTCATGAAACCAGTTTGAGATGACTTTTGCTTTGTGACATGGTGCATTATCATGCTGGAAGAAGCCATTAGAAGATGGGTCAACTGTGGCCATGAAGGGATGCACATGGTCAGCAACAATACTCAAATAGGCTGTGGCATTCAAGAGGTGATTGATTGATATTATCAGGCCCAAAGTGTACCAAGAAAACATCCCCCACACCATTACACCACCTCCACCATGAGAAGGTGTCCAGGTGTTCCTAATAAAGTTCTCAGTGAGTGTATAATGGTGCGTTTGAGTGCTCCTCGGAAATTGGAGACTGGGACATTTCCCAACTTGTAAACTCGTGTTCCTAGGATGATACCTGAGTCTGTGTTGGAAAGATTTCGGAGGAGCACTCAAATGCACCATGGCATCGTCCAACTTCAACGGTTTCCCTCACGTCTCATTCCGAATGGGAGAAAGCCACTCAGAACACGTGCAATTCCCTGCTTTTGAAACTTCCATTAAATCTTTAAGGCATTCTTCTTCTTCATCATCATCATCATCGTCGTCGTCATCATCACGACTGTCTTTGGTCGCGGAGCAAAACCTCCACAGCTTTGCTGACATTTTCCACACTCAGGTTATATTGTACGTACACATGACGTCAGACCACGGGACCTCACCCACCACTGCCAGCGTGCCAGCGTGCCAGCGGAGGGAACATTTCTACAGCAAATCCCTCCTGGTCATGATCTCCACCGCGGGCGTAGGTTTCACCCTAAGCTTTGGCCCAGAGGACGGAGTGGGAGTCCCAGAGGAGGGGGTGGGAGTCCTCTTCCAAGGAAATGTGGCCTTCCGAAAGCGCATGTTGTGCAATTCACACAACAAGGTTTCGACACTTTTCACCGGGGGGGGGGGGGGGGGGGGGACTGTTCTCTAGTGAAACCTACGCCCGTGACCTCCACTGGTTCTCATGTTAAAACAGACGGTCTTAGGATGCTTTCAGAGGGGTGAGAAAGCATCCTTCCCCCCCTTTTGGGGGGGAAAGATGCTGTCAGACATGTACGTGTCATTTAGGAGACAGCACACCTAACACACTACAAGGCCAAGCTGAGCCGAACCGAGCCGGGCCGGGCCTGGCCTGGCCAGACTATATTTGCTGGAAAGGACAATGTGAAAGGACCACGTCTGAGGCGGCACAGCATTGTGGGTGTAAAGCCCGCTGGAGTATCAGGATCAACAGAGGGAGGACCCTAAGGGTCACATGACCACTAGGGTGATAGGAGCCAATGAGAGCAGGGGGTAGCAGATCTCCATGCGGGGGGGGGGGGGTTGGAGGGGTCCTCAGAAGTTCTGCTGTCTGCGTTTCTTGGCGTCCATGGCGTCCAGGATGGGCTGTCTCTTGGCCGTGTAGCGAGTCCGCAGCTCCTCGATCTCCCGCTCCATCATGGGGTCCAGCGCCGTCAGACGCAGCTGCAGCTCCTCAAAGTCCAGGTTCTTCAGCTGCTTATTGGACAGAGAGAGGGGGTGAGGTCACTGCTCATTGGACAGAGAGGGGGGTGAGGTCACTGCTCATTGGACAGAGAGGGGGGTGAGGTCACTGCTCATTGGATAGAGAGGGGGTGAAGTAACTGCTCATTGGATAGAGAGGGGGTGAAGTAACTGCTCATTGGATAGAGAGGGGGTGAAGTAACTGCTCATTGGATAGAGAGGGGGTGAAGTAACTGCTCATTGGATAGAGAGGGGGTGAAGTAACTGTTAAGTGGAAAGGAGGAAAGTGGGGGGAGAGACAGACGAGAGACAGACAGAAGGAGAGGGGGAAGGAGAGAGACAGACAGACAGACAGACAGAAGGAGAGAGAGGAGAGAGACAATGAGGGAGAGAAGGAGAGAGACAGACAGACAGACAGACAGAAGGAGAGAGGGAAGGAGAGAGACAGACAGACAGACAGACAGAAGGAGAGAGGGAAGGAGAGAGACAGACAGACAGACAGAAGGAGAGGGGGAAGGAGAGAGACAGACAGACAGACAGACAGAAGGAGAGGGGGAAGGAGAGAGACAGACAGACAGACAGACAGAAGGAGAGGGGGAAGGAGAGAGACAGACAGACAGACAGACAGACAGACAGACAGACAGGCGGGGACCACCAGGGACTCACAAAGTCGAAGTCTCCGTCCTGCGGCACCTTCCAGTTGTCTGGGAAGACGTTCTTGGCGATGTGGTAGTGCTCGTGCTGCTGCTGGTGCTGGTTGTGGTTGTAGCTCTCCCGCTCCCTCTCCTGGGCCTTGTTAGAATCCTGCTTGTCAAAGTAGTCCATGAAGGAGGGCCGCAGGGCCTGCTGGGGGGTGGCGTGTCCTGGGGGGGGGGGGGGGGGGCAGGGCACGGCTCAATAACCTACGATATGACTTCCACGTCCATCTCAATATATACAGTACCAGTCAAACGTTTGGACACACCTTGCCAACAGTGTGCAGACTGTCATCAAAGCAAAAGGTGGCTACTTTGAAGAATCTAAAATATAAACCATATTCTGGTTTGTTTAACACTTTTTTGTTTACTACATAATTCCATATGTGTTCCTTCATAGTTTTGATGTCTTCAATATTAATCTACAATGTAGAAAATAATAAAAATAAAGAAAAACCATTGAATGAGAAGGTGTGTCCAAACGTCCAGTTCCTCTGGGTAAGTACAGGTTACAGTTCCTCTGGGTAAGTACAGGTTACAGTTCCTCTGGGTAAGTACAGGTTACAGTTCCTCTGGGTAAGTACAGGTTACAATCAAGGTTCTCAGCCTGTATCTGATGGTATTTGTGGACATGTTGGTTTCACCGTTCAGAAATTACACCTTTTTCTTACCATGCGTAGTTCTCCTATGTCAGGGTAACCCAGAAGTGATGGGACAACTGGCTTGATGTCAACAGGTGTCAAACTAACTTTTGGACTGTAGGGCCAAAAGAAGACAAAATGCTTCACTGTCCCATTACTTACGCAGATAAATAATTTAATAATAAAAAGGTTGTCTTCCTTTCTCCCTCGCTGTTACGGCCGATGGCACTTGTTCTGATCGAAGGTTTTACTTACGATGTCTGTTGTATAGTGATTCACTTACTGAGACAAATGTACTGATTGTAAGTCGCTTCAGAAAAAAAGCGTCTGCTAAATTACTTAAGCGTGAATGTAAAGGTCATGTAAAGGTCATCCTCACTCCTCATGGAGCCTTCGTCCTCCTCCTCCTCCTCATCGTCGCTGTTGATGACCATGGTGCCCAGGTCCGACTCCAGCATGGTGCTGCCGTGCTCAATCATGGTCTGGGCCCCGTCACTCATGGTGCTGGTGGCCCGCATGGTCCCGGCCCCTTCAGAACCCGACGACTTCACCATGGTGTGGGAGTCCACCTCCACCTCCTCATCCTGGGGGGGGGGGGGGAGAGGGTGGGTGTGGGGGGTGAGTGTGTGCGTGTGTACATACTGAGTTCTCCTCCTCTAGCTCTGTGTGTGTGTATGTATATGTGTGTGCGTGTGTACATACTGAGTTCTCCTCCTCCTCCTCCAGCTCTCTCTGCTGCTCCTGCTGTCTCTTGGCCTTCATCTCCATGGCCTCGGTGATCAGGTCCCTCAGGATGCTCACCGGCTTGGCGTTGGTGATGAACGGGTGCTGGGGGGAGGGGGGAGGGAAGGGTTAGTAATGCTGTGTGTGTGTGCAAAAAAGAAAATATGAGTATAGAAAATATGAGTGTGAGCGAGAGTGTGTGTGTGTGTATCTGAGAGAGAGTGTGTGTGTGTGTGTGTGTGTGTGTGTGTGTGTGTGTGTGTGAGTGTGTGTGTGTGTGTGAGTGTGTGTGAGTATCTGAGAGAGAGAGAGAGTGTGTGTGTGTGTGTGAGTGTGTGTGTGTGTGTGTGTGTGTACCTGTAGCAGCTGTGTGGCGGTGGCTCTCTGCTCCGGGTTCTTCACCAGACATTTCTTAACGAAGTCAGTGAAGTCATCGGTCCAGAGCTCAGGCTTACGAAACGTAGGAGGAGGGTTGGTGGGGATCATAAAGATAGCCTGGGGGGGGGGAGAGAGGGGGGGGAGAGAAAGGGGGGGGGGGGGGGGGGAGAGAGAGGGGGAGGGGGAGAGAGGAGAGAAAGGGGGGGGGGGGGGGAGAGAGAGAGGGGGAGGGGGAGAGAGGGGGAGGGGAGGAGAGAATGAGAGAGAGAAAGAGAAATTAGGTTATTAGCCCCAGCCCCCCTCCCCCAGCCCCTCCCCCCCAGCCCCAGTCTCTCCCCCAGCCCCTCCCCCCCAGCCCCAGTCTCTCCCCCAGCCCCCCTCCCCCAGCCCCCCTCTCCGCCCCAGCCCCAGTCTCTCCCCCCAGCCCCTCCCCCCCAGCCCCAGTCTCTCCCCCAGCCCAGGACTCACCCTCATGGGGTGGATGTCTGCGTAGGGAGGCTTGCCCTCGGCCATCTCTATGGAGGTGATGCCCAGGGACCAGATGTCGGCCACACAGTTGTACCCGATCTCCTGGATCACCTCAGGCGCCATCCAGAACGGCGTGCCGATCACCGTGTTCCGCTTGGCCATGGTGTCCTTCACACACACACACACACACACACACACACACACACACACACACACACACACACACACACACACACACACACACACACACACACACACAGTCAGCACCACATCATACATATACACACACACATCACATCGTAAACACAAACACAACACACACACAGTGTGAGAGTGAAAGTGTGTGTGAGAGTGAAAGTGTGTGTGTGTGAGTGTGTGTGTGTGGGGGTGTGTGTGAGTGTGTGTGTGTGTGTGTGTGAGACGGTACCGTCAGCTGTCCGGCCACTCCGAAGTCGGCCAGCTTGGCGTGTCCCTCGGTGTTGAGGAGGATGTTCCCGGCCTTGATGTCCCGGTGGATCTTCCTCATGAAGTGCAGGTACTCCAGACCCTTCAGAGTGGACTTCAGGATGGTGGAGATCTCATCCTCCGTCAGCTGGGAGAGAGGAGGGGAGGGGAGGGGAGGGGAGGGGAGGTGGAGGTGTTGGGAAGTGGAGGGGTGGAGGGGAGAGGAGGGGAGGGGTGGAGGTAGAGAGGAGGAAAGAGGAAATGGAGAGGAGAGGAGGAGATAGAGAAGTTTCAAGACATCATTCCAAAAGTGGAAAAACTCCCAGTGAAAACACTGCCATCCATTACTGTGTTATAACAGTATTACTACACAGGAATAATGACAACAGGATGTGAAGCATCACCAGAGACTCCAATAACACCTCCTGAGGTTCCACACGTGTGACGTTCTCCATCTTGTGGCGCAGTCTGATGACGTCAGAGACGTGTGCTACCTACCGTCTTGTTGCGCAGTCTGATGATGTCAGAGACGGAGCCCGCGCCACAGTACTCCATGACGATCCACAGGTCCGTGTTCTTAAAGTAGCTTCCATAGTACTTCACTACGTAGGGACTGAGGACAGGAGAGACGGGACCACACACACACACACACACACACACACACACACACACACACACACACACACACACACACACACACACACACACACACACACACACACACGTCAACAGTCTGTTAATATAAAGGAAATATATTCTAAGTGAGAAAGTAATTCCCCCTCACTCCCTTTTCTGCTTTCCTCTCCTCCCCATCTCTGCCCTTCATTCTCTTCTCCTGTCCTCCTCCTCTCCTTTCTCCCCCCCCTCCCTCTCTCCTCCCCATCTCTGCCCTTCATTCTCTTCTCCTGTCCTCCTCCTCTCCTCCCTCCCCCCTCCCTCTCTCCTCCCCCCTCCCCCTCCCTCTCTCCTCCCCCTACCTGTCACACTGCTGCATGATGGAGATCTCCTTGATGATCTCCTGCAGGTCAGACTCCACAGGAACCTGTTTGATGGCCACCACCTGACCAGACTCCTTATGGATGGCCTTGAACACGCTGCCATAGGACCTACACACACACACACACACACAAAGAAGGTGCACAAGGGTCCAATACAATCCAAATGGGCCAAGGATGCATCACAATAGCCTAATCCCAGCCTTTGTCCCTGTCCCAGTCCAAAACCAATATGACAAAACATTTAGGTTCCACTGGGGACATTTAGGTTCCACTGGGGACATTTAGGTTCCACTGGGGACATTATGGGGACATATTGATGTACGATAATCAAGTCTTACCCTTCTCCAAGTTTCTCTAGAACATCAAAGACCTCCTCAGGTTGTTTAGTTAGACTGTCCTCACTCAGCTTCTTCAGCTTGCTGGGAAAACAAACAAACATGACTTTTACCTGTGAGGAACACTCTGCTTTTCAGAGAGGACCGACAGATGGAAAACGGTTAGGGAGGTAAGGGTTATAGTTAGGGTAAGGATAGGGTTAGGGTTATGGTTAGGGTTAGGGTTATGGTTATCGTTAGGGTTAGGGTTATGGTTAAGGTAAGGGTTAGGGTTATGGTTATCGTTAGGGTTATGGTTAAGGTTAAGGTTAGGGTTATGGTTATGGTTAGGGTTATGGTTAAGGTTAGGGTTAAGGTTAAGGTAGGATACATTTAGCGTTAGGGTTTACGGTAGTGTTGTGACAAGTATCCCACTTAGCATCGACCACCGCTAATGTCTTGATTACTTTATTATGTGGAAAGAAACACAACAGCATGAACCTCCTGAAGGGCCAGGTTATTACAACTAGACTATGATACTCATCATGGATGATGACGAAGTCTAACACAGAACACAACACCATGAACCTCCTGAAGGGCCAGGTTATTACAACTAGACTATGATACTCATCATGGATGATGACAAAGTCTAACACAGAACACAACACCATGAACCTCCTGAAGGGCCAGGTTATTACAACTAGACTATGATACTCATCATGGATGATGACAAAGTCTAACACAGAACACAACACCATGAACCTCCTGAAGGGCCAGGTTATTACAACTAGACTATGATACTCATCATGGATGATGACAAAGTCTAACACAGAACACAACAGAGTCTCTCTACTACATGAGCTTCTCAAATGAGGGGCAAAATCCCTAAAAGAGGAATGAAACGTGTGAAAGTGACTCGTTATTGTAAGTGTTGGTTATTGTAAGTGTTGGTTATTGTAAGTGTTGGTTATTGTAAGTGTAGGTTATAGTTATATTGTGTTATATTGTGTTGTGTTTCTGCGGGTTGTTAACGTGGCTGTCCGGGTCAGACCGCAGCTAGCTGAACAGTTAGCCTGATGCTACCAGCAGTGAGCTGCTCGGACGCGGACGGACGGACGGACGGACGGACGGACACGCACCTCTTCGGCGCCGTGGGCTCCATGGCTCACCGCAGAGAACGACCCCGGCTTCACAGACGAAACGGTAACCGCTGAAACGGGACAAACTTGGACTAATATTTAGGATCTTGTCATGATCTTCTGTCGTTGTTTTCAGAGGCCAGCTGAACCTTCCTCGGACGGGGTCGCGGGGAGCGGCGGGTGGACGGACAGCGCCGCCTCACGGCCCGGAGCTCCCCGAAAAACCGACATTTCTCTTACATTTACGGCATTTAGCAGACGCCTTTATCCAAAGCGACTTACAACAAATACATTTGTTTAAGTAAGTGAATCATCTATCCATCAGTCATCATAAGATAAAGTAATCAATGTTCAGACCAGTGGCCATAGACAGTCACAATGCTAGAAGAAGGATTTTTTTTTTCCGGGAGTAAAGGAATAGAAAATGTAGTCGCTTTGCTGGGAAGATATTTACCGTGCAGGTAGTTATCACTGTCCTCAAATTATTAAACTATATCATTTTATCAAGAGAAACTGATGAAATAAGGGGACCAATTACAATGGAGGATAAACGTATTGCCACCAATCACAGGTCACTTTGTTTCGATGTTCAGACTCCGTAGACAGACGACCAGACTTACTACGCATGTGCGCCAGGAGGCATGCCGCGATGAGAAACCAGTAAACATCTTTACCCGCCGGTCAGTTTTACCCGCCGGTCAGTTTTACCCGCCGGTAAGTCATCTAAACACGCAGCTAACCCGAACCCACACGGGAGATGTGTCCCGCTGTCTGAACCAGAGACACACGTTAGATTGGAACTCGCTAAACAGGTTTTAAATGGGTTTCTGTGGCTCGTCGGTCAGGCTGCACTCCTCTGGCTAGCCAGGGGAGCTAAAGCCTGCTGTCGATCCCTCCAGACATCTAGTTTAGTCAACGGTGAGATTATCAGACATCTAGTTTAGTCAACGGTGAGATTATCAGACATCTAGTTTAGTCAACGGTGAGATGATCAGACATCTAGTTTAGACAACGGTGAGATGATCAGACATCTAGTTTAGTCAACGGTGAGATGATCAGACATCTAGTTTAGACAACGGTGAGATGATCAGACATCTAGTTTAGTCAACGGTGAGATGATCAGACATTTCTCCGCCTCTACAGGCATCCTGCCGATGCCGGCCACATCGCATTGTCCAGAAGTGTCAGTCAAAGAAAAAGATGTTCAGCTAAAGTTGAAACTCATCGATCACAGCCTCTCCGACCGTTAGTTAGGTTAACTAACCCCAACTCTCCGACCGTTAGTTAGGTTAACTAACCCCAACTCTCCGACCGTTAGTTAGGTTAACTAACCCCAACTCTCCGACCGTTAGTTAGGTTAACTAACCCTAACTCTCCGACCGTTAGTTAGGTTAACTAACCCTAACTCTCCGACCATTAGTTAGGTTAACTAACCCTAACTCTCCGACCGTGTCTCTAACCCTAACCGTGTCTCCCAGAGATGATCTGTTACATGTTTACATTCAAGTCATTTCGCAGACGCTTTTATCCAAAACGACTTACAATAAGTCCATTTGTCTCAGTAAGTGAATCAACTGTACAACAGACATCGTAAGTAAAACCTTTGATCAGAACAAGTGCCATCGGCAGTCACAGTGAGGGAGAAAGGAAGAAAACTTTGGTTCAGATTCTAACAATTATCTTCTCTGATTTTCTCCACAGTCAACATGGACCCTCAGAAAGACATGCAGCCCCCCAAACAGCAGCCCATGATCTACATATGTGGAGGTGATGACAGTAGGGAACTAGAATGCCGGTAGATGCTAAAGTGGGATCCTTGCGACGGTCCTTGCGGACCTTAATGTATAAATGCCTCGTGAGCTTAGTTCAACTGAACCCAAAATAATAACGGTTTGTTTTACTCTATTGTTTGTAAACAATGTAATTGTAACCAAACACAGCTTTATGGCCATAACTCTTAACTGAACCTTTAACCGGCCATAACTCTTAACTGAACCTTTAACCGGCCATAACTCTTAACTGAACCTTTAACCGGCCATAACTCTTAACTGAACCTTTAACCGGCCATAACTCTTAACTGAACCTTTATAAATCTCAACATCACTGGGTTGAGGTAAGAGTCGGGTTGTAACAAGCATCCCAGAATTTAACCCAACAGTCTAGGACAGATAAAGCCTGCTGCTGGACTAGAAAGTACTATCTCTAGTCTGAACCCTAATTCACCACAGAGCTGGGCTGGGCTGGCCTGGTTACACATTCACCGTAGTTGCTGAAACAGGGCTGCAAAGGACCTTGTGAGAAAGAAGAACCACCCATCTGAACCAAGCCCAGTACGGTTCGGGTCGGCCCTGTAGTGTGTGGAGGACAGGGTTTGAACCAGGGTCCTCTCTCATGGACGCCACAGACGTAGACCGTTATACCAAGAGGACATCCTCATGGTGCCAGGGCCATATCTGGGCTTAGAAGTCACGGCAGGGCTACCTCATCACCAGAGCATTTCCAAACCACCTCCGCTACATTAAGCCCTCAATCTGTGTGGAGAACTGGCCTCTATGGTGGATTGCCCATCCTCCAGACCGGCTCTTCACTACATGAGCTGATCCTGACTTGTCCTTCCTCCCCCAACAGAATGTCACACTGAGAACGAGATCAAGGCCCGGGACCCCATCCGCTGCAGAGAGTGTGGATACAGAATCATGTACAAGAAGAGGACGAAGAGATGTATCCTTTCAAATGAAGACGTCTCTCTATTGCTCTCTGTGTGTGTGTGTGTGTGTGTGTGTGTGTGTGTGTGTGTGTGTGTGTGTAGGTCTCAGTAGGAATCAAGAGCTTGTAGTGTGATTCTGTAGTGTGATTGTGTTGTGTTGTATAACAGTGACTGTAGGTGTTCCGTGTCTGTTGACGTTCCTTCACTCCTTCATCCCAGTGGTGGTGTTTGATGCCCGGTGAAGTGGACGGTGGCGTATCGACGTGGATCATTTTGGTTGTGTGTTATTTTTGTGGTGTAAATAAATTGGGTAAAAGCTAACGACATCAGCTGCGTGTACGGGACGTCCTACCTCTGTAGCGGTGGTCTGGGTCCTCTGTTCACCAGCAGATATGGTTTAAACATTCTGACTGATTTCACTTTGTGGTTCCTTTACATGTTTTATTGTTAGTGGATTAAATGTTCTACAAAGCAGCTTCTAATTTACTGTGTAACAATTTTTTGTTTTAGTATTTAATTACAGTTTTCTTACATTTAAAGGGGCAATCTGGGACTGGTACATTAATTTTGGGACTTTTAAATGATTGATGTACAGCCATTAATTCTTTAAGAATGTTAATTTATAAATGTCTTGTTCTCTTCTCTTACTCTCATCAGAACCCAACATATAATATTATTCTCCACTGTTTCAAAAACAATATACCGCCGTATAGCTTCAACATGGTTAAAACTACCATTTTCATCTCATGGAGGGTCAGTCCTGGCAGCCATGGCTCCGTCTCTGAATGTGGGCGTGGTTACATTCCTCCAGCCCATCCCTCGACTCTTAACCAATTAAAGTGCAGGGAGAACACTTTGTTATCGTTTTAATCCCAGATTTCCCCTTTAATCTCTTTAAAAGATTAATTGGAATAATTTGTGCTGTCTCTTGCCGTGTCCATCCATTAATTAATTAATTAATCAATTAATCCATCCATCCACTGAACAGGTACATGAGAGTCAGTGTGTTGAGTTGCTGGGGCGTCCTCCAGGGGTGTGTGGGTTGAGTTTGGACGTTCAGCAACGTCATGATTCATTCAGAGTGTCGGTTGTCCTCCTCACTCCTCGGGAGACGTAACCTGACCCTCTATGAATATGCTAATTACCTCATTATCCCTGACCCTCTATTAATATGCTAATTATCTAATTATCCCTGACCCTCTATTAATATGATAATTACCTCCGTTCACAGTCAGGTGGCAGGGGAGGCTGGTGGAGGTAGGAATCGGAGGACGGGCTCGTTGTAATGCATGGCACGGAGTAAGGAATGGAATCAAACGTGTGTGTTTGATATCATTCCTCATTCCGTTCCATGGGTTTGACACCACTCCCTATTCCAGTCCATGTATTACATTAAGCCCATCCTCCAGTTTCCACCTCTGCTAGAGAATAGAACTTCATTCACCTCAGAGGGGACATTCATTTCCAGCAGCAGTCAACAAAGGGCTGTATATAAAAACACAGTGAATATCAAACAGACAATCAACACCAGACAATACCCACCCATAAACCACCAACAGGCCGTGCCATAGAGTATTATATATATTATAAAACCCTGACTAGGAAACGGATCATGCCATCTTCAGAAGTGTGATACATCATCCTCCAGCAACACACTGCAGTGAATCATTAAAACGACTTACAGCTGCCGGTTTAAAAGATCTCCTAAATCTCTCAGTGGAGGAGCGGGCGGACGAGCATGGTAAACTAAACTGCCTTTGTCACTGATATTTACTGAGTACTCGTACGGCTTGTATATAGAAGTAGAATGAGTAGAACAGACTCGGTCCCTCAGACCGTGGCAATGTGGCTAGTACACTAAAAAGATGGCCGCCATGGAATTGGAATACAAAATCGTCATGGTAATCGTTGTTGTTGCTGTGTGTGTAGAACACAGAGAGACGCCACACATTCAGAGGCATCGCCATAGCAACTCAGCATCATTTGACTGAACATTCCAATGTCAGGTGAGTTGAGTTGGTTGTTAATAAAGCTGTGAGTTCAAAACCACAAGATGGCCGCCAGTACACCCACCATGGGATGCTGAGTTGAATGGGCCTGTCTGTTCTACTCATTCTGTTTCTATGGGCTTGTAATGGCTCTCACTAGACTAGGATGGTGGTGGAGGTGGTGTTAGCAGACCAGATCTGTGCCAGCCTCGGTGTCACAGCGGGTGGTGTCATTAGGGACGCCCACGTGTCTGTTCAGGCTTATGACCATGCTGATTACTCCAACTGTCTCCCCTTGTGTACTCTAAGCCAAGCAGGGGAGGCTGGTGGAGGTAGAAATCGGAGGACAGGCTCATTGTCATGCATGCGACGGAATTAGGAGCGGTATCAAAGACACGCGTGTCCTCTGATTTCTACCTCGGCCAGCCTCCCCTGGAGCCAAGCCAAACCGAGGTGGACTCAGGCTGGTGTGTCAGGGTGTCCCCTCTCCCTCTGTGCTCTGACACCATGAACCTGGCTGCTGAAATTAATGCCTGTGATCCCCTAGCTGTCCCGCCCCCCTCTCTCCCCTCCCTCTCCCTCTCTCTCCCCCTCTCTCTTTCTCCCCCCTCTCTCTCTCTGTCTCCCCCTCTCTCTCTCTCTCCCCCCCTTTCTCTGTCTCCCCCCCTTTCTCTCTCTCTCTCTCCCCCCCCCCTCTCTCTCCCCCCCCCCTCTGTCTCCCCCCCCCTCTCTCCCCCCCCCCCCCTCTGTCTCCCCCCCCCCTCTCTCTCCCCCCCCCCTCTCCCCCCCCCCCCCTCTGTCTCCCCCCCCCTCTCTCTCTGTGTTGTTCAACCCAGTGCCCTCTTACATCTCCCTCTGAGCGGCTCCGCAGCACTGCAATGCTACAAGACCGCCCCCTTCTGTGATGTCACCAATGACTCCTCCTCTGGGGCGTGTCTGACACAGTTCCTCCAGCCAACCAGGGTCATTCGGCGCTGCAGCTCGAGAAAGAGGGAGGGAGGGAGGGAGGGAGCAAGAGAAGGAGAGCGAAAGAGAGAGAGAGAGGGAGAGGAGCTCAGCGGACACACTCTGCAACTCTGCAACTCTGCAGAGAGAGAGAGAAGAAGAGAGGAGGAAGTGCAGATATGGGGAACGCGCAGGAGAAGCCCCCCGGCCGGGCGGAGGGTGGGTGGTCCAGGCCGGAGCCGGGCACCCCGGGAGGCAGCAGCAGACGGAGCAGGGGTGGGAGCACGGACAAGCCCCGGGGGGGACAGAGAGCTCCAGAGAGGGCCCCTCCGGTGGCCAACGGTACCCAGGGAGAGAGGAGCTCAGCTGGGGGCCAGGGGAGTCAGCAGAGCACCCCCGCTGGGACTGCGACGGGGACGGGGACCGGGACCGGGGGGGACACCAGTTACCTGGACGCCCCCGCTGGCGCCCTGCCCCCCCCCCTGGCCCGTCTGAAGAACGAGGGGAATAACCTCTTCAAGCACGGCCAGTTCGGGGAGGCCATCGAGAAGTACTCCCAGGCTATCGCTGGCTGTGTTGACGCAGGTGAGAGGAGGAGCAGGGACAGGGGGAGGCCGGTGGAAGTAGAAATCGGAGGACCAGCCTTCCGTGGAGTAGAAACAATACCAAGAGCAGTCTGTCTTTCTGTTAGACTGTCAGACAGTGTTCTAGAACACTGGTTTAGTCTCAGAAGGCATTGTTACATCACAGAAGGCATTGTTACATCACAGAAGGCATCATCTGCAGGGTGTGATCTCAGCTGCCGTCATGTGTTGGATGACTTCACCATAGAAATAGAACGAGCAGAACAGACTTGGTCCCTCAGACTTTGTCTAGTACATCAAAAAGATGGCCGATATGGAATTGTAATACTACATAATCGCCATGGTAATCATTGTTGTGGTGTGTGTAGAACACAGAGAGAAGTAAAAAACAAGTTTTTAAAGGCGGCACTGGCACGGAACATTCCGATGTCAGTTGAGCTGAGTTGGTTGTTAATAAATCTGTGAGCTAAAACTTCCAAATGGGACGCCACAAGATGGCCGCCAGTACGTCCACCATGGGATGCTGAGTTGAAAGGGCCTGTCTGTTCTACTCATTCTGTTTCTATGGACTTCTAGAGAAGTTCTTTAAGTGTCAGAGATCTGACTGCGGCCATTTTGTACCCATCTCTAAAGAGCCTCGCTTGAAGTCCAACCCAGTAACAGCGATGGCTGTCTAGTCTAGGCCGTTACGCTAATGTAGCCGAGGTGGTTTGGAATCACGCTCCCGTGATGAGGTAGCCCTCCATGCGACTTCTAAGCCCAGGTGTAGCCCTGGTACCACGAGGATGTGTTCTTGGTATAGCGGTTTACGTCTGTGGTATCCATGCCAGAGGTCCCCGGGTTCGAACCCCGCCGGTTACACTGAGGGATCCAGTTCCCTCCCTAATGTGTGTGTGTGTACTGGGCTATCAGGTTCAGGTCCACTGTCACCTGTCCCTGTTTCTAGAAGCTCCATTCCTCTCGCTCCTCGACGGTGATCTACAGTGCGTGTTTGATACCTTGCGGCACAAATGATGAGTGGCCAATAGTAACCATACATAGCTGGTTGCACAGGATCCTGCATTGTGATTGGTTCCCACGCCAGTCACCCCAGACCTTTCAGCCAATCCCTGTTGCTGTTTTAGAACGGGTCAAGCGAGACATGGTTTGTGAAATGGTTTGTTTGCTGTAAACATGTCATCACATAGCCTGTACAAGCTATCAGGTTTGGGCTGAAGGCTGAAGTGATCAATAAGGGTCGATATGAACAAGTCCATCACATGTCTCTCCTACCTAGAAAGTGATGGATTGTATTCTGTAGGTTTATTTATTTATTTATTTACGTATTTATGAAATTAATACTACACTTTCAACAACCATACCCAGCACTGGACTAGACTGTAGACCAGGGGAGGCTGGGGGAGGTAGAAATCGGAGGACGGGCTCATTGTAATGCATGGAATGGTATCAAACACGATCTAGAGGCCACATCACCAGGACTGACAGACCAGCAGTATCCGTGATGGATGTTCCCCATGGCAACCGACTGACGCTGCAGAGAGGGCTGAGGGAGGCTGGAACAGCAGTGGACAGCCTTTTACTCCTGAATGGACAGAAGCACACACACACACACACACACACACACACACACGCACACACACACACGCACACACACACACGCACACACAGCAAGACTGAGTGACATCTAGCAAGTTAAGAGATTTACTGAGATCTGAATGGTGTGTGTGTGCGTGTGTACGTGTGTATATGTGTATGTGTGCCTGTCTGTGTGTGTGTGTCTATGTGACGGTGCTCTGTCCCTGTGTGTGTGTGTGTGTGTGTGTGTGTGTGTGTGTGTAGGCGTGGACAGTCCTGAGGACCAGTGCATCCTCTACTCCAACCGGGCGGCCTGTTACCTGAAGGAGGGCAGCAGCTCAGAGTGCATCCAGGACTGCACCAGGTCAGACCCCCCTCTCCCCTCTGTCTGTTGCCCTGCTGCTACAGACATTACTATGGGATGGCTCTGGGATGTGTGTGTGTGTGTGTGTGTGTGTCTGTTTGTTTGTCTGTGCGTGCTCGCGTAGTGTCTGTGTGCGTGCGTGTGTAGTGTCTGTGTGTGTGTAGTGTGCGTGTGTGTGTGTAGTGTGTGTGTAGTGTGTGTGCGCGCGTGCGTGTGTGTCAGAGAGCGGTGAGAAACGGCCAGGACGTGAGCCTGAGGTCAGCAGGAGGAGGACCTGTCTTGCTGCTATTAGAAGCGGTTTGGTTCCGAAGGGACTTTCTGCCTCCTGACTTCTTCAGTTGATTACTACTGGGAATGAAACAGCAGGAATGGGGAATGTTGTTAGACTGTCCTCCGTTCAGATCAGGCAGGAAAACAACCCACCCTGCATCCTTTCACCGTCCCAGGAACAGGAATGTGTTGTTGTTAGGACGAACACCGAAACAACTGGAACACAGACGGGGAGGGACGGGGAGGGACGGGGAGGGAGGGCAGCAGTCTTAGCTGAAGGAGTGTCAGGGTTATGACTCAAACATTCTTGGTGACATCAGCCTCAGATGCTGTGAGATATTCTATTCTACTCTACTACACTCTACTGTACTCTATTTTATTCTACTGTACTGTACTGTACTCTATTCTACTCTACTGTACTCTACTCTACTGTACTGTACTCTATTCTACTCTACTGTACTGTACTCTATTCTATTGTACTGTACTCTATTCTACTCTACTCCCCATAGACCCACATGTATCTGGTCTTTTCCGTCATATTCATGACAGGAGAGTATTAGCTGGTCTGGGAGGATTTCCTTCCAGCTATAATACCCTCAGCAGGGCTTAACACACACACACACACACACACACACACACACACACACACACACACACACACACACACTAGTTAGTCGACACATATATCCACACACACACTTCATAACTGGCACTGTTAGATACCTACACAGACACACAAACGCATGCACGCACACGCACACGCACACACAAACACATAGACACACACACTGTCTGTCTGTCTCTCTCTCTCCCTCTCTCTCTCTCTCTCCCTCTCTCTCTCTCTCTCCCCCCCTGCCTCTCTCTCTCTCTCTCTCTCTCTCTCCCCCCCTGCCTCTCTCTCTCTATCCCCCACCCTCTCTCCCCCCCTCCCCCCCTCTCTCCCCCCCTCTCTCCCCCCCTGCCTCTCTCTCTCTCCCTCTCTCTCTCTCTCTCTCTCTCTCCCCCTGCCTCTCTCTCCCTCTATCCCCCCCCTCCCCCCCTCCCCCCTCCAGGCTCTGGTAGTCTAGGTGAGATAATGAGGACACCATGTCACCATTCCCAGAGTGGGGGTTTGAGCCTCTCTCTCTGCCTGATCCTATTACCAGTGTGTGTGTGTGTGTGTGTGTGTGTGTGTGTGTGTGTGTGTGTGTGTGTGTGTGGTGGGGGGGGGGGGGTTAAGGGAAGGCAGAGCTGAACAGTGACATGTTTCTACAGTGTAACAGATGGACTAATAAAGTACTATTTGATTCTATTCTATTTTATTTTATTCTATTCTACTCTACCCTATTTATTTATTTTTGCTTGACCTGTGAAGTGCTCTAGGTATGTGATAGAAGGGCTATACAAATACAATGCATTATTATGATGATGATGATGATTATGATGATGATGATGATTACCGGTATTATTATTATGATCCTATCCTGTCCTCCAGAGCGTTGGAGCTGCAGCCGTTCTCTCTGAAGCCCCTCCTCCGCAGGGCGATGGCCTATGAGAGCCTGGAGCGCTACAGGAAGGCCTACGTCGACTACAAGACCGTCCTACAGATAGACATCAGCACCCAGGCCGCCCAGGACAGTGTCCACAGGTACCACACACACACACACACACACACACCCAGGCCGCCCAGGACAGTGTCCACAGGTATCACACACACACACACACGCACACCCAGGCCGCCCAGGACAGTGTCCACAGGTACCGTACCGCACACGCACACACGCACACACACACGCACCTAAAGGCACACTAAAACACACACTCACACTCACACTCACGCACGCGATGGCCCATTATTTCATTGAGATTGTCCATATGAAAACCTAACCTTAGCCCTAACCCTAACCCCATATAGAACTCTAGCAAACGGTTTCATATCAACATTTGCTGTAGCTTGGGCATCATCAGTATATGTCAAGACTTGTGTGTGGGATGTATGTGTGCATGCGTGCGTGCGTGTGTGTGTTTGTCTGTGTGTGTTTGTCTGTGTGTGTGTGTGTGTGTGTGTGTGTGTGTGTGTGTGTGTGTGTGTGCCAGGATCACCAAGGTGCTGATGGAGCAGGACGGTCCAGGCTGGAGGGACCAGCTCCCTGACATCCCCCTGGTCCCCCTGTCAGCCCAGCAGCACCGGACAGAGAGGACCCCCAGCGCAGAGCTCACCCAGGCCAGGGCAGACCGCGCTGCACAGGGGGAAGGTAGCACACACACACACACACACACACACACACACACACACACACATTACTTTATTGCATTTCATTTGGTTTGGTTAGGTTTCATATTGCCAAATCTCCAGGGAGCCACAACTTGTAAACAGAAGCCATGTGGTTGTTCATTTTCTGGACAGGAATCCAGTTCCACAACAAATTAATTAAAAAACAATCATTCCGCGTTCTTATCAACAACAAGCCTCTGAAGAAACAGTCCCAATATCAGCGCCTGTCCAGGCTGTGAAGTCAATAACCTCAAATCAAATCAAATCAAATCAAAGTTTATTCGTCATATACACAGAATACAGCCATAGACGGTTCAATGAAATACTTAGCGCAAGCTACCTCCTTACAAGCTAGCTCCTTACAAGCTATCCCCTCAACAAGCTAAGCTAGCCCCTCAACAAGCTAAGCTAGCCCCTCAACAAGCTAAGCTAGCCCCTCAACAAGCTAAGCTAGCTCCTCAACAAGCTAAGCTAGCTCCTCAACAAGCTAAGCTAGCTCCTCAACAAGCTAAGATAGCTCCTCAACAAGCTAAGCTAGCTCCTCAACAAGCTAAGCTAGCCCCTCAACAAGCTAAGCTAGCTCCTCAACAAGCTAAGCTAGCTCCTCAACAAGCTAAGCTAGCTCCTCAACAAGCTAAGCTAGCTCCTCACCAGTGCAACAATGAAGTAATAATGACAACATAAGGAGAATAGTAGTAATAATGACAACATAAGGAGAATAGTAGTAATAATGACAACATAAGGAGAATAGTAATAATGACAACATAAGGAGAATAGTAGTAATAATGACAACATAAGGAGAATAGTAATAATGACAACATAAGGAGAATAGTAGTAATAATGACAACATAAGGAGAATAGTAATAATGACAACATAAGGAGAACAGTAATAATGACAACATAAGGAGAATAGTAGTAATAATGACAACATAAGGAGAATAGTAATAATGACAACATAAGGAGAATAGTAGTAATAATGACAACATAAGGAGAACAGTAATAATGACAACATAAGGAGAACAGTAATAATGACAACATAAGGAGAATAGTAGTAGCAGCAGAAACACAACAGCAGTAGTGGGGTGGGTCGCAGCAACAGCAGTAAGTAATAGTATGCATGTATGTATGTGTGTGTGTGAGTGTGTGTGTGTGTGTGTGTGTGTGTGTGTGTGTGTGTGTGTGTAGTGCAGAGAGAGTGCAAATGTGCAACCTGCTGCTTTCTGAGTCATGGAAACCGTGTTCCAGCTGTTCCAGTTAGTGAGATAACTGGGTCATGGAGAGGCGGTCGGGATGCTCCCTAGCCTCCGTAGTCCTGATGACGAGGTCGTCTCTGGAGGCCATGAATTATGCAGCGTGTAACCAGACCCCAGCGGGCCAGTCAGAGGGCCGTAATGGAACAAACCAGCTCAGGTTTCCTACAGCTGGATACAGGCTAGAGCAGGGAGGACCCACATGACTCTCTCTCACACACACACATGCACACACACACACGCGGGCACACCTCAATAACAGTGCTGATGACCATAGAACACCATTGACAAACCCTTTGACTATCAAGTATGGACATGGAACTCTTTACTGTTCTATTCAATCCATTTTAAGTTCCGCCCTAACGTCAGAGATTCTGGTCATGGTTTATTGATTGGTTATTGATTGGTTATTGATTGATTAATTACTCCTGAAAATGTTGGCGTGCCGTTTCCACCGCAGTTTTCAGGTCTTTCATTGGTCCCATGTGTGCTCCTCACTGTACAGCTTTACACGGTAAACACATAATCACTAGTTTATAAACTAGTTATAAACCATTTATAAACTAGTAATAAACCCTTTATTATTATTATTTATAAACTAGTTATAAACCATTTCTTATTATTTATAGACTAGTTATAAACCATTTATAAACCCTTTATTAAGGGTGCCCAGAACACTGCACATAGAAACTCAACCAAACAGCCAATCACTGACGTCACCAGGAGCAGCTCCGAGGGAAGGCTTCCATTCAGGTGTGACAGAGGGAGGGGGGTTCAAACCTGGGTCTCCCACATGGAAGACCCAAGCATCGACCACTAGGCCAAGAGGACATCCTCAAGGTCTGAGGCAGGGCTACCTCGTCACGTGACACTTCCACTACACAGGCTTTTGATTGGTCAGAAAGGACACCATGTTGCTCTGTGTGGATGACGTCCTCTTACATGATTAATTTCTCACATGCTCCTCCTCCTCATTCTCCTCTTCCTCTTCCTCCTCTTCCTCCTCCTCATTCTCCTCATTCTCCTCTTCCTCCTCTTCCTCCTCCTCATTCTCCTCTTCCTCCTCTTCCTCCCCCTCTTCCTCTTCTTCTTCTTCTCTCTGCAGCTAAGAAAGCAGAAGCTCGCTTCTTGTCCCTGAAACAGGAAGGGAACGATCAGGTGAGGAAGGGCCACTTCCAGGAGGCACTGGAGAAGTACAGCGAATGTCTGACCATCCGCCCAGGGGAATGCTCTGTGTTCACCAACAGGTCAGAACGCCTACACGCACGCACGCACGCACGCACGCACGCACGCACGCACGCACGCACGCACCCACGCACACACGCACGCACTGTCCTTTAACTGATGCGGCTTATTATTTTTAATGCGTTGTGTTTTACTGTTTTCCTTCTTATACTTTTGTTTTATCTGCACATCTGTAAAGCAATTTAACACTGTTTTAAAAAGGTGCTATATAAATAAAGTTTATTATTATTATTATTATTATTATTATTATTATTATTATTATTATTATTATAGAGTTATAGCTGTAGATAAGGCGTCTATGGGGGATGTTAGTCTGTCATATACGTTTCCAACAGTAGGGGGCGTAAGCGCTCAGGTAAAAATCACTGACAGAAGGAACATTGTCACTCTCCTCACTGTGGAGTACAATCAGCATCCTCTCCAATCAGATAAACACACAAACTGACCAATGGCAACGCTTCTCCTGCAGGGCGATCTGTTACCTGAGGCTGGGCCACTTTGACCAGGCCAGGCAGGACTGTGACTCCGCCCTCCAGCAGGAGCCAGCCAATAAGAAAGCCTTCTACAGACGTGCGCTGGCCTATAAAGGCTTACAGGTGACTGGACTGATAATCGATGCTTAGGTCAAAGTTCACAGTTCACCCTGTGTGTGTGTGTGTGTGTGTGTTTGTGTGTGTGTACCTACCTGTGTGTGTGTGTGTGTGTTTGTGTGTGTGTACCTACCTGTGTGTGTGTGTGTGTGTGTGTGTGTGTGTGTGTGTGTGTGTGTGTGTGTGTGTGTGTGTGTCTTGTGTGAAGATTGTCTTAGCCTGCTGATGCAAGGTAAAACATACAGCCCATGTACACTGTCTGTCAGATCCAGGGACAGAAGGGAGAGATGTAACTCTCTCTCTCTCTTTCTGTGTGTGTGTGTGTGTGTGTGTGTGCGTGCGTGCCTACCCTGGGTGTGTGTGTGTGTGTGTGTGTGTGTGTGCGTGCCTACCCTGGGTGTGTGTGTGTGTGTGTGTGTGTGTGTGTGTGTGTGTGTGTGCGTGCCTACCCTGGGTGTGTGTGTGTGTGTGTGTGTGTGTGTGTGTGTGTGTGTGTGTGTGTGTGTGTGTGTGTGTGTGTGTGTGTGTGTGTGTGCGTGCCTACCCTGGGTGTGTGTGTGTGTGTGTGTGTGTGTGTGTGTGTGTGTGTGTGTAGGACTACCTGGCTGCCAGTAGTGATCTGCAGGAGGTGCTGCAGCTGGACCCCAACGTGACGGAGGCGGAGCAGGAGCTGGAGGTGGTGACGGGTCTGCTCAGACAGAGCCTGATGGAGGGGAACACACACACACCCAGGGTACACACACACACACACACACACACACACACACACACACACACCCAGGGTACACACACACACACACACACACACACACACACAGGGTACACACACACACACACACACACACCCAGGGTAAGCACACACACACACAGGGCTGGTGGTTAACACCTTGTACTCCTTCATCCTCAGGTTTGATGACAGATGTGATACATGATGATGGTGATGATGATGATGGTGGTGGTGATGATGATGATGAGAGGATGAGGAAAAGACTGTGGAACAGAATGGACACGTTGCCGTGGCCACAGAAAAAGGCTGTCCAAGCTGACAAACTCCTCCCATCTGGGCCAAGTCAGGAAACTCCTCCCACTCACAGAGGACATGAAACAAACTACAACTGAGATGGAGAATGTATCCTCACTGAGGACATGAAACGAACTACAACTAAGATGGAGGACGTGGTCACCTGACCTGGTCACATAACCTCAGAGAGCTTCATTAAAGCATTCTGACGTCGCAGGGCCGTTGTTTAGACGTCATTCAGGCCGCTGCACACTTCATTCTACAACGAAGAACACGACTTCAGACGCAGCTTTACCTGCACATGAGCAGACACCTCTGAAATTCCAAATTCCAAATCCCAAATTCCAAATTCTAAATTCCAAATTCCAAATTCCACATTCAACATTCAAAATTCTAAACTCTCCTCATTCGAAGTGAATAGAGGTGGACATTTGGGAAGAGAATTGGGAATTTCGGTTGACTTCCTGAATTGACTGAATTGAAATGGAATTGACCCCGATGCTGGTGTCCACAGAAACAAAACAAAGCTACTAGTCAGTGGAGGCTGGTGGAGGTAGAAATCGGAGGACCGGTCCAATGAGCCCGTCCTCCAATTTCTGCCTCCCCTGGTCCCAGTAGTGACCCGGTGTTCCTCCTCCTGATGCAGGCAGCAGAAAGGAGTTCTTCACAACGGGAAACTGCACCGTACTCTAGATGCAAGGTGGGGGTGTGTCAGGGGAGGCTGGCGGAGGTAGAAATCGGAGGACGGACTCATTGTAATGGAATGAGGAATGGTATCAAACGTGTCGTCCTCATTCCGTTCCAGGCATTACAATGAGCCCGTCCTCCGATTTCTACCTCGGCCAGCCTCCCCTGGTGTGTGTATGAAGATGTGTGCCTTTGTCAGATTCAAACCCTCCGTTGACAATACTGTCACTGACCTTCACCATGAGGGAGTCAGCATAGGGAGTCAGCGTAGGGAGTCACTGTAGGGAGTCACAGCAGGGAGTCAGCGTAGGGAGTCAGCATAGGGAGTCACTGTAGGGAGTCACAGCAGGGAGTCACTGTAGGGAGTCAGCATAGGGAGTCACCGTAGGGAGTCAGCGTAGGGAGTCACTGTAGGGAGTCACTGTAGGGAGTCACTGTAGGGTTTCACAGCTCTTTACTGGGGTATGGAAGTGGAGTTTCCAATGGGGGTCTGTGGTGCGGTTTCCAGTGGGGAACTAAGATGCAGGTGATGGATGGTGATGACTGCTGACTATATTGATAATGACACCCCAAAACGTTTATTGAAATATAACAAATAACAACAACAGCGAATGTTGAAAGTGGCCAACGGTCAGCTGTGTGTAGTGGGGGTCAACAGGGAAACTTGACCTCCGTATGCTTCAGATTTCTGGGAGTACCTACACACGTTCTCCATTGGAGGAGAATCAACGTCTCAGATGACCAGATGATTGTACGGTCAGTGTGTAGTGTAGGTCTAGAATACAGTATTTGATTTGCTAACGGTTGCTCTGTTGCTTTCTCCAGTCCTGTGTTCAGAAGCATGCTGCCTGCTTGGATCTGCTAGTCAGATGATCTCCTGCTCTAACTGTCATCAGCAGCTCTGTCGATATGCAATGGCTTGGTAGGGCTAGGGTTAGGCTTAAGGTTAGGGTTAGGGTTAGTTTAGGCTTAAGGTTAGGGTTAGAGTTAGGGCGAGTTTAGGCTTAAGGTTAGAGTGAGTTTAGGGTTAAGTTTAGGGATAGGGGTTCAGGTAAGGGTTAGGGCAGGGGTTCCCAAACGTTTTGTGTCTCATGACCCCAACAACTTGGTTGCTACGCCAACACGTAATAATGACGTCCAAGTGTGTTCCAATTACTAAAATATGCTCTGATTGGTTGGATATGAACCCCAACACACTGCAAGATAGGCTGCAGGTCCAACACACAGACAATGTTAGTCTTCATACAAACCTATTTATCAAATCATAGAGGTTAGTTTACATTTTCTCAGGGGACCCCAATTTGAAATCAGGACCCCAGTTTGGGAACTGCTGGGTTAGGAAACAGTTAGTCGTTGAAATGTTGTTGATAAGTTACTTAAACATCTCCAAACCATCGACAGTATGTTGGACTATCCAAAGAAAGTGTTACCGTGACTACAGCAGCGATGGAGGCCTCTATGATCCAACAATCTGCTTTGTTTTCCTGTAATAAGCTGCACATGCAGCATTCATTCCCTGACAGCAGCGGCCTGCATGTGAGGAATGTCACTGCTGTACATAAAGCACGGTGGATGCTGCGACTCCGCCTCCAAGCCAGGGACTGTTACTCAATTTCATAAATAAACTGACATTCTGCTTTGTACTGTATCCTGTGTACTGTATCCTCTTCTGATAGAAGTTGAAACTTTCAGAGAGTCCATTAGGACGGTGTGCAGGAATGGGAATCACAACACTGATATGTTGGCAATCTTGGCCCAACTTTATTTAAATAAAGCCCTGTAGACGCACAGATGCTCAAACGATCAAATGCCACTCTGTTCATCGACGAGAATTGACAGCAACTACACACTCAAACATGTACACACACACACACTCAAACACTCACGCACGCACACAAACAAAAATGTCAACAACACAAAACAAAATGGATTCATCATTTTTATTGTTTTTTAGATATGCATTTACACTCATTATGATAAAGCAACATTAGGAAACACATTCAAACACCAGGAGCTCCTCTCTGCTCGGGTCAGAAACACCGCCCGGCGCCGCCGTCTTCAGAGAAGACTGAGATCGGGAAAGAAAGAAGAAAAAGGGGATCCAAACAAACCAAAGACAAATGAAAGAATAAACTGCAGCTTGTGGCATCGTTTCATTCCAGAGTGGTTTCTGAGCAGCGTTAAACCAACTGGGTCCCAAATCTCTAATTAACCCCTGACCCCTGCCTACCCACCATGCACTCCTGTAGATCTGAGAAGATTAGATGTCTAAGCCATATATGGGCATGGCTTTACTTTGCCTTCTGATAGGCTAGGTGGCACTGTTACCATACGGCATAGACACTTGGTTTCAGATCTAGAGGAGTGGTTGGTCACTAGTGTGTAGTGTGTGTGTGTGTAGTGTGTAGTGTGTGTGTGTGTGTGTGACCAGACCTCCGAACATTTGGGTGGCTGGGAACAAGATTAGTGTGTGTGTGTGTGTGTGTAGTGTGTGTGTGTGTGTGTGTGTGTGTGTGTGTAGTGTGTGTGTGTGTAGTGTGTGTGTGTGTATTTGGGACTCGGTGTCAGACTCCCGTGCTGCGCTGTGAGGTGGGCGTGACCATGGCTTAGGGCTCGGGTTACCATGGGAACGTGAAGCTACAGTAAAGTAGGGGCGAGTGTAGTAAAGTGAGGGACTGGAGTAGTTGGACAGTGCAAACGGCTTGGCCTCCTCAGGCTCGGGGCTACGGGGAGAGCAACCGGGGGAGGCCGGCGGAGGTAGAAATCGGAGGACGGGCTCATAGTAATGCATGGAACGGAATGAGGACACAGTGCATTTGACATCGTTCCTCATTCCGTTCCATGCGTTACAATGAGCCTCCGTCCTCTGATTTCTACTTCCGCCGGCCTCCCCCGGTGTGTCCGGTGACTCCAGGAGGGTGGAGCCTGAGGGAAGTCTTTGGTAGGCGGGCGTCAGGGGCGTGGCCAGAGTGCTGCAGACAGAGGCGTGACTGAGCTGAGTCCCCGTTCGATAGGACGAGACACTCACACCTGTTCTACGGCACGCTCCTATCGGAACGCAGCATGCGGTCGCACCTCCTGAACTAAAGCCCCTGATTGGTTGCTTGGGTGTCTTGATAGCGTCCTGGACTAGGACGGAGACAGGTCACAGGTCACCTGACCTCATGACACAGACATCTCTCTGTCTGCTCTCTCTCCAGAAGACACGGAGGAGGACGTTTACACACTGGCTGCATTCCAAACCGCGGCTCCTAGGGAGTAAGGGACTAGGGAGTAGGAGGCTAGGGAGTAGGGGGCGAGTGGACGGTTTAGGACGCAGCAGAAGAAACAGAAGGCACCATGAGTCGACAAAAAGGTACAAAAATAATTTGCATCGAATTCGTGAACAAACCAGAACGTCGTTAAATCACCCGCGCCTTTCAGCGCCACCGCAGGTTCTTTTAAACCACAAAACGGAGGCAGGAGTCAAACCCTGGCCTCTATGGTCCCCTGGCGACATCACCACTGGTCACCTCTCATCTCTGTGACCTACTAACACACGGAGCTCCGCCCAGCTGCTCGTTGCTCCAAGACAACGACCACTTCCCTCATAGAAGTAGAATGAGTAGAACAGACTCGGTCCCTCAGACCGTGGCAATGTGGCTAGTACACTAAAAAGATGGCCGCCATGGAATTGGAATACAAAATCGTCATGGTAATCGTTGTTGTTGCTGTGTGTGTAGAACACAGAGAGACGCCACACATTCAGAGGCATCGCCATAGCAACTCAGCATCATTTGACTGAACATTCCAATGTCAGGTGAGTTGTTGAGTTGGTTGTTAATAAAGCTGTGAGTTCAAAACCACAAGATGGCCGCCAGTACACCCACCATGGGATGCTGAGTTGAATGGGCCTGTCTGTTCTACTCATTCTGTTTCTATGGGCTTTCCTCAGACTTCTGACAGATCTGGTCTGTCTCGTGTTCTTCAAGAGGACAGCATCGTCTCAGTTTGACCCCCCCCCCACCCACCCACCCACAAGGCACTGCTGTAGATCTGGAATGACTGGACAGGTGGAAGCCGGGGGAAGCAGGAGGAGTATGGGCTCAGTGTAATGCACGGAATGGTAGCAGTTTGATAACATTCCTCATTCCATGCATTACAATGAGCCCGTCCTCCGTTGTCTACCTCCTCCAGCCTCCCCTGGCTTATCCTATGCTTTCAGGTCTCCAGGGGTGGCTGGTGGGAAGAGGCTTGTGAGGGGGTTTTGGGGCTCAGCACCCCTCTACCAGTAGGCTTGGTTGGCCAGATACCTCCAACGCTGGTGAGGCCGGTGGAGGTAGAAATCGGAGGATGGGCTCATTGTAATGCATGGAACGGAATGAGGAACGGTATCAAACACGTGTGCATCATCCATTCCAGGCATTACAATGAGCCCGTCCTCCGATTTCTACCTCCACCAGCCTCCCCTGCTCTTCCACCTCCACCAGCCTCCCCTGCTCTACTGGTAGTCTGACACAGGTCAACACCTCTGAACACAGGGCTTCAACATCATCATCATCATCATCAGAACAATAACAACAATAATACCAGCTTTCCCAAAACGGAAAATAAAAACAAAAAACAAAAAACTATAGAACAAAAAAAACAAACCAGAAGTATCACATCTTTACAAGAGTAATAATAAAATAATCTTCATAAAAAGAATCATCATGGGAAAAGAAAAAGAAAAACAGAGAAGAAAGATGAGATAACTATCGTCTGGTGCCTCTTAGGTGTGTGTGTGTGTGTGTGTGTGTGTGTGTGTGTGTGTATGTGTGTATGTGTGTGTGTATATATATATATTCATCTGTTTGACAGGTTTAACTGACAGCTTGACAATGGTTTGGCTGTGGTGTGAGAGGCTACAGTGGCTGGTCTGGGTGTGGGTTTTAGCCCCGACTCTGACATCGTGAAAACATCCTTTCACATACATGAGATCCTTGGTTTCGCCACACGGCCGAGCTTGGTTGGGAGTTTATCCATGAGGAGGGCGTAGCACCGGGCTAAAGCCCGTCCCGACGTGCAGCCGGGCCGCCTGTGATGCCACTGACTGGGTTAGGAAGGGGTTCGAACCCGGGTCCCCCGACATGGAAGACCCAAGCGTCTACCGTGAGGCCCGAGAGGACGTTCTCAAGGTCCGAGGGAGAGGCTTGAGTTTACAGGTCTCAGGCAGCCGGGCTACCTCGTCACTAGAGCTTGACTCCTAATCGCCTCCGCTACAGTGGCCCAGAGGTTGAGCACAGAGATAAGTAGTGTATCTAGTAGCATCACTGGCATTTAGGTGTTAGGGGTAGAGTTAGGGTTGCACACACACACACAGTATACGTACAAACACACACACGCACACACACAGAAAGCATCAGTGGCATTGTGGATAGTCTCTGTAGATAGTCGGAGCATCGGGACGGGCCTGAATAACACTGCTGCTACCCCCCCTCATGCCTCCCCTGCTCACACCCATCCTCAGACATCCAACTCTGACCTTCATAGGACTTCCTCATCCATCTAGTGTTTCGACCAATGGCCAAAGGCGCTTGGCGTCACGTGACATATCTAGACCTCCCAGGCCCTCGGCCGGCATGACCACTTACGTGGCTCCTTAGGAGCTAAATCAGCCAATGGGATTCCTCGGTCTAGCTCTGCTACGCCTCCTCCTACACCCTGTCTGTCACCACATTCGCATGGAGATTCTCTACAACATTCTGTTGTCTTCACCACACCCAGACCCCCAGCCAGACCCAGACCCCCAGCCAGACCCAGACCACCTGGCTCCTGTCAGTACAGCCAGAGACCCAGACCCCTAGCCTGGGCAGAGACCCAGACCCCTAGCCTGGGTAAAGACCCAGACCCCCAGCCAGAGACCAGACCCCTAGCCTGGGTAAAGACCCAGAGACCCAGACCCCTAGCCTGGGTAAAGACCCAGAGACCCAGACCCCTAGCCTGGGTAAAGACCCAGGTACCCAGACGCCCAGCCAGAGACCCAGACCCCTAGCCTGGGTAAAGACCCAGAGACCCAGACCCCTAGCCTGGGTAAAGACCCAGACCCCTAGCCTGGGTAAAGACCCAGACCCCCAGCCAGAGACCCAGACCCCTAGCCTGGGTAAAGACCCAGAGACCCAGACCCCTAGCCTGGGTAAAGACCCAGACCCCCAGCCAGAGACCCAGACCCCTAGCCTGGGTAAAGACCCAGACCCCCAGCCAGAGACCAGACCCCTAGCCTGGGTAAAGACCCAGAGACCCAGACCCCTAGCCTGGGTAAAGACCCAGACCCCTAGCCTGGGTAAAGCGTGTCGTGCAGTTCCATTCAGACACACAAGTGGGTTGGAGGTTAGCGTCGCTGTGAGAGCTAGCATTAGCTAACAGGAGAAACATGTCTCTCTCTCTCTGTGTGTGTGTGTGTGTGTGTGTGTGTAGGGAGCTAGATCTCAGTCTGAATACAGCCACTCCGTGCTGGGCTGGAGGAGGAGGAGGAGAGAGGGTGGTGGTGGTGGTGGAGGAGGAGGTGGAGGCGGGGCTCTGTGACCGTGTTGTTGTTGTTGTTGTTGTTGTTCTCCTTCAGGTCCTCTTCCTCCTCCACAGTCAGGGAGTCCAGGTCAGAAGCCCTCATCAGCCCCACACTCTCCTCTGCGATGTACAGCAGGGTGGGGCTGACCCCCGCTGGGGAGCCGGGGGCCGAGGGGGCCAAGGCCAGGAACCCCCCCAGGGATGGGCAGACCTCCAGGCGATCGTGTTCCACCTCCGTCAAGGGGACAACGTTGATGTTGACATTGAGGTCAGGG